>NC_083101.1:105984650-106303434 GCF_949774975.1 Lagenorhynchus albirostris
GTGGTTCAGGAGAAAATGCAAAATCAAGTTAACAGCGCTTGTTATCTTTGGGCCTCAGGCTCTAGAATGAAAGATAAGACAGAGTCGCGGGGAACTTTGGCACTGAGGAGAGAGTTGCATGTGAATCCTCCTTCCTCTCCAGGTAGCATTTCCAGTCTTTCCACATTCATTTTCTCAGATGAGAGTAGGTGGATGGGAAGGGAAGAGGAGTGGCATTTAAGGACTAGAACAGAGGAGTTCCTTGATCTCCAGGCCACCTGGTTGGGGAGACTCTGAGTGGCCATTTTCAATGATCATTTTTGTGTAAGGGACACATGTACATATAAAGAGAGATATATGTTTAGCCTATCAAATAATACATCTTTCATAATGGCTGAAGAGAGACGTTTTAGTAGTTTGTTTTCCTTCGTTAATTTAGCAACTATTTATTGAACACCTATGCTGGGTCCCACAGTGTGCTGTAATTGTGGAAACAGTGAACCAATATGAGCCCTGCCTTCTCTGAGCTTGTAGTCTACTTGCTGGAATAATGACTAAGTGTAAGGTGCAGCTCTGACTGTAGTAGAGGGAATGAGGGAGTGAGGTGGCCGGACCATGTGGGTTTTTGAAGCTGCATTAAAGAGTTCTGACTTTAGCCTAAGAGCAGTGGGAAGCCATGGAAAGTGGGGGAGAGGGTCGGGGACTTTGTGTTATATAATCAGAGTTAAAAGATAATTGTGGCGACACCGAGAAGAATGAATTAGAAAGGGGATGTGGAAGACCTAGAGGTGCTTGTAGGAGTGCAGGCAAGGAGGCCATAGGAGGTGGGACTGGGGTGGCTTGGATGGTGAAGGGAAGAAGGGGAAGGACTCTAAAGATATCTGGAAGGCGAAATTAGCCAGATTTGGTGATAGATTAGATATGGGTAGCGAGGGAGAGAGAATGGGCAAGGATGCCTAGAAAGTAGGAGGATGGTAGTCCTATTCCCAGAGGTAGGGATGCTGGAAGAGGGTCAGGTTTGGAGTGGAAGGATATCCTGCTGCATTGGAGGTGCTTTTGAGCTGTCCCAGAGGAGAAGTCAAATAGGCCACACTCTTTGTGGTAAGTGTGTAGTGTTTCGACTGGACTATACATAAGTCCTGAGGGACTGTCCTGGGAAACTAAGTACTGCAGAAAAAATTTTAGAAATCTATAATTTTGTTGACTTTAAAAGTCCAAACAAACATATTTTCATCTAGGAAATAAGAATCTGACAATGACAAAGACAATTGATAGAGATAAATATCTTGCATAATCTTCCTAGTTATTTTTGTTTTTGCATATTTCTCTGCCAGTCTTTTCCCATAAGCATTCACATTTTTGTTAGTTTTTATGGTCTACATTCAGCGTGTAATAGAATTGTTTTCACTTACTGTTATCCCAAATATTTTTTCACATTTCAATATATCTCTCAAATTCTATATTTAAAATGTTGCATGATAGTCCATGCTTGTGATAAATCGTGAATTATAATTTTCTAAGCTATTTCTCTGTTTCTGGATATATAGTTGCTTTAAAGATTTCTTTATTACCAGTAATACCTTAATAAATATTTTTATGTCTACCACCTTTTCTTTTTCTCACGCATTTTTCCTTAGATTAAATTTTTATGAGTGGGATTAGTGGGTTAGAGTTTGAATGGGTTTACAACTCTTGATATGTGTAAAGGCAAACGTTTTAAAACCTCTGACAGGGGCTTTGGGGTCCTAACTGTAGAACAGCTGTGGCCTCCATGTGGAGCCCCATCACGTTCCTTTGGATTCAGTAACCAATGGTCCTAACCATATCTGAGCACTGTCCAAGGTCCCAGGGCCACCTGTGACCTTCCCTCTTGCATCTGCTGATGGTGCCAGGCTTGTTCTCTGGTTCAGCCTGGCTCCTTGCCTTCTCCCAGCTGTTCTGTCTGTTCTTCAGGTAGTGCCACCATTCCTCAAGAATCCGTGGAAGCCGCTGAACTGACGGTATCCTGAAGGGATCGTCTAGCTAGGCTGAGCCTCGTAAGCCTTCAGGTTCTAAAGTATTTGCAGTAGTGCTGCAGAGGCTGCCTAGGGTTCCCATGGATTTGGATGGGGTTCTCAAGACCTTCCATGACCTGGTGCCTACCTACCAATCCCTCCTGAAGTGCCATTGCTTCTCAAAATGTCTCCTCTACTGCACCCAGACTAGACTCTAGTCTGGCCCAGGATGATGCCTTGGTTGCATCTACTCCTGGCTCTCACTCGAGTTGCTCCCTCACCCTCTGCCTTTCCAAACCCTGCTCCTCCTTTTAGACCCGACACTAGTTGCAGTTCCTCCAGGCCCTGGCTCTGCCTTGCAGCTTGCTGTCCCTCTGCTGCAAACTCTTACAGTACCTTTAGTCCCCACTCCAGGACTTAGCACACAATTGTAAGCTTTCTGGTAAAGTTCACTCTTGAAATTTTTACCTCTTGAAGATAATTGTACACTCCTTGAGGGCAAGAGCCATGTCAGTCTTCCCCTCTAGATGCCTCAGAGCCTAGCTTTGGTGCTGAGCCCTGTGCAGAGCTCAATAAATCTAATGTGACCCATGAAATCAAAATATAAGTGCACCATGATGCAGTGTCAAAGTGTTTTAGCCATTCTTTTCTTATGTATTTTCAACATAAATGCCCATATTCAGACATTCCTGAGGATCTTCTTAGACTACTCGTAGATGGACCATGCTCAGATCTTCTCTATCTGGTTGTAGTTTGGGGGTTATAAAAATAAGTTCATGTTGGAAAACCATAAGCTGGTCACTTTTTGTTTCTAAGTCCTTGATATGCACTCGGGTGGGAAGGGTGATTGGTGGAGGTGACGAGGGTGGATGAGAAGTAGTAAGAAACACTGGAATGCAAGTCTGTCTGGTCGTTAAAAGGCAAGCGTCTCTGGCCCCTGGAACAGTGCTTGACTTGTGAAATGATGTCTTCTGCTATTCTGGTTCTTGAAAAATTGGTCCCAGGCTTACCCTGCTGTCTTTACAGCTCACTTTACTTCTGGTCATCAGGAGTCCTCAGGGGAAGCCACATCAATGCACCCTGGAATCCCGAGCTGTCCTTGTTGTCCAGGGCACGGCCTGGCACACAGGGGACCCTCTGGCTGGGAGTCAGGAGCTTCCAGGCTGGGCTGGCTCTGCTGCCCCCCGCTGCACGGCTCTGCACGTGCTTGGGTCTGGGCATGCTCACTTGTAAAATGCCATGCCTGAATCAGGCCATCTCTAGGCTCTTTTGTAACTGAGATTAAAAACAAAATAGTTGAAACTCTCTTAAGAGGGTGAGCTTTGGTACCGTTGCTAACTAAAAATGAGAACTGGGCTCTCTGACACATTTAATGACATGTGTTAGTATGTGTGTAGAACTTTACACTTAACTTGCGTTTCTTTCTTTCTTTCTCTTTTTTTTTTTCTAGCCAAACATCATGTCAATGGCAACAGAACAGTTGAACCTTTCCCAGAGGGAACACAGATGGCTCTATTTGGTAAGATAACAACTCTGAAAGAAAACCCAAATTGTGTGCAAAGACTAGTGCCAAGTTTCTGAGTTTTAGCAAGTGTCCTCAGGGCTTCAAAATCTGGGCTCTTCTAGATATTTACAAGTCGTTGCAGCCAAAAAACTATCAAGTTCTTAGTATATCTGGGATCAGAAAAGCTCATTCTATAGAATTTAGTATGCTTTCCTTTCTCACTTTGCAAATCAAATATCAAACTGTGTATTTACTATTTCTTATGTCCACACTGAATTAACCTGATAATTTAGGAGTTGAGTTTTTCTTTCCCAGGAAGGATTTTTTTCATATATATATATATATATATATATATATATATATATATATATCTTTATTAAAGCTGGGATTCAAGGAGTTTTGAGATGTTATTCCACAAAAAGCAATAATCAAATTGAATGGTCTCTTTCTCTTCCATTATGAATTGAGCATATTCCTTTGTTTGTTTGTTTCTTCTGCTTCCTTCCCCTTAGCCTTTAGACAGATTCTATCATCTCTTTCATCCTAAAAACCTGAATTCCCCTTTCTTCATGCCCCCCTCCAGCTTCCGTCTTCCCCTGGTCCTGATGGAAGTCTCCTACAAGGGCTTTTGATGTAAAACTGCTTTAGGCATTGAAGTGTCTTTGAGCCAGAAATTAGCCTCCTGACAACACTGTCTCTAAATTAGCATATTCAGGATAAAATGTTTCCCTAATCCCAGAGTTAGTCATCACTGATGATTAACAGCTGGAGAGTTATGAAACAGGGACCCACTTCTGCCTAGGTGTTTGTAAATCTTGCTCTGTATGGGCTGTCACCTTTTAAAATGTACTGGTTAGTGATTAGGAGTTATTATGTTCAGAAATTTAAATGGAGGGCTTCCCTGATGGCACAGTGGTTGAGAGTCCGTCTGCCGGTGCAGGGGACACGGGTTCGTGCCCCGGTCCGGGAAGATCCCACATGCCGCGGAGCGGCTGGGCCCGTGAGCCATGGCTGCTGAGCCTGCGCGTCCAGAGCCTGTGCTCCGCAACGGGAGAGGCCGCAACAGTGAGAGGCCCGCGTACCACAAAAAAAAAAAAAAAGAAAGAAATTTAAATGGAGAATTTGGTTTTTGAAGAAAAAATCATCAATGGTCACTATAAGATGTCGGCTAACTATTTGATTTGTTAACTTTCCTCTGAGAAATTATGTTCAGATGATGCCATCTCACTTAAGTTGTAGGCCTAGCACAGTGTCTGTTACCAGGAGACAACAAATGTCACATCAATGTTCAAAGGGTTCTTTTGATGATTTTTTTTTGTCTTTCAGATTTGTGAACCCCTAGAAACTAGGTTAGAAACTAGGTTCCATGTCATACTGGGAAATGTAAAATGAGACTGACCTGTCATAGATTTCTCCCTGTTGTGGTATTGGAGGAAAGCCTCCTTCCCAAAGGACTGATGACATTGTTTGCCACAGAATTGGAAATATCAGTGAATAAGCTCCGTGGCGAGATTATTATTACTATTATTTTGTCAAAGGTTTGGTTTAGAGTGGCTTTCCTAAAAATCCTAACCCAAGGCCTTCATTGTTTGACTCTGGGCAAGCAAATCCCCCCTCCAAGCCTCAGTTTTCTCACCTGTAGAATGGGAAGGCTGACGGGGTGCTCTGAGACCCTTCCCTTGGCTTCTGCATCTTCCATACTTGGGGCTGAAGCCTCATCTGGCCTCAGGCAGCCCTGGGAAGCCCACTGTGAATGGCCAAGGGGTGTGGTTTTAAAAGAAATGAATCCTGTGCATAATTTCTACTAGTGCAGAACTATACAGGTGATAAAATAGAGTATCTCTTGACATCTAAGGATTTTTGCCTTATTAGCACTGCTGTTTGGCTCTTCCAGATACTTAAATGAAGGCCTCTGTTTTGGTTAAGTTCGTGCAAGCATTTTATATTTGTGTTTTCAAAACTGTCCTCACTTGATATGGCTTGTCCACCTGGCCTGCAGTGGAGTGAGGGAGTGGATGGGTTTGGGGGTGGGCTTCTGTCATTTTGGTTGTTTATAGCTGTACTGAAAAAGTCAAACTAAGTGCACCTCTTTGACATATCTTGGGCATTTAATCCTCTCAGCACCTTGTAAAGCTGGTAGGATTACGTAATTCCCTTCTCAGAGAGCTCACATGATTTATCACAGGTCTCTCAGCCAGAGATGGTGGAGCTTGAATTTGAGCCCAGGTCTAACAGGCCGGAAGTCCACGCTCTTTTTACCATGTCCCCTGACTCTTGGCCTGGTTACAGGAGTCCTGGGAGAGTCTGGTAGAGTCAGAAATGCCTTTCAGCTGGATCCATGCACAGAAGCATGATTTCCAGCCAAGCCAATTTAGCAAATTGATTTGTGAATTTCTGTGCATTCCCTGAGTGCTCCGAAGGACTCCGGAGACACCGCTTTTGCCAGGAAAATACTGCTTTTTGGAGTGACGTCTCCTACTGTTTATCGTTTTCCCCCATTTGATTTTAGTAGCAGGTATTAATGTGCAGGAGAATGTCTTACGTTGACTTGACTGTGAGATCACCAAAGCAACAGTGGCACTTTGTACTTGTCCAAACTCCTTCTTCAGCCTGGGAAGTCAATATTTTAGGCCAAAAGAGTATCACCAGTTTCAATTTCATTATCTATCGGTTAATAATTTGAATGTACCTTACAGAATGCTGTCTAAATAGAAACTTTTAAATTTAATCCACTCTGAAAGTGGCCACTGACCGAACGGCCATTAGCATTTAGCTTAGGGTGGATGATGTAAGGAAGGGTAGAGTGAGGGTCAAGGGCAGGCTCCGTTGTGAAAAATGTATGAATGTGTTATTATATCAAGTGACCAGAGAATATATAGATGGCTCCTTAAAAGCTATTTCTGGCATGTAATCTTCACAGATTATTTTTAAAACAAAAAGACGTTCATTTTTTTCAGGTTTTCTTTCATGGCCCAGTCAGTTTTATCCTTGTCTTGTTTTTCTGTGATCACGGTTTTTTAGCCTTTCTGTTGCCCTCTTCTCTCCTCTGCACTTCAGGACAATGATAATGAGGGTAATAGACCTGCTGTCCTCGTGGGCTTCTACTCGTCTGTGTGTGATGCTCTCTTTCAAGTCAGTGGGAGCCCCTTTTTTACAGGCCGGAGAAGCGGAACCGAACATTTTGCAATTACTGAATGTCTTTGTTCCAGGTGGCTGAGTGCCCTATGTCTGCCATCCCTTTAATCCCACCACAGCCCTGTGAAGTGGGCATCACTGTGCTCTTTTAGAGACGGAGAAACTGAGGCACCCAAAGATGAAAGAAATATGGTCAAGTAGAGGGAATGCTTTCTCTGGCATGAGGACATCCACGTGACACTTACCAGCATGCTGTGCCTGACTTAGTTAGAAAGGTCCTCTCCGGCTTGCGATAACTTCAGGAAAGTGACATTCTGTTGGCGGAGGGTCCCTCCGTCCTCGCAGAGAGCAAGCCTCCGGCCTCTCTGTGGTGGTCGTTCTTAAGCACGGAGCAGCTATTCACTTTATTAAAAGTACTCCATAGTCAGGAAGATTTATCATTTCCAAATAAAATAGACATTTATTAATTGAGGAGAGTACAGAGAAGTCAGGGGTTGGGGGCTCCAGTCTTAATTGGTGACGAGTTTTAGTACAGTTTGAAAAAATGAAATACAGTTTTTTAAAACTTTCGAGTTCAGCACTTGACCATAACACTTATCATCCAAACTAGGATACTTTTGAGAGTGAAAAGGGTGCTGGTAAAAATTATGTTAAAATAATGAGGTACGCACCCGGAGGACCTCAGGCACATGGGATATAATGTCGCCCTCTAATGAGAGTGTATATTATAAGACATGGCGTCAAGAATAATAAATACACACTGAGTAAAGTTGAATTGAAAAATAATGAACTTAGAGATATAAAATGAAATAAACAAATGAAAAAATTCCAACGCAGTAGACTTACATTATGTACCGTATAGCATCAACACCAGTAGTTACACTAACTTCCAGCATTTTACTCAGTAAATATTGTTATATTCTTTCTGAATGACTTGAAATGAACAGTTAATTCATATGTATAAAACCTGGCTCGTAGCATTTCAATAAGAGATGGGGAATTATCTGATTATACCCTTGCAATTCTAATATTGTACTAATACTGTCCAGTGATGTAGGGTAATGAACTCTCCATCAGTAGAGGTATTCAAATGAGAGATCGTTCCTACCCAGTTGGGAAGTGGAAGTAAGTAGCCTTTAAGATCCTTTCTTCTCAGTTAATGAGAATTTTCTCTGTTTCAGAGTGTTAAACCTCTTTGGAAAAATTACTCCTTACTCTAAATTCTTTGATTGTATCATTTAGAAACCCATATCCCGGCTGTTTGGGGAGAGGTAAAATTCTGCAGTGAGAAACTGTAGTGGTCAGGAATCGATGGATACCAAGCAACCACAGCAGAAGTACCTCTGCGAATTCTTAGGGTCGCTGTCGGTTCTTAGGCTCCTACTAGCCTGATAGCGATGGCTCTGGGAGCTCAAACCACTGTAAAACCTGTTCTCTATGTCAGGTTCTCTTGGGCTCTTCAAACAAGAGGGAGCAAAAGACAATCCAAGACATCATGAAAGTGTGCTGTGATCTTGTTACACTTCTCTTTTTTTAGCCAGGGGGCCAAGATTTGCTAGACTCTTTCCTGACTAGCTGTGTGGAAGGACGGATCGCAGAGCAGAGGCCAGTGGCTGTCAGAGGCCCATAGGCAGGCCTCACTCTGGGAGACTCACCTTCTGTACCCCAAGGGAGAAGAGATCAGTGTCTGTAAGATGAACCAATCATAAGATATTTCCCCCCCACCCCAACTTGAATTAGAGGTGAATTAGAAACAGCCACAGTTACTTTGTCTGCCAGCCAAGAAAACAGCATTGAAAGCAGCAGGCAATACGTCTGACTTCAATGGAAAATATATTGGTGTCTCATTGGCTAGGATCCAACATTATGTTGGTAAATAATCCAATCCCGGTGTGGCATATTTCTCCCTGAACCTTGACTGAAAACTATTGAAGACCGTTCTGTGAGCTGTGGAGCTGCAGTCACTCATTCTAGGAAAGAGGCCAGAAAGAATGACTTTGAAATGTGTTTGTAATTAACTAAACAGTCTAAATTCACAAGATCGTTAGAACAGCAGGTTGCTAACTGGCGCAAACTTCTTAAGTGAGGAGGCATTTGGGGAAACGAAAATAGGCCTTCCTTCCATGGTGATCTGAAGCACCTTTAAGGGACAGTAACTGGTCATCTGGAGACATGTAGGACACATTTTATTTTATGTACCTTTTTTGCGTGTGTGATGATCACATTTCGTTTTTGAGTATGAAAAGATCTGATGATACTATAGGCAAAGGGGAAGAGACTTTTCAGAGCCTGTGTTGAAAATTCCTTTTGGTTTGTGTGGCACTGCACGGGATGGCCCTGGTCCTGCTCGAGAAGGCACAGGCGTGGTGTTGGAGAGGGTGTCCTGGAGTGGGGAGGGTGACAGCGTGGCAGCAGGAGTGCGGGTGGGGATTTCTGTGCCAGGAGAAAGGAACTGCACCCCGAGCAGAAAGGAGTGGGTCAAATAGTGTCTGACAAAGTAACACTTGTCTGGAGAGCACGTATCCATCAACTTCAGCTACATGGAATGCTTGTAAGAACCAGAAAGTAAGCACACCCTGCCCACCAAAAGTTGCGGAGAAGTCCCCAGAGAATTCAGAATTCACTGAGGTCTTTGGAGTCAGATAGATCCTGGTGCGTGACTTTAGACAAGTTTCTTGGGCCTTGCTGTAAAATGAAATAAGGGAAAATTAAAATATATATAAGAAATGGCAAAATAATACACATTAGAATTAGGTGAATATTAGACCAAAGAAAATTATGAGAAGTAAAATATGCAAAGAGGGCATGCTATAATACTATATAATTTATAAAACTGGGTCACAGATGTGACTCTGTATTTCCTAACGGCAACATGAAGGTCAATTGGTTGTGTGATTGGTTTCAGTTTTTTAGAATTGTGGTAAAATATACATAACATAAAGTTTACCATTTTAACCATTTTTAAGTGCACAGTTCAGTGCACTTAAAAAGTGCATTCACATTGTTATGCAACCATCACCGCCATCCATCTCCTGAACTTTTTGTCTTTCCAAACTGAAATTCTGTACCTATTAAATAATAACACTCAATTTCCCCTCCCCACAGACCTTGCAGCCACCGTTTGACTTTCCTTCTCTATGACTCTGACTACACTAGGACCTCATATAAGCAGAATCCTACACTATGTGTCCTTTTGTAACTGGCTTATTTCACTTAGCATAGTGGCCTCAAGGTTCATCCAAGCTGTGGCATGTGTCAGAATTTCCTTCCTTCTTAAGGCTGAGTAATATTCCATTGAGTGCACATACCGTATTTAGTTTATCTGTTCACCTGTCAACGGACACTTGAGTTGCTTCCACATTTTGGCTATTGTGAATAATACTGTTATGAACATGAGTGTACAGATATCTCTTTGAGACCCTGCTTTCAGTTCTTTTGGCAAATACATCCCGGAGTGGAATGGCTGGATCATATGATAATTCCCTGTTTCTTTTTTTGAGGAACCCCTGCATACCGTTTTCCACAAAGACTGAACCATTTTACATTCCCATCAGCAAAGCACAGGGTTCCAATTTCTCCACATTCTTGACGACACTTGTTATTTTTATTTGTTAATAGCCAGCCTAATGGGTGTGAAGTGGTGATTTTCAGTTTTACCTAATGATCCTGAAAATCTACATGATGGGGGGAACCATAAAATTTCTTGATTCTAGAACCAGAAAGAAATTTCTTTCAAGGTACTTATAAGGAGGACACTGTGATGTAAGACAGTCAGCAGTACTGCTGACCGCGCCCTCAGAGTGAGCACTGAGAGGAGATTCATGAGCCCTTGGTCACACCACTCTTCTCTTTGGGCTTCTGACATCCACCAGGAACAATTCGGTCCACCTTCCCCCCACGGATGCCACCGTGTGCTTCCCTGGCGTAACCCGGAAAGAAGTTACTTGTACTGTATCTAAAACAATCGATGGACTAGATAACTTTTAGGGAATTTTCTATCAATACTATTTCTTTCAGTGGAGTTTTAAAAAATATTTATTTTTTCATTCTTTATTGTGAAAAATTTCAACCATACATAAACGTAGACTAATACAGTGAAGCCTCACTAACTCAGCTTCAGCAGTTATCACTCAGGGCTAACATATTTCATCTGTAGTCCCATTCACTCTCTCTTCTTCATCCCATGTTATTTCAAAGTAAATCTCAGATATCAGATCATTTCATCCAGGAATATTTTGGCACATACCTCTTTTTAAGAGCAGTTTTTAAGAAAACGTACCACAACGCCATTATCACACCTAAAAAAATAGTTCCTTAGTACCATCAAATATCCCATGAGTCCATATTTCCACTATTGTCTCATAAATGTTTTTTCAAACCACCTGTTTGAATCAAGGTCCAAGTAGAGTTCATACACTGCCATTGGTTGATATAAATACCTTCTTATAGTCTCTAGGTTCACCTCTCTCTTTTTTTAAAAAATAAATTTATTTATTTATTTATTTTTGGCTGTGTTGGGTCTTCGTTGCTTTCTTTAGTCTTGGCAAGTGGGGACTACTCTTTGTTGCGGTACGTGGGTTTCTCATTGCGGTGGCTTCTCTTTGTTGCGGAGCATGGGCTCTAGGCGCATGGGCTTCAGTAGTTGTGGCACATGGGCTCAGTAATTGTAGCTTGCAGGCTCTAGAGCGCAGGCTCAGTAGCTGTGGTGCACGGGCTTAGTTGCTCTGTGGCATGTGGGATCTTCCTGGACCAGGACTCAAACCCGTGTCCCCTGCATTGGCAGGCGGATTCTTAACCGCTGCGCCACCAGGTAAGTCCCTCTCTCTATTTTTCCTTATAATTTATTTGTTTAAGAAACTAGATCATTTATTCTGTACTGTCTCCTTCAGTCTGGATTGAATGAACATGCTTGAAAAGCCTCTGTATTTTCTACAAGTTGGGAGTTAGAGGCCTGATCAGAATCCATAGGTGGGGTGTGTAAACCATCCAGGAGGCCTTTAATAACTGGTTCTCTTTCTTTTGGTGAAGTTAGCAGCCCCTAATGATCATTGCCTTGACCTATTATTTTATTAGAAGCTGCAAGATGGTGACATTTAATTTCTTGCATTTCCCTTTATTTATGAACTGGAATATCTAAAAAGAGAAGTTTCTCTTTATCAACTATTTGGTTACCTTGACCTCCAGTTGATTAGGAAAGCAGCTTTGTTTTTTCCTGGGTTTACCATTTTGCTCCGTGTATCTGAGCATGGGTTAAATGTATATTCATGAGTCAGAAGCATATATAAGTATAGTTGCTTAAGTGATGGAAACCTCTTTAATTTGACTGAATGACCATTTTCACTTGGGCATTTAATCAAATTATTGAAATTTGTAACCATTTGGTCAAACATTTGAAAATAGAATCACAGTAGACAGATTGCCTCTACAGATTTGGGTAAAACAAAGAAATAGGCACAGCGTCAGGTGACAGAAGGTTATGTCTCCAGCAAAGCTGGGTCTAAGGGGCAGCCATCTTCTCTCCTGTTCTCGCCCCAGATCTTCTGACGAGGGGACATGCTCCTGTGTGCATCCCAGTCTTGAACCTCAGCAACCCAGGGTGAAAAAGCAACTCCAGAGAGGGCCTGAGGGCTGGGGGCCGGCTTGATTCTGGAAGTGGCATGCTTTCAGAGTATCAAAATGATGAAAATGGCTAAGCGGCCAAGAAATGACAAAGCCTCAGGAATGCTGCCCACTACAAAGACTAACAGCTGGGCTCTGTCACCTGGAGCTCTTTCTCATGCTTTTGGCTTAATATTGTGAATGCGTTGGAGGGTAGCAGGAGACATGTTTATCAGAGTGCGTTTTCTCTGCTTTCCAGTTTTCACAGACAGAATAGGTAAAACTATCTGTGGTTCTCACTGCCAAACACTGGGATTCAAGAAGGGAAACTATTTACTGGCTCACTTATTTTTTTCTCTCATTTTATTTTCATTATTTATTACTTCATGCGTTTTTTGTTTGTGTTTTTGGTAAGTTGTCTCAAATTTTTCTTTTGGAATGATGCAGTGTATAAATAAAGTAAATAAAAGTAAAGTAATTCCTATGAATGAAATTTCTTAGTCCAATACAATGTATAGTTTTTTTAAGGAAATCAAAATCAAACAGTGCCAGTTCTGTTTTTGCCAGGGATAACTGGAAATGTTAGCATTGAAACCCTAGGAAATGAGATTCAGTTGAAGTGACATGTCTGATCCATGCTGAGAAATGATCATTTAGGTTGGCATGCCTTTGGCCAAAATAGTGTGAACAATGATGAAAGACCCTGTGAACTTTTCCTAAATTCTTGTGTCTGGAGGAACAGCAAAACCCCCCGTGTCCATATACACCAGGAGCTATTCCACAAAACACCTTTCATTTTCCCCTTGTGTCGTCAGTGCCCCAAGACTTAGATAAAGATCGTAGTTGACCAAGACGAAGTTTCCTTGTTGAGCCCAGTGACACTGCGACCAGCAGTGGTGCTTGCCAGATGGATATCCTTCTGAGGTACATCCCACCATATATCCTTCCAAGTCTCAGCTGTGATCCCAAGACTCATGATAATATGGGAAGAATTAAATGATAGCTCATGGTAGACCTTATCATGAACAAATGTGGCTTTCCAGATGTGGCTTTCCACAGTCATGCCTACTCAGGAATCAGTGCTGTTTTGTTTGTGGGAAAAAGACATTTTATTTTTTTAGCCACATCTTTGGTCTCCCCTAAAACCCTCTGTGCAGTCCATTGAGTCTCGAATGCCTTTCTATGTGATGACCCTTTTCCATTTTCTTAATTTCCATAAGATGGTCACTTGTCAGGTCAAGATGAAAATGTCTCCATGTGGAAGGCCGCATTCATCTTGCTTATAACCACCCATGTGTCCATTTAGTACTTGGGAGAATTTCTTGTCACCCTCTTTTCCACCAGGCTTCCTTTCGTTTGTGTGTGACCTTTGTCTAGGTGGCAGTGACATTTGCATTGGGAAGAGCAGAAGAGTTTGTATTCACCTCATAGGGAACATTAAGGGAGGGTGGATTTGGGGCGGGCCATCTGGGGAAATTTCAGGAATATGATGACATTAGGAGCTTGGAGTGAGAACTACAAATGGGCTGTCAGGAATGCATGGGAACTGCTTCCTAGCATTCCTTTCTTTTGGCTGAATAACTCGTGATTGGCAGGTATGTCCTTTGGCTAGGCCTTACTTCAATAGCTTTGTAGTAGAAATGTGCAAAGGTGACCTCAGGAAGGAGAAGGCCCTGTAGGCACAGGTTCAGCATCCAACCTTGCTTTCCCACATGGAAAAAATGAGCTGGATTCCCAAGCAAATAGTATGTGCTTTATTCCTGGTGCCAATACAGAGGCCTTCAGTGACCCACACAAACATCTGGAAACAGGTGCACCAGCTGAATGGCAAATAGCTCTCCAATTGCTGTTAATGCATTGGTAACTGGACTGAAATTTCATCCCTGTTTTTTTTCTTCCATGTAGGACATTTTTAATCTACCTAGTAATGAAGTGGCTGTAAAAACAATGCCACCACCAACAACCAACTTTTACATTTGGGTAGTAAATTTCATATTATAAAATGTTTTCATATATATAATTTAATTTTTTTCTTTGTATTTAATTCTGAGAAGACTGAGGCTCAGAGAGATTAAGCGCCTGTCCCAGGGTCAGGCTACTTAGTTAATGGTAGAACTAGGTCTAGCACTCAACTAATTTATTCACTTACTCATCATATTATTTATTGTAGCAGGAGACAAACAGAAAAAATACCTCCCTTCAAGGAACTTACACTCTAGTAGGGCAGGACAGAAAATAAGATAAATAGGTAAAATATTTGTTGTGGGATGTCAGATTGTGATAAGTGCTGTTGATTAAAATAAAGCAGGGGAGGAGAAGAGGAAATGCCTGGTTGGGGGTGGGGTGAGGGTTTGCAATTTAAAATAAGACAGTCAAGGAGGCATCAATGAAATGGTAATCTTTAAGCAAAGACCTAAAAGAGGCACGGGAGGTTACTATACAGAGATCTGTGGGAAAAAACATTCTAGGCAGAAGGACTACAAGTGCAAAGGCCCTGAGGCAGGGGTGTGCCTGGCATGAGGCCTGTATGCTGGAGTGTAACAGGCAAGGAGGGAGCAGTAGTAGCTGAGACCAGAGATGAAGAGGGAGTTAAATCATGAAGGGCCTTTGGTAACTGTGGGGACTTTGACTTTGCATGCCAAGGGGAGCCTTTACAGGATTTGGGGCAGAGGAGTAATGTTATATGACCTATTTTTGAAAAGAATCACTTTTGCTGTTATGTTGAAGATAGAATGTTTAGGATGGTGAGAAAAAAAAGCAGCGACGCCATTTAGGAGAGTATTGCCTCCCAGCCTAGTACTTCTGGCTTGAACACACACTGTCTTTAATTAATAATAATAATAATAATGATAAAGCTTAACTTGCACTTGTGTATCTTTCTTAAATGCTATATCTTTATACTTTTAGAATATTTTCTATCCCCATACATTAAGCATTTAAATGGTCCTTTAACATGATACATTAGCTGAAAACAGATACAAATCCTTTGTAGAGAGTATTTAGATATTATTATTGCTCTACTTATAGATCAATATTACTTGCATTTTTAGATGGAATGGATTGAATTAAACCATTCAGAATCATGTTGAATGTGTGCATTGGATTCCATTCAAAATGGGTTGTTCCACAATACACTGAACAGTTTAGAAGCACTTCAAATTGTACTTCTGGTATATGCAAAGTGTGCAAGGGAGCACAGGTCAACGGACTGTGGTGTTGTGATTTAAAATGTGAAATCAATGCTTAAGATAAGACTAAAAACTTATCAAAGAAATAAGTCAGCATTTACATAAATCTCTTAACTCTTCCAGCTCCCAGAACTCTTGGGATGGAATGTCAGATATTTGTTATCAGCTGAATTTGGGTTTAAATTGTAAGTCAGCAGATTTCTGAAATTGAATAAGTTTCTGAACCTCCAGCTGATTTTTATCTCTAGACAAAACATTTTTTAAATATTCAGTTGTCTGAAGGGACTGGAGAGCACCCAAATGTTGGGTCTCTGGGCAGCACCTGGAGGGAACACAGTTCTTGAAATAAGGGAAACAAACTTGGTAAGCACTTCCTAGTTCACAGTTGCTTATTAAGAGAGAGAGAGAGAGAGAGAGAGAGAGAGAGAGAGAGAGAGAGGGAGAGAGAGAGAGAGAGAGAGAGAGGGAGGGAGAGAGAAAGAGAGAGGGAGGGAGAGGGGGGGGAGAGAGAAAGAGAGAGGGAGAGAGAGGGGGGGAGAGAGAGAGAGAGAGAGAGAGGGAGAGAGAGGGAGAGAGAGAGAGGGAGAGAGAGGGAGAGAGAGGGAGGGGGAGAGAGAGAGAGAGAGAGAGAGGGAGAGGGAGAGAGAGAGAGAGGGAGGGAGAGAGAGAGCATACAAATAGAAAGTGGCTAGCTTACTAGGCTGAAGAAGCAGAGGTTGAGTCTAAGGGCTGCTAGATAGCTGTAAATCAATGGGAAACATTCTGTAAGGAAGGAGCAATAGAGGGGGGGGAGCCCCAAACTCTCTGTACCAAGTCCCCTCAAATCTGTGGCTGCCTCTGTGCATGTACAGCGTGAGATTCCAAGGAAACCTTGGAGGAAAGCAACTGCTAAAAGGCTGAGATTTCAGCAATTGCTTGGTTCTATGAGAAAGCTGGAGTTCAGGTCCTACTAAGAGAGAATTGTAAAAACTTTATGCTTTTCCTTGGAACTCTAGGAAGGCCACATCTTAGGAGTAAACCCACGATAAAGGGTTACATCTTAGGGCTAAGGGGAAAAAGCAAAATAAACCCATTCTTGTAAAATCTAACACTAAGCTTCCACAGGATCAAGATGACCCAGATTTAATTGCCGCCAGGAAAAAAGTCAACATTTTTTGGAGAAAAGTTACAAAATTTAGCACATATCATCCACAGTGTTTAATATGCAATAAAATTATCAGACATGAAGAAACAACAAAAAAAAGATTAATAGTTAAAGAAAAAAAGTCAATAGATGCAGGCCCAGAGAAGAGTCAGATGTTGAAATTAGCAGACAAGGACTTAAAACAGATATTATAAATACGTTAAACAATTTACAGGAAAAGATGGACAGAATGGGGTAGTAGAGTAATATCAGCAGAGAAATGTAAACTATAAAAAAAGAAATAGAATTTCTAGGACTGAAAACTATAGCATCTGAAATTTTTTTTTGAAAGCTATTATTGGATGTTCTTAACAGAAAGGACCTTACATTAGAAAAGGGATCAGTGAACTTGAAGACAGGTCAATAGAAATTATTCAAACAGAAGGACAGGGAGAAAAAATATTTTTTAAAAAAATGAAGAGAGCCTTGGTGATTATGAGACAATGTCAGTTGGTCTGATATATGTGTAGTTGGAGTATCAGAAAGAGCCCAGAGAGAGATACTGGGGCAGAAATATATATTTGAGGAAATAATAATTTTAAATTTGATGAAATGTTATTGGGAGGTAATCAAGATGAATACCGAATATGGAGGATCAAAGGCAGGGCTCAAATCAGGACCAAGGAATAAAGAGTTTTGAGTGGGCATAAAGATTAAATAAACATAGATGACTGTACAACAGGGAAGGTCCATTTTGCCCAAAGACCACCCCTGTTTCCACTTCCCACTCCAACTCCTTTTAGAAGGCATTGTTCCTTCTCCTCTGGTTCCATGGTGACAATGTGTTGAGATGGACTTAGACCTAAGTTCAAACCCTAGCTCTGCGTCTCACTAGCAAATCATTACAGTCTGCATCCTGGGATCGTCATTTATTAAACGAGAATAGTGATAACTTTCTCACAAGGCAGGTCTCAGTGGGATAGACGATGTACATTTTATAGGGTCATGCTGGCCATATAGTCGGCACTCAACAGATAGTAATTTCTTTCTTCTGCTAAACCTGTTCTCATTGTGGTTAGCTGGCATCACTACCCACCCGGTTAGCCGGGTTGAGGAAATTATAGTTTATCTTAAGAGCAACAAGAACCATAGAGATGACAGGACCATGGTTGGATTTTAGAGAGATCACTCAGGCTTCAGTGAGAAGAATGGATTAGAATGATGTGCGATAAGATTTGAAAAGACCAAATTGGAGGCTATTGCGCACACCCCCTCTTTATATCCTTCCCAAACAGCTGTATTATCTCCTTTTCTGTCACAAGAGACCCTGCTTTGCCCATTAAAACCATAGCCTCAGTCATTACCAGCAAAAATAAAATCTGGTTCCCCTTTCCTCGAGGGCAGGGATGCTTTTCAAAGGGTGAGGGATGATGGTGGCCTGGACCAGAGTGAAAGGAATGAGCATGAAGCCCAGTGGACAGATCCAAGCATCCCCCTGCTAATCTGTCATCGTCTTTCTATCATCTTTCTAGGGGATTGGATTACATCCCTGACAGAGATGCTTCTCAGAGTATAGATATGACCACATCATTCCTTTGCTGGGAAATCTTTGTTTTAGAAGGGTAATCTCCACTCCTTAGTTTAGCATTTAAGGCCTTGTAGAACCTATTTCCGATCTATTCAACCAGCCTTTTTTTTTTTTTTTTTTTTTTTTTTTTTAAAATACAACTTCTCACCCAGCCTGTGGGGGGCCTCATCCTAGTTTTCTTCCCACACTTTCACACCTTCAGCTGAAACCCTTCTCATCTTGGAAGCCTCAGCAACTTTTCCTCAATCTTTCCCCACAACTCTTTTGTGCCCATGTTCATCAGATAAGATTATCACCTTGCATTATGAGTAGATGTTGAATTGGTTATCTCTCACTGTCTGCCTGCTTTTTGATGATGGGAACTGTGTCTTATTGTCTTTGGGTTACCAGGGCCGAGTCTCAAATATAGGCCCTTAGTATAAATATTTGTTAGATGAATCAGTGGCTACTACTCTGCACATCTGCAGTGGGAGTGGGAGAAACTTTTTTATATTCTGTTACTTAATTTACACAGAGCTGAGTAAGAGATGTAGAGACTTTCAGAGGAAGTCTCAGGGGACTTGTGGAAGCTTTTGAGGGGTTTAGCAGTCAATGGCCCAGTGCATTTTATAGAGGATGGTTTTTCTCCTCAGTGGTGTACATGTGTCACCAGCCCAGTTTTCTGGATACCTGCTGGATGAATGACATTCAGAGGCTCCGAGAGGAGGTGGACAGGACGGAGGTGCTAGGCAAAAGCAACTAATGTTTACTGACTGTCTGTTGGATGCCAGGCGGTGCTGAAAGGAAGATATTTTCAAGGCAGAAAAAATGGTTGAGAGATAGGAAAGTGAAAGAGGAAGCAGTATATCCATGCCAGAAAGAAAAAAATGTAAATGACAGTGGGGCATGCCAGAGGAAAGATGGAAGGTTCCAGATTCCTCAGATTCATTGGACCAGTAGCCTAGGGTATAGTCTATGATGCCATTAGAATTGCCTTGTTGTGTCTGGACCCTGTGGATCTTGCCATGAGATTTGGTGTAAGCTAGTGGCCGAGATTCACAGCTTCTGCTACAAGTCTTCTGGTAACACAAAAGCCTTGGTTTTCACTAACTGCCCTCCCAGCTGTACCATGGCATTCCTTCTTGATGAAGTGGAATGAGCCAGGCTGACCTTAGCTTCCCTATGTTTTTCTGCTTCTCCAGAAAGGTAAGAAGAAGGTCACATTGTACATCGTGGTTGCAGATTATTTGCGGGACCTTTCAGGAAGACTTCTTCATCTGGGATTTCTCTTCTGCCTCCACATGTCCTACATTTTCTCTTAGGAGTCAGCTGGAACTGAAGGCATTCTGCTGTGTTAATCAACACCCACCGGCAAATGTCATGGTCATTTGTTCACTGAAACTCCATCAATCTCTTACCCAATGTAGAAGGGAAAACAAAATTGCAAGTACCTAGAGAAGGCAGGGCCCATGAACAGATATATGTAGGAGATAGAGAAATACTAAAGGATGCTTCCTAGGAAAACCGAATGCTATTTTTTTTCCTTAAGGCTTTCTTTTCTTTGCCCCAGGTGAGCCGTTGAACATAGTTGTCAGGCCCTGATAAAATGCCAGCTCACTCGAAGCCGGCTTTGTCTTCAGCCTCACGTTCACGTCCTCAGGAGGAGTTTGCTCCTCCTGAATTGAGGTGCTGCTGTCTATCAGTCATCGATTATCCTCTAGTCCAGCTAGCAACCACTTGCTTTCCAGCAGCTATGAGAACCATGCTGCTTCCAGTGAGCTGGTTTGGTGAAGGCTGGGCTTTCATAGTGCTGGCATGGCCATGGTCATCCTGTCCAGGGAACCCACAGCTTCATCAGCCCATACTTGGGGAGCGGTGTGGCTCCACTGTCCTTGAAGGGGTCCAGACACACTGGAGTCCAGACACACATGGTGAGTGGATTCAGAAATATGTGTAGTGAAGAGCAAATGAAGAGGCTTGTAATCAGCTTACAAGAGCTGTCTTCAGATGATCAAAGGGTTGACAGGTTGTCATGAGGAAGAGGGGCTATGTATGTCCTGTATGACCTTGAGGGAGAGGATCAGAGCGAAGGAGGGAAAACTCTAGGGTTTTGGCTCAATGTAGGAAAGAGCTTCCTAACCGTCACTAGATCTGCAGAGGTGGACTGGACTGCTTCAAGGTTGAGGGCAGTTCAGCCATTTGCCATGATGCTTTTAATACTAGCAGGGCATTTAAGCTAGATGAGAGGTCAGGTCCCTTACAACCTTGGAATTCTGGTTCTTGAATCCTCTTAGTGAATAAAGACCTACTACTCTTTAGAGGCTATTCCTAGGGTAGAGGGTGAAACACAACAACACGTATAAAGAACTTGGAGCTGCATTAATCACAGTACAGAGGCACAGTGGAGCATATGTGTCTATATGGGCATGTTTTAAATTTGGGAAGAGACTGCGAAGAATACTTAATAAAATTAAGGCAACATTAGGAATTGATGTGGACAGAAGGTAATTGTCACGAAACACTGAAAATATCAATCAGATTCTGATCGCTGTATGGTTTCTTTTCTAGCAGAAGGTATTTTAAAATTTTGTAGTTTTCAAGTAAGTTGTGATAAGGAAAGCATCTTGTTGAATTATTTAATAGGATATAGGTTTGCTAAAAAGCAAAGCTAACATAGGAAGTGTATTGCGACTTCATTTACATTTCTACCTCCTGTATTCATCTTCTTTGGGAGAGTCATGGCGTTTTAGAGCTGAAAATTATCTTCAAATCCCCCTTCTCCTGCCCCCTTCTTTGCTGGACAGCTGACCAGCAGTGATTTACCCCAAGCCACACACAGCCAGGGTCTGTGAATGTGTGTCTGTGACCAGAGACAGGCCGCCTCTTGTCTGTCTCAGGTCTTCTGAGTTGCCTTTCTTGAATTCAGCCAAGCATGGTCCCCATCTCTGCCCAGGTTCCACCTTCTGATAAAGGGCTCACACCTGTCCGATTGTGGCTGGAATTTGGGTTTCAGTTTCTTGCCCTGGTGGGAGCTCTCATCTGGACCAGATGTGACATAATTAGAGTCATAACATCTGGATGTCATCCCTGTGCCTTTAAAGAGGTCAAAGAGCCACAGAAAGGAGCGCCTTGGGAATGTGTTGGGAGTAGTGCACTGTGCCTTTGCTATTGACTCTCCGTATACTTTATTTATATACAGTAAAATCCCATTACAGGAAAGGTAATGCCGGCAGCGTGCTCCATAAAATCATGCTGTTTTCGCGAGATCCACATGAACTGCCTCTTATTTACCAGGTGCCACTGAATTCTCTGTAATGGATAAAGTGATGCAACAGAATCACCCTTCAGTCCTGCATCTGTAATCAGGAGGCTCTTAACTCAGGCTGCTCCACAGCGTCCCACTCAGACCAGCTTCTGAAATTGTTGCTAGGGGTGCAGCATGGCACAGTGGAAAGAACATTGGCTTTGAATCCCAGGCATGCCTGAGTCGGAATCCTAGGTCTGCCTTGGTTCCGTGTCTTTGGGCAAGTGACCTAACCTCTCTGAATCTCCATTTTCTGATCCTTCAAGTGGGGCTAATGCCATCTTCCTGGTAGGGTTATCGAGAGATTCCATGTGCACACAGATACTCGTACAATGTGTGGCTCCCGGCCACACTTGAAAAATGTAAACTCCTTTCCCTTCCCTTTCTTCCTTTTTCTTATAATGTAAAGGATACCAGGTTATGTACTGTTTGTAGGAAAAATTTTATTTGCTCACCGATCACAGTAACAAAGTCACATTTAAAGTTGAGGAGAAGAAGAAAAGAGGAAAACAGATTTCAGTTCTTCTTATTATTCTCTGCAGAGAGCCCTCAGACCATGACCAAGCTGGATGTTAGAAGTAACTTAGTTCTACTCATTTCTTCAGATGACACATTGAGGCTTAAGACATCCCTGTGAGCGTCAAAAGGCACATAACTCTCAGTATGTTCTTTGTGGGTCTGGGGTGACAAAGACTTGGCTGGTGACATTAGGCAGGAAGGAGGCAGTGAGAAGGCAGGAATGTGAAGGGCCGTTAAGCTCTGAAAAAAGTGATAGGCTGAGAATTAGCTGTTAGAGAAGGGAGGTCTGAGTTGAGTGGTGGGAACCAGAGAGTTATATGCTCAGGAAATGGGGAGACTGGCTCAGGGAAATTCTGAGAGTTCTGGCAGAATCCAGAGAGGCTGTATATGAGACCACGAGGCTCTCTGTTTCATTTGAGGATGGAGGGGATGGCTCTCGGGTTCTCTCACAGGACAGTGTGACATCTCAGAGACCAAGGGTGACAGGGGAAGCAGCTCTGACCTTGGGTGGACTGAGAGAGGGAGTGTTGAGTGTGTGCACGTGTATGTTGGGAGGGGGAAGGTGGGGCAAGCAGGGAAAGTGAGAGAAGAGAATGGAAATGAACACTTATTGAGTACCTACTGTATGCTTGACACTTTTTCTGTGTTATTCGTGAAATCCTTTCAGTGACTCTGTGATTAGTAGTATTTCTATTCCTAGTTTATAGATGAGGAAACTAAGACTTAAAGAGTATAGGGCTACAGCACAAGAATCTAGCCAATATTCTATAATAACTGTAAATGGATTATAACCTTTAAAAATTGTGAATCACTGTATTGTACACCTATAACCTATATAATATTGTACCTCAACTATACTTCAATTAAAAAGAAAAAGAAAACGAAAAGACAGAAGAGTATCAGGAGCTTCCCTGAGGCTGAACAGGTAGTAAGTGTTTGAGTGTATAGGCCTGGCTCAAACTGACCGCCTTCGGTGCTTCTGAACCCGTGTCTCCAACAGCCCAGGAATTTGGCAGAGCAAAGAGACAAGTGAAATGAGAACTTTTTCTTTCTTTGTTCAGCACTACATTTTCCCTCCATATGATCATTGGGTTTCCACTTCAGAAGCCTCAAGGAAGATCTGAGCTCTCCATAAACTGGCACTAGGGTTTCTAGGAGTATCTCCATTATAAAGCCCACCATAATTATAAAAGATGGTCCATTCAGTTTTCAAAGAATTCCAGTCCAATCCATTAGACACCACCCCCGCCCCCTGCCCCATGCAGCCTAATACGGCAAGGTGCCATGATAGGTGATAGAAGGAAAACCGGGTCCAGAGAGGCGGGCCCTGTGTTCTTAGTTCATGGTGCAGGGAGCCAGCAGTCATCCCATCAGGCAGACCACGTAAATGGCTGAGTGCAGAGGCTTGGACATGCCTTGGGGTTCCAAGAAGAGACACCTTATGTCTGAATGGCATTCTGGAAAGACTTAGGGAGAAGGTGATATCTGAAATTACTCAGGGCGGGTCGGCAGGGTTTCCAAAGGTGGAGGTGGGTGGAAGATGCAGACCGTGAGCCAGTAACGTGATGGCCAGCGAGGGTGGAATGGCACAGAGTGTTCTGGTTTGGCTGAGGAAAGGGTATAGATGTTAGAACTTTAATAACCACCTTAATCGTGTTGGTTATAACACACGCGCATTAGAGAAAATTTGGAAAATATATAAAAACACAAAAGGGAGCAACCAGAGGTAACTATTTTTCTAATATTTTATTGTATTTCCTTCCAGACTGTGTATCTATCAATCTGTGTAAACATTTTAAAAAAAATTCTGTTTGATTATGACAATTGGAATACATACTTCTTGCAGAAATTTGGAAAATACTGAAGACTATAAAGAAGAAAATAAAAGTCACCTGTAATCTTACTCAGAGTTAATAACCACTATTAACATTTTGATGTATTCCCCTTGAGTCTGTTTGTCAAAGTGTAAACAGACTAAACAAAACATGAACATATTCTTCATACAGTTTAATATTTTGCTTTTTTCCCTTAACATTATTTTGGATATTTTTACATGTAATCAAATAATCTTAGAAAAGTGGGTACATAGTACTCTACTCCAAATTATGGGTGGACCATTATTTATTAAATACTTTCTCTACTTCTGAATATTTAGGTTGTTTAAAATTTTTTATTATTATCAATAATGCTGTTAAAATATTTCTGGAAAATCAGTATTTGCCAATTGAAAAATTTTTCCTACCGCTGCTTCATAGGAGTGGAATCATAGGATTAAAAGGTGTTATTAATGCTTAAGACTCTTGCATGTTACCTACTCATGGTTTTAAAGAAGACAAAGGACACATTGGAAAGTGTCTGTGAAGGAAATTGACCTGAAAGCAGTGGGTGGGAGTGAGGGAGCAAAGCTGAGGTGGGAGAACAGTTGAAGAGGCAGCAACTGGCCGGAACTAGGGTGGTGATAGGAAAGGGATAAGAATATGAGGGACAAATAACAGGACACTGGGAGACTGTTGAGGCTGAGACAGATAAAAGGGTCTGGGAAAATTCCAGTGTAATTAAAACAGAGACATCAGAAGAAGATGCTGGCTTGGTTGGTTAGCTAGGTATTAGATGTTTTGAATTCAAGGTGTCAGGGAGCCTTCCAGGTGGAGATACCCAGCAGGGAGTTGGAAATGCATCTTTCTAAAGCTTTCTTAGGTGGATGGTCAGGGGTTAGACCTGTGGGTTAAGAGCCATTTCCAAATAGAGGATATGTGGTTTGAACTATACAGAAAAAGGCTGCTCTAAATGCAGAAAAAGGAAAGTGTACCTTACAGCAAGTTAAAACGGGCAAAGTGACTTTGTGAGCTCGAGCTGTCAAACTGCAAAGGAGTTGGAGGGGAGTATGCGATCTCAGAAGTGGGGTGGCTGTGTCACACTCGCTATCCTGTCTGCCTTTCCAGGATCCTAGTCGTGGAGGTGACCCTGGAAATGATTGCGAACGTGGCTGTGTTCTGAGTAAAGTCTAAAAAAGAGCTGGAAGAGAGGGGATATTTGGCTGAAATGTGAAAGGAACATGGGTGCCTGCACATGTACTGTTGAAAGCCCAGCCTCCTTTTCGTTTGCAGTCTGACAGGATGGAGCATTCTTCCTAACCTACCTGATGTCTGAAGGCTGTTATTCAGTGACACCCGTCGCAGGCAGAGCAGGAGAAGGGGGCATGCTAGTGAGCAGAGCATGGAATATACTAGGGAACAGAACTTGTTGTGGCCAGTTTAGGCAGAGTCCTGAGGCGGGTAGGTAAGCCTGCCTTCAAATGTGCCAGAGTTGTAGTGGCCAGCTTCTCATTTATGTTTAGAAAAAGAGCATTTCAAAAATCACAGATCTTTACTCATCAGGTCAAAAATTGCGGTGTGAATGCAAAGGGCTTTTTGAAAATTTGAAGTTTCTTTAAAGTTCTTTCTGAAGATTTCAGCTGAGTATCATAAATGCTAAGGGAAAATAAAGTAATTCCCAAAAGTATTAAAAAATCCCATAGCCACAGATAATATTCATGAGAAATGACAGGTGAAAAGTTTGAGTATAAATGCAGGAATCTAAAGGTAACTCTAAAGTTTTAAAAATCCAGCGGGAGTTTTGGAAAATTTTTATCAAGTCACAAGTTTTAACAATTGTAGTCTGCAGACCACTGGCATCAGTTATCACCTTGGGATAAGATATTCTTTAAAGAACCATTTGGTTATATTCTGTAAAAGACACCTCTTATGCTCCAGGACTCCAAGGTTCACCTGTGTCTTGCAGTAGGCCATAAAATAAGTCTCAACAGATTCCAAAAGAACACAATAAAGACCATGTTCTCTAAGTACAATGCATCAAAATGAAAAGCTAGTATAAGAAACAGGCCATATATTTGGAAACTAAATTGTACACCCTTAACTAATCCTTGAGTTAAAAGGAAGTAACTTGGAAATTATAAAATATTTAGAAAAGAATGATGAGGAAAGTGCTGCATATTTAAATATGTGGGATATATTTAAAGCAAAACTTAGAGGAAAATATATAGCCTTAAATACATTTATCAAAAAATAAGAACACTTGAAAATTAAATAAGCTAAGTATTCATATCAAGAAAGTAGGAAAGGAACAGAATAAAAGTAAACTGTACAACAGGATAACCATAAAGAAAGAGCAGACATAGAAAATGAACCAAAAAAAAAAAAGAGGATCAGTGAAAGCCAAGATTTGTTCTGTGATGAAAACGTCTAAAAACAAAAATAGAAATAGGAAAACTTGAATAAACACGTAACAATGAGACAGCTAGTTTTTCCTAATCCCTCCCTTCTCCTCTCCAAAGACACAAGGTCTAGGTGGTTCAGAAAGTTTTATTGTAACTCCAAGGAACAAATAGATTTTTCTAATGCAACATTACGTAGGAGAAAAAAAAAAAAAGAAAAAAAGAAATGTTAACCAGTCCATTTTATGAGGCCAATATAACCTTGATTCTAATTCTGGACAAGTTAGTATAAGGAAATAAAATTACGACGTATTTTCCTTATGAACATAAATGAAAAAAATTGAAATAACATATTAGGAAAAGTAATTCTTCAGTATTAAAAGGCATTATGAGTAGGTAAAGTTTACTGAAGGATGGTTCAGAAAAATTTATAAATGTAATATATTACTTTAAGAAATTACAGGATTTGGAAACCCTATGATCATCTCAAAAGAATGCAAGCATTGTTAAAGCTCAAATCTCATTCACGGCAAAAAGCTCTTTCTTTACAACTAGGAATGGAAGGAAACTTTCCTAACCTGAAAAAGAGTACCTGCTGAAAACCTACAGCAAACCTCATCCTTATTGGAGCATTCTCTCTAACATTAGGGTGAGACAAGGCTTCCCACCATCACCCCTGTTATTCAGCATTGTGTGGAAGGTCCTAGCCAATGCAATAAAATGAGATAAAGGAAGGAGAATAATAATGGGACGGGGAGATATAAAACTGTTAAAATCAGTTAGAATCATCCTTGTCTCTCTGTTTCTCTCAAACCCGGCTTCCGATCTGTCAGGAAATCCTTTTGTTTCTACAAAAAGTATCCCAAATCTGATCATGACTTGTGACTTGCCCTGCTATTCCCAGGTCTGACCCACCCATATCTCTCACTTGGGCTATAGCAGTAGTTTCCTAAGCATTCCCTGCTTCTGCGGTTAGTCCACTCCAGTCTGTTCTCAGGAGAGAACAACCAGAGCGAACCTTGTAAAACATGAGTTATGTCATTCCCCTCTCCTGCCCAGAACTCAGCCATGGCTGTTCATTTCACTCGGAGTAAAATCCAAAGTCCTTGCAGTAGCCCCCAAGGCCCTACCCGATCCGGCTTACCTGATCCATGTCCCACTGCTTCCCCCTGCTCACTCCACCCAAGCCATCCTGGCTTCTTTCCTGCCACTTAAACATAGCAGGCATGTTCTTGGTGCCTTTGTAGTGATGCTTTTCTCTGCCTGGAACACTGCGTACCCCAGATAGCTGAATGAGTGACCCCCTTACTGCCTTCAAGTCTTGATTGAAGTCACCGTCTCTTTGAGGTCCACCCCAAGACCTTATTTAATATTGCACCTTCCCCAGCACTCCTGATCCCTCTGACTCTGTTCTACTTTTCTTTTCTTTTCTTTTTTAATAGCTCTTTACCTCTTACTTGCTATATTGTGTGCTTACCTCTTTCTTTCTTTTTTTTTTTTTTTTTTTTGCGGTACGCGGGCCTCTCACTGCTGTGGCCTCTCCCATTGCGGAGCACAGGCTCCAGACGCACAGGCTCAGCGGCCATGGCTCACGGGCCCAGCCGCTCCGCGGCATGTGGGATCTTCCCGGACTGGGGCATGAACCCGTGTCCCCTGCATCGGCAGGCGGACTCTCAACCACTGCGCCACCAGGGAAGCCCTGTGTGCTTATTTCTTATTTTTAGTGTATATTATTTGTCTTTTGCCACTAGAGTGTAAGCACTGTAAGAGGTTAGGATCTTTGTTTTGTTCACTCATGTATTCCATGTGCTGAGAGCACTTCTTGGCACATGGTAAGCAACGAATAAATATTTGTTGAATATGTGAATGAAGAGCAGTGTGTTATTAGTGCAGGAACAGACAAATGAATGGAATATAACAGATAGCCCAGAAAGAGGATCACTCATAATGATATAGAGATGACATTAGAGATAAATGAGGAAGTAATAGATTACTTAATAAATAATAATTTATTTTGGATACTTGGTTATCCATATGGAAAAAAGTAAATTGAATTCCTACTTCATACCCTACACAAAAATTTATTTCCAGATGGATTAGCAACCTAAAATGAAGATCAAAACTAAAAGTTCTGAAAATATAGGATACTATCTTTATGACTTTAATGTATAGAAAGAGTTCTTATGCATTATATACAAAAGACACAAATTATAAAGGAAAATATAGAGAAATTTAACCACAATTAAAATTTAAAATATTTGCATGACAGTAGGCATCAAATGAAGGTAAAAGGCACATCAGATATAAGATGATATCTGCAAACATAAAATTGACAAAAGAATTAGTGTTCTGAATATATACAAACGCCAACAAATCAACAAGAAAAATATAATCTAATAGAAAAATGGACAAAAGCAATTTACAAAGGAGAAAACATGAATGGCCAATATACAATATGAAAAGATGCTTAACCTTACTGGTAATTAGCCAAGTATATGTTAAAATCACAATGAGGTAAAATTCTGAAACATCTCATTGGCTAAAATTTATATAACTTGTGACACCAAATGTTTTCAAGGCCCAAGAGAGATCTCCTACACTGCTTGTCGGTCAGTTCCACCTGGCAAGCTCTTTTTGCTTGCTTGTCCCTGGACACAAGGAGCCAAAGTGCCTAGGCAACAGCAGCAGCATATAATTCAGTAGACTCTTGCTGTGTCCCCTGATGAACCTGTACCCTTTGGGGGACCAGGACCTCTAACTCTATCTACAGAGCCAAGAGTTCTGGGACAGGAAGTACAAAGTCTCCCAATGGGTCATTAGGAATGATGGTAAGTGGAGCCAATCCTGTTTTCACCCCTTTTTTCTAATACATGTATTTTTCTTTTTTGGGACACAGTACCCCAGTATCTTTGGGGTCATTGATTCACTGCATATTTAGTGTTCTGAAAGATAGCACTGTACCCTCACAGAGAATTGTCCCTGAACTGGTGCTGCACCTGTGCCTCGGGGATGTTCCAGTGCTTAATCAGAACGGCAGCTTCTTCGTGGTGTGGTATATAATAAGACAGGTGGAAACTGTAGTCATGGGTTCATTGCTGCATCTTTTGTGCTGTCAACCTGGTCTCCTGGTCTGAAACAGTGTTACATGTAACAGTAGTTGGCTGAGATTCTGAAAGCAGGAAAGTGAAACCCACGCTTGGAATATGTCTGTTACTGTGAGAACAAACCACTGGCCCTTTCAGCATGGAAGGAACCCAGCGTTTCCCCTTTGCCACCCAGTGGTTGGTTGTTCCCCTTGAGAAATGGTGCTGTACCAGGTGCTTGGAGTTGATATTTGGTGACGGCAATAGTGGATAAAACTTGGTAAGTGGGAGTCCACTGTTGTGCCAATGTTGACTCCATCTCTGCCACCATGGCCACTTTGTTCCTGTGCCCATCATGCCAGTACTGGGGTGGCCAATGGAACAGGCTGACCAGGCTGACCAACAAAGCCAGGTCACTTTGTCAGCTTTGTTGTTTAGTGCCTCTTTCTTGGTGGATGCCCGCTGACTGGCTTTAACATGTGATGCAGATATCTTCATAGCACATACTCACTCCTATGTCCATCCACATGTTTCTACCTCAGATTTCCTTGTTCCTGATCTTTCAGTATTTTTGTTTCTGGATTCTCACTAGCCAGCCAAGCCATTTTCTAAAGGCTTGATTTCTAAAGTTGGGCTATTTCCCTTCCACGTGAAGTGGGTGACTGGTGCACTGTTTGAAGGTCACCAGTTGGGAGGATTTTCCTTTAGCACTATTTATTATGGCCACTCCTGAGTGAGACTACAGTGTGGCTGCTATGAATTTTTGGCTTGCATCTGTACATAGTAAGCCAACCATTTATAAACCAAAATCCAGCCTTTTTCTTGTCCTTCAGCTGGTTGTATAACATCCCCTTACATCCATAGGTGTGAACTGAGGGAGTGGTTTTGGTGCAACCCTGGTGGACGCTGTGGGAGTCTGGCTACTATTCCTACAAGACCACCTGGTCCTGGTTATGTGTGATTCCAGACGCACAGCTTCTGTCTTGTGATGGATTGCTGTTGCACTCTTTTGACATTATGATTTGGTGGGTCTGACAAGACTTAGATTTTGATGGGCAGTTTTAGCCACATGGTCTCATAGCTGGGCACTCTGCAGTAAGTATCACTAGTACCCAAGTGATGGTCTTGAGATACCTAGTCTCATTTAAAGAAACAAGCCTTCTTGGAGAAATGGCTGATTCCAGACATGGGGTAGGAAATATACAAGCCTGGAACATCCTGTCATACTAGATAGCAAGGAAGCAGTAAGAGACTATTGAGAGTATTTCAAAAGGGACTCAGGAGACAATTTGAAGAGGCTCTCCCTAGCCAAAGATGTGACAGGTAGAGCTTACAAGAGAGGGGTAACTGAAAGGTGAAACATATCAAATATGTTTAAATAAATGTGTTTATAATGATATTTTAAAAACTAATTGGTCGGACTTCCCTGGTAGCACAGTGGTTAAGAATCTGCCTGCCAGTGTAGGGCACACGGGTTCAAGCCCTGGTCTGGGAAGATCCCACATGCCGTGGAGCAACTAAGCCCGTGTGCTACAACTACTGAACCTGCACTCTAGAGCCCATGAGCCACAACTACTGAGCCTGCATGCCACAACTACTGAAGCCTGTGCACCTAGAGCCCATGCTTCACAACAAGAGAAGCCACTGCAATGAGAAGCCTGTGCACTGCAACAAAGAGTAGCCCCTGCTCGCTGCCACTAGAGATAGCCTGCGCACAGCAACAAAGACCCCAGGCAGCCATAAATTAAAAAAAAAAAATCTTAAAAAAAATTGGTAAACCTTGGAGTGGGCAAGTTCATCATCTTGAAGACTGCTAAGTCAATGGACATAATCCAACATTTATCTTCCCTTTATTTTATGAACTGTACCACCGAGTAACAAAATAATAGTTGAGGGGAAGCTTTTCACTATAAAGGTATTTCAAAAAGAAGTGAGAGAATTGAAAATCACCATTTTGCAGCTCTCAAGGAATTAACACATCTAAGCATTGAGCATCAGTAGATGCTAACATCACAAAAAGAGAGATGGCCAGACATTATGTGCTTCCTGACCAAAGAACATAGAAACCAGTCTGTAAAGACTGGAAGAAGTGTTTGCTCCTTCAAATGCACAGACCCTAGAATGTATATATATGTATAACTGAATCACTTTGCTGTACAACAGAAATTAACACATTGTAAATCAACTATACTTCAATAAAATAAAATTTTGAAAAATGCACAGTCACTAATGCAAGGCTACATGGATCATGAAGAATCAGGCAAATATGACACCGCCAAAAGAAACGAATACGGCTCTAAAGGCAAAGAAACGGAGATCTGTGCTTTGCCTGACAACGAATTCAAAATAATCGTCTTAAAGAAATTGAATGAAATGCAAGAGAACACAGGTAGACAACTAAACAAAATCAAGAAAATGATGCATGAATAAAGTGAAAAGTTTAATAAAGAAATAAAACCATAAAAAGAGGTAAACAGAATTATTGGAGCTGAAGAATACAATGAAATGTTGAAGTTCAGTAGAGAATTTCAACAACAGATTTGTTCATGTAGAAGAATTAATCAGCGAACGCAAAGACAAATCATTTGAAATTAGCTAGTTAGAGGAACAAAAAGGACAAAGAATGAAAAAGAGTGAAGAAAACTTATGTGAATTATGTGATACCCTCAAGTGTTTGAAAATTTCCATCATGGGAGTCCTAGAAGGAGAAGAGAGAGAGAAAGGAGCGAAAAGATTATTTAAAGAAATAATAGCTGAAAACTTTGCAAGTCTTGGGAATGATAATGACACGCAAGTATTGGAAGCTCAAAGGACCCCAAGCAGGATCAACCCAAAGAACATTACTCTGAGATACATTGTAATTAAAATGTTAAAAGCCAAAGACAAGGGTAGAATTTTGAAAGCAGCAAGAGAAAATGACTTGTCCTATGCAAGGGGATCTCCATGAGGCTATCAGTGGATTTCTCTGCAGAAACCTTGCAGACCAGTAGGTGGTGGGATGGTATATTCAAAGTGCTGAAAGAAAAAACTGCCAGGTAAGAATACTATACCAAACAAAACTGTCCTTCAGAAATGAAGAAGAGTTAAAGACATTCCCAGATAAACAAAAGCTATGGGAGTTCATCACCACTAGACCTGCCTTAGAAGAAAAGTTAAGAGAGTTCTTCAAGTCGAAATGAAAGGGTGCTAAGTAAACAACGTGAAAATATATAAAAGTATAAAACTGACTGGTAAAGGTAAAAATGCAGTCAAATGCAGAACACCCTAATTCTGTAATGGAGGTGTGTAAATCACTTTAACTCTAGTAGAAAAGTTAAAAACCAATAATATTAAAAATAACTATAGCTGTAGTAACTTATTAACAGATAAACAATATAAAAAATGTAAAGTGTGACATCAATAGCATAAAATGTGAGGGAAAGAGAAGTAAAAGTATAGAGTTTTTGTACATAATCGAAGCTAAGTTATCAGCTTAAAATAGACTATTATATCTATAAGATGTTTAATGTAAGCCTTATGGTAACCACAAAGGAAAAAACCTATAATAGTTACACAAAAGACAAAGGTATTAAAGAATACCATTACAAAAGACAAATTATAAAGGAAGACAGTAAGAGAGGAAAAAGAAAGAAGGAAGTAAAAAAAAAAGGCAGTCAGAAAATAATGAGTAAAATGGCAATAGAAAGTTCTTACCTATCAGTAATTACTTTAAACATAAATGAACTAAATTCTTCATTCAAAAGACACATAGTGGCTGAATGGATTTAAAAAAAAAAACAGTATTCAACAATATGCTGCCTATAAGAGACTCACACTAGCTTTAAGTACACACATAGGTAGAAAGCAAAGGGATGGAAAAAGATACTCCATGCAAATGGTAACCAACAGATAACAAGAGTGACTATACTTATATCAGATAAAATAGACTTTCGTTCAGAATTGGTCACAAGGGACAAAGAAGGTGACTACACAGTGACAAAGGGATTAATTCATCAAGAGGATATAACAATTGTAAATATATGTATCCAGCATTGGAACATCTAAATATTTAAGGCAAATATTAACAGAACTGAAGGGAGAAATAGGCAGCAATAAAATAATAGTAGTAGACGTCAATACCCCTCTTTTAACATCTGGTAGATCACCCAGACAGAAAATTAATAAGGAAACAGTAGATATGAATAACACTAGAAACTAAATATACCTGACAGACATATACAGAATATTCCATCCAACAGCACCAGAATACACATTCTTTGCAAGCACACATGGAATATTCTCCAGGATCGAATATATATTAGGCCACAAAGCAAGCCTTAACAAATTTAAGAAAACTGAAATTACATCTAGTATGTTTTCCAAACACAATGGTATGAAAGTGGAAATAAATAACAGGAGGAAAACTGAAATATTCAAAAGTAGTGGAAATCAAACTATACACTCCTGAGTTAAAGAAGAAATCAAAAGGGAATTCAAGAAAGTATTTTGAGACAAATGAAAATGAAAACACAAATACCAAAACTTATAGGATGCAGTAAAAACATTCCCAAGAGGGAAGCTTATAGTGATAAATGCGTACATTGAAGAAAAAGAAATATCTCAAATAAACAACCTTACTTTACACCTTAAGGATTTAGAAAAAGAATAATCTAAGCCCAAAGTTACCAGAAGGAAGGAAATAATAAAGATCACAGCAGAAGTAAATGAAATCACGACTAGAAAGAAAACAGAAAAAAATCATTGAAACTAAGAGTTGTTTTTTTGAAAAAGATAAACAGAATTGATAAGCCTTTAGCTAGACTAACCAAGAATAAAGGAGAGTGGGCTCAAATAAACAAAACTATAAATGAGACATTACAACTGATACCACAGAAATACAAAGGATCATAAAAGACTGCTGTGAAAAAGTATACACCAACAAATTGGATAAGCTAGAAGAAATGCGTAAGTGCCTAGAAACATACAACCCACCAAGACTGAATCATGAAGACAGAAAATCTGAGCAAACCAATTAAGGAGACTGAGATAGTAATAAAAAAATCCTGCCCCCTCAAAAAGACCCAGGACCAGATATCTTCACTGGCAAATTCTGCCAAACATTTAAAGAAGAATTAACGCTAGTCCTCAAACTCTTCCAAAAAAACTGAAGAGGAGGGGACAGTCTCAAACTAATTTTATGAGGCCAGCATTACCCTGATATAAAAGCCAGATAAAGATGCTACAAGGGAAGAAAACTACAAGCCAGGATCACTAAATAATGTAGATGCAAAAATTCTCAACAAAATATTAGCAAATCAAATTCAACAGCACATTGGAAGGATCACATACCATGATCAAGCAGGATTTATCCCTGGAATGCAAGGATGGGTCAACAGCTGCAAATCAGTAAATGAGATATACCAGATTAATAGAAGGAAGGATAAAAATCATGACTCTCAATAGATGCAGAAAAAATCACTTGCCAAAATTCAACACCCTTTCATGACAAAAGCTCTCAGACAAATTTGAGAGGTATAGGAGAAACATACTTCAATGTAATAAAGGCCAAATATGACAGACCCACAGATAATGTCATAGTCAGTGGTAAAAAGCTGAAAGCTTTTCTGTTGGGATCAGAAACAAGCCACTCTCTATACGCCTATTCAACATAATACTGGAAATCTTATCCAGAGCAATTAGGCAAGAAATGGAAATTAAAGGTATCCTATCAGAAAGGAAGAAGTAAAATTGTCTGTCAATGACATGGTCTTATATATAGAATACCCTAAAGACTTCACCAAAAAACTGTTAAAAGTAATCAATGAATTCAGTAAAGTTACAGTAATGTAACATATGAAAATCAGTTGCATTTCCATACAGTAAAAATGAAATATCTGAAAGAGAAATAGAGAAAACAATCTCACTCACAATAGCATCAAAAGCAATAAAATAATCAGGAATAAATTTACCCAAGGAAGTGACAAATATTTATACTGTAAACTATAAGACATTGATGAAAGAAATTGAAGAAGGCACAAATAAGAGGAGAGATATCTCATGTTCATGGGTTGGAAAGATTAATATTTTAAAATGTCCATACTACCCAAGGCCATTCTATAGATTAAATGTAATTCCACATCAAACCCAATATCAAAATTCCAATGGCATTTTTTACAGAAATAGAAAAAATAATCCTAAAATGTGTATGGAACCAAAAAAGATCCCAAAGAGCCAAATCAATTTTGAGAAAGAAGAACAAAGCTGAAGGCATCACACTTCCTGATTTCAAATTATACTACAAAACTATAGTAATCAAAACAATATGTTACCGCAATAAAAACAGACACATAGACCAATGAAATAGAATAGAAGAGAAGAGAAGAGAAGAGAGCCCGAAAATAAGCTCATGCATATATGGTCAACTAACACTTGACAATGGAGCCAAGAATACTCAGTGGGGAAAAGTCTATAAATAAATGATGTCGAGAGAAATGGATGTTCACATACAAAAAAATGGACCCCATCTCACACCACTCACAAAAATTAACTTGAAATGAATTGACGACTTGAATGTAAAGATCTGAAACCATAGAACTCCTAGAAGGAAACAGAGAGAAAAAAAATTCCTTGACATTGGCCTTGGCAATGATATTTTGGATATGACACCAAAAGCACAGGCAACAAAGCAAAAATAAACAAGTGACATTACATCAAACTAAAAAGCTTATGCACAGCCACGGAAACAGCAGAATGAAGAAGCAATGGAATGGAGAAAATATTTGCAAACCATGTATCAGGTAAGGGGTTAATATCCAAAATATATAGGGAACACATACAATTCAATAACCCTCCCTCAAAAAAAACCCCTCCAAATTATCTGATTGAAAATGGCAGAGGACCTGAATAGACATTTTTCTAAGAAGACTTACAAATGGTCAAGTACATGAAAAGATGCTCAACATCACTGATCATCAGGGAAATGCAAATCAAACCCACAATGAGATATCACTTCACATCTGTTAGAATGGCTACTGCTGAAAAGGCAAAAGATAACAAGGATGGCAAGGATGTGGAGAAAAGAGAACCCTAGTGCACTGTTGGTGGGAATGTAAGTAGGTAAAGCCATTATGGAAAACAGAATGGAGGTTCCTCAGAAATTAGAACTACCGAATAATCAAGCAATCCCACTTCTGGGTATATATCCAAAGGAAATGAAATCAGTATCTCGAAGAGATATCTGCACTCCTGTGGTCATTCCAGCATTATCAGCCATAGCCAACCTAATGATGGAAACAACCTAAATGGCTATTAACAGACTAATGGATAAGGATGGTGTGCTATTGATGTGTATATAAATATATATATGTATGTGTGTGTGTGTATATATATATATATATATATATACACATACATAATGTAATATTAGCCATAAAAAACAAAGGAATTCTGTTATTTGTGACAATGTGGGTAGACCTTTAGGGCATTATCCTAAATGAAATAAGTCATACAGAGAAAGACAAATACTGTATAATTTCACTTACATTAGAAGCTAAAAAAAACAGACAAATTCATAGAACAGAGAGTAGTATGGTGGTTTCCAGAGGTTGTTGGGGGAATTGTTTACAAACTTCCAGTTATAAGATGAGTAAGTTCTGGGGATCTAATATTCATCATGGTGACTATAGTTAATGATACTGTACTTTATAGTTGACAGTTACCAAGAGAGTAGATTTTAAATATTCTCACTACAAAAAGATTGTAATTGTGTGAGGTGATAAATGTGTTAACTAACCTTATTGTTTTAATTATTTCACAGTATATATGTGTGTCAAATATGTGATGACGTTATAAATGTCATATGTCAATTATATACCAATAAAGCTGGAAAAAATCTTTTAAAAAGTTTAAAAAATTACATAGTACCACCTATAGTTTTGCCTAAAGGATGAAGTCTGAGGTTGATCACGCCTCTGGATCCAGCAGCAAATTTGCAGGAAATATTGAGGATAGAGGAACAAGTTGAATTGCACCACAAGAATGCAATTGGCAAAATCCACACTGTGGGAAATTCTGCAGGTCAAGTGGCTCATGTTTTCTTCAATAGATAAATTGAAAGGGAAGGAATGGAGAGGGAACCTGTCAATTGAAAGAACTTTAAAGACATAATCAGATTTTTTTAAATGAGCAAGACCAAAGTATAGTATCAGAATAGATAACTTGAGTGATAAAAATATAAAGAAACATAAGGAAGTGAATACTATAAAATTCAGACAGTGGTTAGTTTTGGGGGGAGGAAGGGAGTTGTGACTGGGGTGTAATACAAGGAGGGATTTCTGGGGTGGGTGGCAAAGTTCTAAATCTTGACCTGGGTGGTGGTTAGTAGGCCATTTGAGTAATGATAGGCGTTGAATTTTGCATCTGTTTTATGTGGTTTTTCTGTATCTGTTTTACTTTATAATAAAAGGTTAAAATATTTTAAATAAAATAGTGCACACTACATCTTCTTTGATGATATTCATGTTGTTTACTAGACTACTGTAAATTCTGAGAAATTCTGCCATTAATAAACCTTGCTTTGTTTAAACCACACACACACTTGAAGCCAAATAAAAGAATGCTTAGGTTATACTGGAAGCCACTAGATAAAACATCTGATTGCTTCAACGAGGAGTTTTATTCTTAGAACTTCTGCTTATCCTAAGTTAAGTACCTTTCTAAAAATTTTGACATTGGTTATGTAACAGTTCCCTGGAGGATTATTTCAGCCACCCATGGCCCCCCTTGGAGACCTTTGTCCAGCTGGAGCTAGTTCATTCTCCCTGCTATCAGAGATCTTATCTTGATCCTTATTAAACATAAAAGGGGGTTAAATATCTCTCTACCTGCAATAAATTTTTGTTTGGTCATTTTAAGTTTTACATCACGAGGATGTAGTGAAGATGTAAAAGATACAGACTCTGGGGCCGTCTGTGTGGTACTATAGACAATGGTCAGGAAAGGCTGGTTGCTAAAATAGCCTGTTATATACCATGTGTGGAGAATACTGAAGGCGTGCAGTACTCTTCGGTACCATCACTGTTAGTCGCTGTGAGATACAGAAATATTTTATTCGGTGAACTCCTCAGTTTCTGAACTTCAGGGGCTACGGTGCCTCAGCTTGGCACACCGCACGGCTCCTGGATACCTTTGTGGCCTTTTATGTTTGGTAATGCTGCCCAGCTCCTTTTCTACCTGTCCTTCTCCAGAGATTCCCTGTCATCATTCCTGTGATGGTTAATTTTATGTGTCGACTTGACTTGGCCAAGGGATGCCCAGAAAGCTGGTAAAACATCATTTCTGGGTGTGTCTGTGAGCGTTTCTGGAAGAGATTAGCATTTGAATCAGTACACTGAGTAGATCAACCTCACCAGTGTGGGTGGGCATCATCCAAACCACTGAGGGTCTGCACAGAACCAAATGGCAGAGGGAGGGTGAATTCACTCTCTTTGCTTGAGCTGGGACACCCGTCTCCTCCTGTCCTTGAGCGTCAATGCTCCTGGTTATCAGGCCTTCAGACTTAGACTGGGATTCACATCATTGGTTCTCAGGCTTTCAGGTTTGGACTAGAATTATAGTACCACCTTTCCTGGGCCTCCAGCTTGCAGACTGTAGCTCATGGGACTCCTCAGCCTCCATAACTGTGGGAGCCAATTCATCATAATGAATCTCTCTGTATATATATATTTGTATAAATCCTGTTGGTTCTGTTTCTTTGGAGAACCTTGACTAATATAATTCCCTCATCCCAGGAATGCAGGGAAGTAAAATTAGCAGTGAATCCTTGTTTCAGAGACTTGAGGATAGTCAATTTTAGTAAATACTCAGTAAATATTTAGTTATATTCACTAGCAGCAAACAATTCACTTGTAAACAGGAAAAATGGTATCTAGTGATGTGTAACTTGAACAATGCATATGCTTATGTTTTTCCTTGAATTTTTTTCTTTCCCTTAAAAAATGTATGTATTTGGGCTTCCTTGGTGGTGCAGTGGTTGAGAGTCCGCCTGCCGATGCAGGGGACACGGGTTCGAGCCCTGTTCCAGGAAGATCCCACATGCCGCAGTGCAACTCATCCTGTGCACCACAACTACTGAGCCTGTGCTCTAGAGCCCGCGAGCCACAACTACTGAGCTCACGTGCCACAACTGCTGAAGCCTGCGTGCCTAGAGCCCATGCTCTGCAACAAGAGAAGCCACTGCAATGAGAAGCCTGTGCACCACAATGAAGGGTAGCCCCCGCTCGCCTCAACTAGAGAAAGCCCGCGCGCAGCAATGAAGACCCAACACAGCCAAAAAAAAAAAAAAAAAAAAAATCTATTCCTGGCTTCTGAAAAAAATAATAAAATAAAGTAATGTAAATCTATTACATACAAACTTGAAAAATGAAAAAAATATTTGTATATTCTCACCGCTGCAATATAATCATGATTATGATTTTATATATTTCTTTCTAGTCTGTTTTGGTATGAATTTTTTGCATAGTTTTGTAATAAAAACATGCATATAACTGTGATTTTCCCTTTTAAATTTAGCCTTAGGTAATTATGATATATACATATTTCCATATTGCATTGTTATCACAAGAGTAATTTTTTTACTGCATTAAACTTCATTTGGCTCTATCATATTTTTTAACTGTTAACCTACTTTTGGTTAGTATGTTTCCCATCACAGTTGAGCAAACATATTTTTTATAATGTATAACATCATGCACATTTCTTTTTGGTTGTTGCTCTGAATTCTTAAAGTAGTATATTAACAGGTGTCAGGAATTTCAGTAAACTTCTATCTAATTTTTCTTTTAGCTCTAATTTTTCTTTTAGTCATCGAATCTAGCAAATCTAGTGATTGTTAAAGTAGGAGGAATATATTAATTTGCCAGCTGTTGTTCTACCCACGATCTTAATGATATATGACTTAATAAAGCCACGTAAAACTTGAGTGAGGCAGTAATCTTGTTTACATCTAGGAATTGACCACAGAATAGCAGTTGTGGACAGTTTAGAAACTCATGGTAGAAAAATGAAGATTCTTTATTTGGAGCCCAGGAAAAGTAATGCAGCATTTTAGATGTGTGTAAGTATGTGCATCCTTGGGAGATGGTTCTTAGTTTTCATTATATGTTCAAAGGAATCCAATAACTAACCACTGGTGTGAGCCCAGTGTTTGTTAGTTGAATGGAATGCCATTTTTGTGAGTTTCTTTATTTGTTGTTCCCTCTTTCCCTGCCTTCCCCTGTCTCTCTTTCCTTATTCATTATGTTCAGTACTCGAACTCAGAAAAAGGTTCTTTTTGGTGAGCAGTGATTTATCACATGAAAGTTTCTAATGACTTAAAAAATTTAAAAAAACTGAACACATGTGAAATCGTTAATCAAATACTGTGTCAATCTGTTTTGATTTGGGGAAGTTTTCCCATTTAAATCAGTAATTTAGTGTTACCTTCCTTTGTTAGAATTTTTAAAGAAAGCACGACCAGGATGCTGATCATTAAATAAATTTCTGCTATTCCTACAACTTACTATGTTTTGACAAGTCCATAATGAACTGAGTGTTGAAATCATTCATCAAATGCAGTTATCCTTTTGCTGCGTTATTTGCTGCGTTATTTCAAAAGGTAGAGCTTTACTAACTCCATTAAAATTTGAGGCTTTCTAAGTTTTTGCACAACTAAAGCAAAGAGACATTCTGTTAAAATAACCTTAAATAAAATTCTTTTTAAATGTTAAAAACTCTACTTCTTTAAAACATAAAATCTTAGTCATTTTTGATTACCAGATGACAGGAACAACTTCTCTTTTCTAGTGTAACAGGGCTTCTGATATGCAATGACCACCTTGTTTTTGACAAAGGACTAACCAGTATCGTATTTTTTCTTAGGAATGGGCTGTTTCTGGGGAGCTGAAAGGAAATTCTGGACCCTGAAAGGAGTATATTCAACTCAAGTTGGTTATGCAGGAGGCTACACTCCCAATCCTACTTATGAGGAAGTCTGCTCAGGTAGGAAGAATTTGCTCTATCATATAAGGAACAAGGACGGACTTGTCCCTGCTGGCGGATGACAGGATCTTTAAAATGGAAATAATTTTTTTGTGTGTTTTCTCAGTCTTCTCTTGCCTGTTTCTATAAATATACTTGCTGGCCTTTCACTTCATATTTTTAGAAGATAATAGACTTCCTACGGAATGTGTCATTTAGCGTTTGTTGCAGAAAAATCACCCTGAAACTTAATCGCTAAAACAATCATTTGTTACCTTATGATTCTGTGGGTCAGCAATTTAGACTAAGCTCAGCCTGGTGGTTCTTCTGCTGGTTTCATCTGGGTTCATTCATGTGATTCCAGTCAACTGGTGGGTTGCCTGGGGGCTAGTTGGTCTTTGATGGCTTCGCCCATACATCTGGCAGTTGCTGCTGGCTGTCACTTCCTCTTGCCTGAGGTAATGGGGATGATGGAACGTATGTCTTCACACACTGGCCTGGGTGAATTCATGTGATGGCGGATGCAGAGATTAGGAGCAGTAAGAGAGGGCAAGCACCATTCTGCTAGTACTTTTCAAGTCTCTGAGTCACATTCACTATTGGTCCCATTGACCAAAGCAGGTCACATGGTCTAGCCCAGAATCTGTGTGGGAGGGACTTCCCAAAGGCAGGTGTACAGGGAGATGTGAAGAAATTGGGACCATCACCACATCACTCTATCACCTGGGACAAATATGTCATATACCAGACTTGTTTTCTTGAGGGAAAGACACTAAAAATCAGGCTATAATGAAGGGATTGTCAAACTGTGGCTTGCAGGCTAAATCCTGCCTGCTGCCTGTTTATATAAAGTTTTTTTTTTTAAACACAGACATGACTATTTATTTATGTTATCTGTGAATGTTTTCATGCCACAGTTGCAGTTGAGTGGATGCATCTGAGACAGTATGGCCTGTGAAACCTAAAATGTTTATGATCTGGCCCTTTACAGAAAAATATTTGCTGACCGGGATAGGCAGTTGGCTCCATGGCAAATTCTAGCTCAATTACCAGATAACCTTTCTGGAATTCGTTTTGTTTTGTTATTTCTGGCCTTCAAGGATTTCCTTTTATCTTTCTGCCAGCTCTGGTTGCATTTAAAACACATTATTTTTCTCTTAAAAATTTTTTTTCATTTTAAATATAAAAATGGTATATATTTAAGGTGTACAACATGATACTTTGATATACATAGTGAAACAATTACTAATAGTTAAGCTAATTAACATACCAATCTCCTCATGTACTTTTTTTGTGTGGTGAGAGCACCTTTGATCTACTCTCTTAGCAAATTCCAAGTATACAATACAGTATTACTAAGTACAGTCACCATGCTGTGTACCTTGTATCTCTACAGCTAATTCATCTTACATAAATAAACGTTTGTACCCTTTGACCAACATCTCCCCATTTCCCTGGTAACCACCATTCTACTCTCTGCTTCTGTGAGTTCGATTTTTTTAGACTCCACTTATAAGTGAGACGGTGCAGTATTCTTTTTCTGTGTCTAGTTTATTTCACTTAGCATAGTGTCCTACAGGCTCACTCATGTTGTTGCAAATGGCAGAATTTCCTTCATTTTTTTAGGCTGAATAGTATTCCGTGTATATGTGCCACATCTTCTTTATCCCTTCATTGATGGACATTTAAGTTGTTTCATACCTTGGCTATTGTGAATTATGCTGCAGTGCACTTGGGAGCACAGATGTCTCTTTAAGATACGGATTTCACTTCCTTTGTGTGTATACCCAGAAGAGAGGTTGCTGGATCGTATGATAGTTCTGTTTTGAATTTCTTGAGGCACATCCATACTGTAAAATACATTTTTAAAAGAATATTTTATTTACTATCTTAAGAGTTCTTAATAGGGAGAGTTTATCTAATATACAGCCCACACCACATTGACAGAAATGGGATTTTAAAAAACTATGTAAATAGTCTTATCGTTTAAAAATAAAGGTTTGCATTGGTGTTATTTGTGGAGGGCCCTCTCAGCTCTTTGAGGGCACTGCGAATGTAGGTGGCGGGGGGGAATTGGAGTTTGGGAGTTTGTTCGATAATGAGCGTGTCGATTTGTTTGCTACAGTATGAATTCTGATTTTTAAATGAAATTTGAACTGTGCAACAATGAAAATATCATGAAAATATACATATTCTTCTTTTTCTTGCTTCTGGAGAAGAATTGAAATAATTCTGATCGGTGTTGAGAATGTGGAATATCGAACAAATACGTTAATGGTTAATCCATTTTTTTCCTCTCCTTCTGTTTCAAAATTAAACAAATGCTTATGCAGAACTATAAATAGAGAGATTCAGATGAACCCTGGAGATTGCCCAGGTGTATCCTCTTAAATCTTAGGAATGGAAATGAATAGATTCCTTCCTGTAATTGCAGACATGACTTAATAGCCTAAGACAAAAAGTTGCTAAGAAAACCTCCAGATATCTACTGCTTATACTGTTACTGTCTACCAGCAAAATGTTAATCATCAATTAGAATATCGTGGTTGCTGGTTTGCTCAGACTCTCTTCAATTCAGTTCTTCACCGTAACAAGAACAACATGATAATTGCCCTTTGTTGAACTCCTACTATGTGCCAGACACTGTAACAAGCACTTTTTGCATCTTTGCTTTTTTCCATCTAATCTTTCAGACAGCCCCATGAAGGGCCTCAGTTTCTGCTTTTTTACAGAGGGAGTGTTGAGGCTCATAGAGAATAAGTAACATACCTGAGGTCATATCTCCCGATCTCATTAGCTCTCAGCTCAAAACTTATGCCATTGACTGTGGTGTAAGTCACCCAGCTGTCATCACGGCCCAGCCATTCTCCAGCCACCTATTTATGCTTCCCTCCTCCACATATTCTCTTTCATGTATACTTTTGAATCTATCGGTATGCTTTTTAATGATTACTGTAAGGAAAATACCAAGCAGTTTTTTTGGGTCTTTCTGATGTTTAAAAGGAAAAAGGAAAAAACCCTTTTAAGATACAGTTCATGCAGACATCTGGTGCGTTAGAGGCCTGTAGCAACAGTGAAGTACAGAAACCACAGAGGTTGGTAAAGAACTCTCTATTTGATGTGAACACTACCTGCTAAGTTAGCGGTGGCATCCGGAAGCATGGTTGTCATGGAAACTTGTTCCTGATTGGAAAAAGATAGTTATAGGGTCTTATCCAGACTCAGAAGGAGAGATGATTTCTTTCCCCAGGCTTTTTTTTTGTTCTGATCATGAAAGGGAAAAACAAAAAGGCAGACAGAAGCTGTGATAGAAAGGGCTCTCTAGCACAGAAGTGGTGGAGCCTTCAGATCCCTGGGAATAGCAGGGAAGGAGAACAAACAAGGTCCCCAGCTAATTAAAGATTTTTGACCAAGGAGAGGGATGGGGGAGACAGAAAGCAGGTTATACTGGCTAGGCCTCCCTACTGGGGCCTCAGGTGCTCAAAGCCTTGTTGAACAAGTCAGCCCTGGAGGGGTCTGCCTTGCAAGAAAGAAAAACCCAGGCTCTGCTAAGATGTATAATCGTTGCTGAGGTTTCATGTGAGAGAAATACTAGTCTGTGCTCCAGTATTTGCATTAATTTCCAAATTGCTTACTCTTGTGTTTGCAATTAAGCTTGTAAAACTTTGGTCACAACCAGGAGTCTTTTGTAAAGGTTTTCCTTTCTTCCTTCCTTCTTGCCTCCCTTCAAGAAAAGAAGCCCAAGGACCTGGATTGTGTGGCAACTGCCTTCTCTCACAGAGCAGGATGCCTGAGCCTGAGGTGCCATTGGGTTTTTTGGGGGCAGGTGCCAGAATTATAGGGCTAGCACTCAGGAAGGGGTTCTCAAAACCCACTGGGCTAGCTTTACCACTCCCTTCTACCCTGACCGATCATCTGGGAGATGCTTCTAGAGTCAGAGCCTGTGTCAGAGGTTCCACAAGTATTGTCTTGGCGAACAGATTGGTGATCACAAGCCATGGAACCAGAGCCATTGGCTGAAGTTGGTCATGCCTGCTTGCTAGCGGGTATGCATGTGAATGTGAGAGCAGGTGTGTGTCCAGACAGGCTGCATATCAATGTCTGAATGGTGTTTCTGTGTGGCTCCAGATGGGCCAGCGATTGGAGTTGTGCTTCGGCACGTGGAAAAGACATGTGACTTCTAGTAACAGCCAGGAGAGGAGGTGGACCCCACGGTGACATTTATTAACGGCTCACCAAGGGGTCTGTTACATGCTGGGTGATCTGTGTGAGTCTAGAGCCTAACACATGTAGAAGACCCATGGGGAAAACAGTTCCTGAAGCATTTGCAAAGTTGCCTTTTGGGAATGAAGTATAAAATAAGCCTGTAATGCATCAGAGCCAAGATAGGCAATCACTTAGAAGAGAGCTTGGCTTTTGGGTCTTTGGGACCTCAGAGTAACCTGACAGAATGCCCTGATGTATGTAAAAGGAAAAGAAGAGAACCTTAGCAGGGAGGCTGGTCAGCCAGGTCTGCCAAGCCGGCCTGGGAAAGGGGAGGTCCTGCTGGCACCCCCCCCCCGGGTTGCTCTGTAAGGTTTGGCTGCTGGACAGACTCCCAGAGCCTGACACCATGACACTTTTAGGTTCTATCACTAACTCGTCTTGTTCTGATACACACTCTGTAGAAACTTCTCGTCTTTTGTCCTCCCGTGGAGATTATTTACAGGAAGAGAATGCAAGGAGACCAGGTCAGCCAGACAGTTCTACTTCTCATTTCAAATTCAATGAAATGCTATTCTGAGAAGTATATCTCAGTCTATTGTGAGTTTAGTCTACACAGGTCATTCTCTCCATATTCAATTAACCGTGGGTTACATTCAGTGTAGAAATGGAATTTGGCCTTCAGAGCTGAGAGTCAGAAGCCTGACTGCCATGATTTTCCAAAGTCTGTGATTGCCTCCTTGCGTTTCCCTAGAGACTCCACGTCCCTCACATGTCCATCATTTCATTTAAACCTGTTTTAAAAGTGACCACCCTCCTATAATAGGCACTTAAACTTCCTTTCCTCAGATTCATCAATTAGTGCTGGAGCTCACAGCCTGAGAAACTTGCATCTCTCAGGTATTTTAGGCCTGAATTCTGAGTCCTCTGAGAGCTGCCCATCACCAGCTCCTGCACCAAGAACCCAGTCTCAGCTTGGACGCAGGGTAGCATTGCTCACAGCCACTATTTGGCTACTGTTTCTTCTTGTGTCTCAGATCTGTCTCTAAGACATGTGCTGAGAAGTAATTTAAGTCTTAGTGGCCATCATTCTGTTCCTGAAATGATTTCTAAGGATTCATTCATTCACAAGGTATTCCTTAACAGCTCAGTGTATGCCTGGCACTGGAGAACCCATAAAAACCTAGAAGGGAACAGCCAGGAAGAGCCTAAATTTCATGTAGGCTTTCTTGATGAATTAAATTCACCATTGATTGGGAATGTACTGCATACAAGACATTGTACTAAGTACTTCATATCATTGTATGTGATACCAAGTTGAAAAATGCTAGTACCTGTCTTCCAGAATTCTTTCTCTGTAGTTAAATGAAAGCTTGATCTTTCACATTTAAAGAGTTGTGCTGACCCTGGCTTTAGACACACACACACACACACATATACACACACACACTCACACAAACTACACATTTGTTATGCAAACCAACTGATTAAATGGCATGCTGTTGCTTTCCTACGTTGATTTTAGAAGTAATTGAGCTATTCAGTTTCTTGAATACCCTGATAGAGAATTATTCTTACATTTTATAATAACGACTACACAGATGAAAATATGAAAAGACATTCTGCAATGGATAAGCATTCTGGGTTAATTTCAGTGCATTAGCCTAATACACAAATAACCCCATTTCTGGCAAGAAAACCCAGGATGTTCATTCACTGGGTAATATCTTTTCGTATTTTGCTTACAGATGTTCAGAACAATTCCATGTTTATCAGTCTATTCAAAAGCTTTTAGAAATCTGCACAGCCAAGTGGCACCAAAACCAGAAGCATGAAAGGGACTGTACAACTTTCTCTCATAAGAGAGATTTACACAGTCACCATAGAAATTCTGAGGCCCAGACGCTTTTCTTTATCAACAGAATACTCTGGTGGATTCATGCAACGTGTTTGGTAGAAGTCCCGAGCTGGAGCCAGGGCTTGGGAGGAGCAGAGAGTGGGAGGCTCCTGTCACCTTCCAGTGGTGTCCATGCCGAGGCTGTCCCACTCTTTGGACTCAGTTGCCTCTCTTGTAAAATGGGGACAGCGCTGCTTTATGAAGCCCATAGGGTTGTGGTAAGGTTCTTATTTGAAAATAAAATTATTTCATATTGGGAGTAGGAAATCCAGGACATAAGCTTTCTATCACTCTAGCTCTTGGGTATATTAAAGATAAAAGTGATGGGTCAGGAAGCGTCGCTTGGCAGGGGCCTGGGCTCAGCCCACAGAACGTGCACGCAGCGCAACAAGCCGAAGCCGTTTTCTTCCTTTTCTCTTCTGTGTTCTCAATAGGTCATATCCACCACCCTCTCCAAATGCAAATCCTTATTTCCTCGATGCTTCAGAGCTCTAACAAAGCATTGAATAATTTCCCCACTAATATAAAAAAACTCAATATACTTTTTTAGTTTGACAATTTCTGAAGTGTTTGGGTGGATGTGCATGTCTATGTATCTTGCATGAGATTAATGACCCCATTCTTTTTCAAAGTAGTGATGAGTTCTGTTATTAGCAGATTTTACCAAGCAATGTAAAACTCTTTCTAAATTCCTTGCAGACTACATTAAATCTCTCTTTAGTGCATAGTAAGTCCTATTGTACTCTTTTCAATGTCAGTCAAGGTAAATTACTAAGTTATTGACATATCACTGAAGATGCCAGAATTCTGGTGTTCAGTTCTTGCTATAAGCAATTTGATCACTTTTTGCTCCTCTTATATTAGACATAAAATTAACCTTGAACTTGTAGCAGGCAGGGTGAAAATGCTTACCTCTCTCAAACCACCAGGCAGAAAGCAAGCTCCAAGGTCAGGGGTCCTGTGACTCCTAGTTATAACCTGGGTTCTAGGACCAAATACAACTTCTCCACGCATCATGCCCTTTTAAGTGAGGATGGCGATCAAGAATTCAGAGTGGGGCTTCCCTGGTGGCGCAGTGGTTGAGAGTCCGCCTGCCGATGCAGGGGACGTGGGTTCGTGCCCTGGGCCAGGAAGACCCCACACGCCGCGGAGCGGCTGGGCCCGTGAGCCATGGCCGCTGAGCCTGTGCGTCCGGAGCCTGTGCTCCGCAGCGGGAGAGGTCACAACAGTGAGAGGCCTGCGTGCCGCAAAAAATAAAAAAAAAAAAGAATTCAGAGTGGAGGTGGCTGTTGAGTTTGAATTAAGATTTTGAGAGATCAATTATCATTTCAGTTAGGCTGGATTTTTTTTTTTAATTGAGTACTGGGGTTTTTAATTTTTTTAACTATTTTTAAAATTTATTTTTTTTTACGGTACGCGGGCCTCTCACTGCTGTGGCCTCTCCGGTTGCGGAGCACAGGCTCCAGACACACAGGCTCAGCGGCCATGGCTCACGGGCCCAGCCGCTCCGCGGCATGTGGGATCTTCCCGGACTGGGGTATGAACCCGTGTCCCCTGCATCAGCAGGCGGACTCTCAACCACTGCGCCATCGGGGAAGCCCTGGGGTTTTTTAATAGTTCTTGTGTCTGCTGGATGCTCTCAGTGCTGTGTGCTATAGCCGGGAGCCGAGCCGAGGGTGTGACAGCAGAGCGTGCTGGAGCCTCTCATGTTAACCAGTGTGCTGGCATCTCTCGTTTCTCCTGACCTTGGAGCCAGAAAGGAAATCATTCGACCAGCAGGTGTTGTTGCCTTGCCCTCTTTCAGAGCTTCTGCAGGTCTGGTTTCCAGCCTGGGCTGTGGGCCGTGGGGCCTGCAGAGTTGGGAACAGTCTGCAAATCGATTTCTCCACCAGGCAGGTGCTGAAGGTCTGAGTAACCATCTCTCTCACAGCTACTTCGGATTTTCAGTCTGCAAGGGAGATGACGTTGTGAAAATGAAAGACACATTCATGTAGTCTTACTGAGCTCAGAGCAGCTTTTGGTCTTCACCAGTATGCCCTTCATGCCTGGATTCTAGAACCCCGGAGCACCTGTACTTGTGCAGAGGCTTGACAAAATCACGTGATCTCTCGTGCTCACACAGCCGTGGAACCACCGTGCTAATGGGCTGTCCAAAGTTCCCAAAGCTGAAACAAAATAGACATGCGCGCCCTTTGCTAGAGATATTTTGAGTTTGCTACAATAATTCAATACAGCATTAGACATCACAGAGGAGGAAGAAGATATTTCTATAGCTTCAAAGGGCTGACAGCTGGCAAACACCAAAACATGAGGCAGCACAAGACCTCCCTCCTCAGGTGGTGAAGGAAGCATTCATGCCTTTCCTTCCCTGTCAGGTTTAGCAGCCAAAGACTCCAGTATGTCAGTGTCTGTTGTTTGTCGTTTAAGAGGAGAGGTGGCAAATGAATTTTGATTCTTTGTGGAGTCTCTGAAGATATTGCATGTTCAGTATATTCTTCATATGTCCTTGATGTTTTAGTTTTCTCTGGGTTGTTTAGTTGTTCTGTCACCTCTCTCCTTGAGCAGCTTAATTCGCTGCTGGGAACAGGTGTAGTGGTCAAAGATCAACAGACTGACAGACTCTAAGTAGTTAAATGTGTCAATATTTCAGCATATCTGATGGTAAAATTTGAATAGTCCAATTAAATGAAAAGGAACAATAATAAAAACATTCCTTATACTCATCCAGTGCTAGAAATAAGTTGTTCTTTCATTGTTTCAGGATTATATTCTCAAGGATTTAGGAGTGATGTGAAGAGGAATTTGCTATAGCAAGCAGTTCTTAAAACATAATTGCAAAAGCAATTGATGAATGTGCCTACACTGATATTTTCAAATCACATATAATGGAGCCATAATGTAATATGAGAAAAAAACCTTATAGGGGGTTGAGCTTCTCTAGGAATTTTATGTGATACTTTGGGTCTTAATTACTTCATAATGACTGGCAATTTTTAAAGCCTGAGAATTAGTTTTATTTATTTCTTTTTCCTTTCCTCCTTTCTTTTTTTCTTTCCTCCTTCCTTTCTTCCTTTCTTTCTTTCTTTCTTTCTTTCTTTCTTTCTTTCTTTCTTTCTTTCCTTTTCTTTCTTTCTTTTTCTTTCTTTCTTTCTTTCTTTCTTTCTTTCTTTCTTTCTTTCTTTCTTTCTTTCTTCCTCCCTCCCTCCCTCCCTCCCTCCCTCCCTCCCTCCCTCCCTCCCTTCCTTCCTTCCTTTCTTTCTTTCTTGTCTAAGTTACATTAAAAATAAATATCTGGGTCAATTGCTGTCCCATCTGCCAAGTTGAAACTGCAAGGGACTCGTATGAAAACACAGTCGCCCATCATGTGAGCGAATCACCCAGTAGGAACGGAGCAGCTTCCGAAGAGGTCACTGCTGTGTGCCAGGCCTGCCTCAGATTTGCTGGGGCCTCATCAGCATGCGAATCAGTCACAGGCCACTGAGTCCTCTCAGCTGTGGGCCAGGCTTTGCTTAATAAATCCTGGGCTCTAATGCGTGGAATTGCAGGGTCTGTTGGGGACGCCGAGGGAAAGAGCTGACCTCAGCCTCTTCAGGCTTTGCACATGGGAGCCAGTGCCCTGTCTCTGGGGCAGAAGCTTCCTGAGGAGGATGCTTACCCACAAGAGAGTCGGGCCCTCTTACTTGTAGCTGTCTCCTTCCTCTTCTTCTTGTCATATTCTCTCTCCACTTCTCCTTCCCTTCCCTGTGTTTCTTCTTCTTTCCTGTGGTTAAGGATACATTGCTTTTCTACTCCACTACCATTATAATTACAATAGTCCTAGAAAGTCATAAGAACTGGTGACTTACATGTTGCCCATCTTAGGTTTAGAACAGTTTATAGCACAAAACTCTCAACAAATATTATTATAATAGTAGCTTATATTAATTGCTGGTTTATAATATCTACAAAACATTTCCAGCGGCTGAGCTTTGTCACAGGCCTGTGAAATAGGGCAGCATTGTCGCCTCCACTTACAAGGGTACAAAGCCCTCTGGAGCAGAAAGTTACTCGGAGTGTCACCCACTAGTTAGAGGTCCCAGCCGTCTCGTCTGATGGCATTTCTTTTGAAGAAAACAGAGTTTGTATTTCAGACTGTGTCCTTCTAAGCTTTTTCTTTATGCATTTCCAATAAATGCATTTTCACATGCCTTTCTTGAGCATTTTAGGATACTTCAAAAGATATTAAATTAAGCAATGAAGTTCTTGTAGGAATAAACTAGATTTTAGAAAATGGTTTATTAAAAAATGTCTGGTGGTCCAAAACTATTTAGATGAACTTGATCTATAGAAACATGGATTTCTCTTTCTTTTCGTTGGATGTATCTTAGAGGTCATCTGTTTCAGTAAGTCTTGAAACTTTTGGTAAGCATTAGAATGTCTTCATCAGATAAAGATTTTGCACAGAAGTCTATTATTAAAACACAGTGTCCAAGGTACTCTGATTAGTGGAGGGGGCTCCCCCTACACTGTCCTCGTTCTTCAGGCCAAGGAGGTGCTTCCTTGGGGCTAAGTCTAGAAAGTAGTTGAGGACCAGGGGCGACTTCACCCTGGGCTGAAACATACATTGAAAAGGAGAAGACCACCCAACCACATTACACACTAAAGGAGAAGACCTCCTGACCGCATCACACGCTTAAGGAGAAGACCTCCCGACCACATCACACACTTAAGGAGAAGACCTCCCGACCACACTACGCAGTAAAGGAGAAGACCTCCCGACCACATCACACACTTAAGGAGAAGACCTCCCGACCACATCACACACTTAAGGAGAAGACCTCCCGACCACACTACGCACCAAAGGAGAAGCCCTCTCGACCGCATCACACGCTTAAGGAGAAGACCTCCCCGGCTACTTCATACACTAAAGGAGAAGACCTCCCGACCACACTACGCACCAAAGGAGAAGCCCTCCCGACCACATCACACACTTAAGGAGAAGACCTCCCGACCACATCACACACTTAAGGAGAAGACCTCCCGACCACACTACGCAGTAAAGGAGAAGACCTCCCGACCACATCACACACTTAAGGAGAAGACCTCCCGACCACATCACACACTTAAGGAGAAGACCTCCCGACCACACTACGCACCAAAGGAGAAGCCCTCTCGACCGCATCACACGCTTAAGGAGAAGACCTCCCCGGCTACTTCATACACTAAAGGAGAAGACCTCCCGACCACGTCATACGCTAAAGGAGAGCTCCCCTCTCTGACCACATTCCACACTTGTGCCTGCTTTAAGGCTGCATACTGGAAGTTACAAAGTCCCCAGGATTGTCAGGCAGACCATCCAGAGGTAAAGTGCTGGAAGGCATGAGAATGGCGCCTTTTATTCTCTACCTTCTCAGAGATATACCCAGGCGCCAAGATGTACCCAGGAGCCCTAAGCATAAGCGTTTTTGTGTGAGTTCTGAGTCTCCCATCAGAGGCCCAGAGCCTCCAGTTCCTCCCAATCACTTGTCTCTATCCATTTTGTTTCAGTTCTGGTGCCTTGAGCATATTTATTTTAAAGCCCTCCCTCCCCTCCTCCTTTCTGGAGGTAAGGAACTGTTGGCTACTGTCATACCCAGGCCCTGTCCCTGAACCTGCCTTGCTGCTGAAGGGGGGGTTGACAAAAAGTCATAGGTGCCTGAACTTGCGTATCTTTGTGCAGAAGAAAAAAAACCTGTCACCTTAAAAAATCTGTTTAAGGCTTGTTGAGTTGTATTTGGTAGTTTGAAAATGCTCCAGGGAAAACCATCTGTCCACCTTGGAGAGTCGGGTTATATAATGGCTAAGCCACATACTGGGGGTGCAGGTGGGGTTGGCATGGGAAGAAGCTATCTGTTTTGGGCTCTTCAATAACATTTTTTAATTAATAAACTTTATTTTTTAGAGGAGTTTTAGGTTCACAGCAAAATTAAGAGGAAGGTACAGAGATTGCCCATATACCCTCTGCCCCCGTCCCGTGGTCTCCCCTACTATTACCATCTCCACCAGATGGTACATTTGTTACAGTTGATGACCCTACCTTGACACATCACTATCACCCAGACTCCATAGTTTGCATTACGGTTCACTCTTGGTGTTGTTCATTCTGTGAGTTTGGACAAATGTACGGTGACACGTATCACACAGGGTATATCTTATTTTCCATTCTCTGACTTGGCCTTTGCAAATGTCCTGGGCTTTTCTCTTTGGGTTTGCAGCTTTGCTCTGCACACTGGTGTTCCTGACATTGGTGCTTTAGGCTCTGCCGGCCTCACTCTTACCTCGCGGATGGGCGGCTCTGTTGCTCATGGTTCCGCTTTGTTATACTCAGGTAACCTCAGCACAGAAATTCCAGAAAGGGGGCCTGGACCTGTTTCCCTGAGATGCTGTAAGATACGAAAGTTCCAGAAAAGAAAAATAGAACCTCGTTATTTCGGTTTGTTTCCAAATTTGGACTGGAGACAAACACTGCCCAGACAAAGTGGACACAATAACTGTAAGATCTGTCAGAATAAATGGGAAAGAAATGGGAGAAATCAGCGACTGTGTGTAGGCGAGTCATTGATGAATGAGGCTCACTCTGTAATTTGGACCAGTTGCAGCAGAATAAAAGCTCCGCTTCTAAGTGAAGAATCACACATGACAAACAAGCAAAAGCTACTGAGTGCCACCGTGCCTGGGCCAGTTGTACAGGGCACAGAATTCTGGTTAGTGATGAAAGTGGAGTGAAAAAGCTGCATGTAGCCCAAGATCCATGGAATAGAGAACCAGCAATGTTTCCTTTGCTCCTTAGGGCAGAGGAGGGGAGAGGGAGAACACCTCACAGTGCTAGCTGCATAAGCACGTAAGCGAGACAGCTCCTATGTCGACAGGTGCAGATGTGCTGGTCACGTAGCCTGAATTTAGGGCAACAGAGGGACGATTCATTGCATGAATTGGATAGCCAGGGACCTCAGTGCCTGCTGGGTAATCCAAGGACGCATCAGGTTGACCTAATGACACCACACTTGGGCAGAGGTAGAACCAGGGTGCCCACCATCTAAAAGGGAAGGGAATAGCCATTTGCACTGGTGGGGAGAAAAACAAATGAAATTCAGTAAAAATAAAGGAAATCCCATCATCGGTGTGTATGTTTATAAAGCGTTTTTTGTCCGAGGACTTATTGTCTTTCATTTGTCTTTGCAAGACCTGACCTTTTCATGTCGCTTCCGAATGTTGTAATCATATGACATTCAGAGCACTGGAAAGGGAAATAATATTTGGGTATTTGATATATATGCAAACTATATTTGAAATAAATTTTCTTAACACTGAATTTTTACTCTAAGCACAAAATGAAAGATAACTTTCTTGAAAAGAACTACAGAATGTGGTTTGGTTTTCAAAATACAGTATAAGATGTAGAAAAGATGAAGCCTTCGTTTTAAAACCAAATAGTATTGAACTAAAACAAAAAATAATTCTGTGTGACTCCTTTTATGACACTTTAATCGTGTACACAATAGCTATAGTCAACTCTGATGGTACTAACCTTTTCATTTGATGATGAAATGAATGAATTGGCACATTTTTAAGCTGCTACACACTCAGCACTTTTATATACATTTAGTAGGTGTGCACACTCATGTTAGGGTCTCCACTGAAGGCATTTAAAAACTCATCACCTGCTCTGCAAAAGTCCCTGTGCCAGATACAGTGGGAGGCAGGAGAGATTAGTTGTTGTTTTCATGAAGGTGCACATGCATTGTAATAGGGAAGACCCTTTGTATTCTGTTACAAGGTAATCACTAGAGAGATGTTGCCTATAAGCTTAAATTATACAAAATGGCCCATCTCTGGGAACCCTGCCTCCCAGGTAATGAGCATTCAGCTAAAATACCTTTGTTTAGCTCACAGGAAACATCCTAACCAGGCCCACCTGTGAATGACTGCAGGGAGGAAGAAATGAACACATCCCCTCTGGAGGCTGACTGAACCAGGAAATGTTTGACTTTATTCCTTCTGATTTTAGTATAAAAGAAACCTGAATTCAGGCAAGATGTTTTTTTGGGACCTGAGTCCACCATCTTCATGGTCTGCTGGCTTTCCGAATAAAGTCCTGTTCCTCTCTATTGACCTGTTGTGCAGCGAGCGGTATGAGCTTGGACTCGGTAACACCATTACTTTTTTAGAAAATAGACTTCAAACTTAGGGCTAAGTTTTGACTAAAGAGCTACTCTTCTAGAAGCCAATCCTCTATTAAAATTCACCCTCAAACTATATCTATACCTAGAGTATACTGTTTGCCCTCAGACTATACCTGTGTCATTAAGTCTCTGTTAAACTGGGCTTCCCTCATGTCCAGTAGCTTATGAGAACTCCAGCTGTTAGCCTGTGGCAGTTCACCTTGTGTAATAGTATGCCACTTCCTTAACTGTCCAAAAAAATCTTATTGTAGAATGAAACTATTATCAATTATGTGCACCTAGTTTAAACTAATTGTAAGATATATTTGATTCTAAGGGTTTTTTTCCCCCAGAAACTCAGCATTGAATCTTTTTCAAAGTTTTCTATTCTGTGGCGTTTCCAGATACATTTTAACTTGTTTGTTGGAACTCTGGCTGTCTGGGCTAAAGCCGGAGTTGCCAGGCAGAGCTGCTGCAGGTTGGGCCCAGGTGGGTGCAGCAGGGAGCTGGCTGTCAGGCGGGGCCTGAGCTGCTTGGACAAGCAGGAGTGAACAGGTGGGTAGGCCTAAGGGCATGACTGGAGTGCTCAGGGTGAAGAGGGAGAAGGGCAGGTGGGGTGAAGGATACCTTCTCGAATACATGGTTACTGAGTTTAGATGACTAGTCAGTGAGAAACCTTTAGCCCCGATGGATGGGCCAGGGGTACAATCTTGTATATCAAGTCCAAGGAAATAAAATAACCTGGAATGAAGTGAGAGGCCAAAGGAGAGGGTCCTAGGAAGTCAGTTAAATGGATAGATAGGCCAGTGTGTTGAAGAGATTGAAGCGAGAGTCAAATGGGGGAAGTAGGGGTCAAGTCGGCCCTCAGAGGGAGAGGAAGCTTTAAACCCATCTCTGAGCGTGTGCTGCCACCAAGCCGGTGTGAGGGGGGTGCGGGTGAGTCAGGGCGGCTTCTAGGATTAGGTCATGACAAACTGAGGGTTTTGCCTTTGCTTCAGGAAAACAAGAGATGGAGTGCCATTGCTCACTTTTCACCTGTGGCTGATTTGATGCCGAGGCTAAGTATCCTGCTGGTGTTTACCCAATTAAGTCCTGCATGTAGGAGAGGCCAATCTATATTCCAGAATCAGACCTGAGCTCCGGTTCCAAGCGGCTGGCTGGTGGAGACTTGGCCAAACACAAGGTGGTGGGGAGAGAAGAGAGAGGCCAAGGGCACGGGCTGGTCTGCAGCGGCCACATGGAGTCAAGGTCGAAGCTTGACTCCGGGAAGATCACGATGCACACTGGATGGTGATTTGGGCAGGACAGGGACATCACTGGGGTCTTCTAGGCAGGCATCAGCTCAGGGCCCTTCCTCTCAGCCAGGTCTGTAGGATGACTGAAAGGTCCTGAGGTCGTCACGAACTGTGATGACCACTGGAATGAGTGACCCATGGCTCAACCAAATTGGCAGAGCTGGAAGGGCCTTTGGAATCATCTCTTTTTACACAGTGGGAAGTAGAAACTCCAGAAGGTTAATGACATACCACTGTCAGACAGCTGGCCTATAGCAGGGACTTGGTCAGGACGCTGGTCATTTTTTTTTTTTAATATACTACATTTTTAGAAACAGTTCTATTGTGATATAATTGACATACGGTAGACTATACATATTTAAAGTATACACTTTGATAAGTTTTAACATTTGTAGACACTGTAAAACCAACTCCACAATCAATATTGAACATATCTATCACCCTCAAAGTTGTCTCATGCACCTTTGTAATTCCTCTTCCCTGCCTTCCTTATCCCCCCTTGCTCCCTGCCACCCTGCCGCCAGCACCCTAACCCCCATGCCCAGCCAACCTCTGATCTGCTTCCTCAAATTTCTAGATAAATTTGCATTTTGTAGAGTTTTATACGGAATCAGACACATATGATTATCATACTTGTCTGGCTTCCTTTATTCAACACCATCGTTTTGAGATTCGGTGGTTTTTGTATTTAGCAAGGGTTTGTTCCTTTGCATTGCTGAACAGTATTCCATTGTGTAGATATACCATCCATTCACCTGTTGGTTAATATTTGGATTGTTTTCAGTTTGGCTATTACAGATAACACTGCCATAAACACTCATGTCTAAGTCTTTGTGTGGACATATACCTTTATTTCTTTTGGATAAATACCAAGAAATGGAATGACTCAGTCACATGGTAGGTATATGTTTAACTTTTTAAAACATTGCCAAGCTGTTTTCCAAAGTGGTTGTACCATTTTACATTCCTTCTGGTTATGTGTGAGAGTTCCAGTTGCTCCACATTTTCACCAACACTTCGTATGGTCAGTCTTTTCAGTTTGAGTCATTCTAATAGATGTGCATTGATACAGCTTTGTGCTTTTCACATGCATTTCTCTAATGACTAAATGATATTGAGTATTTTTTAAGGTTCTTACTTTGCCATCTGTATATCTTTCATAAAATTGTCTATTCAAATCTCTCATACATTTTTATTGGATTATTTTCTAATTTTAGGGTTTTGAGAATTCTTTATATATTATGTTTACAGGCCCTTTATCAGATGTATGATTTGCAGATGTTTTCTCTGAGTCTGTGGCTTGTCTTCGCATTCTTTTAACAGTATCTTTTGAAGAGTAGAAGTTTTAAATTTTGATGAGGGCCACTTTATCAATTTATTATTTTGTGGATCGTCCTCTTAGATACGACATCATATCTAAGAAATCTTTGCCTAATCCACATTCACAAAGATTTTCCTATATTTTTTTCTAGAAGTTGTATAGTTTGACATATACATTTAGGTCTGTTATCCATTTAGAATTAATTTTTGCTTATGGTGCAAGAACCCCACAGTCTTTTTTTTTTTTCGGAACGCGGGCCTCTCACTGTTGTGGCCTCTCGCCTTGTGGAGCACAGGCTCCGGACGCGCAGGCTCAGTGGCCATGGCTCACGGGCCCAGCCGCTCCACGGCATGTGGGATCTTCCCAGACCGGGGCACGAACCTGTGTCCCCTGCATCGGCAGGCGGACTCTCAACCACTGCGCCACCAGGGAAGCCCCCCGCCCCACAGTCTTTTGACATATGTGCAATATAGTAAAAGGCATGTGGTCTCTTTATCCACACATGGTTATAGGAATCTTCTACCAGCACCATCATGTTTAAATGCAAAGGTTAACCATACATTAAACATGTACGACACTCAAAAAACACCCCACTAAAATACATTGCCCAGTTTTCATAATACATTTAATGAAAGAATAATAAGGTCATTAAGGGCAATCAGTGTTTCGTTTTATTCTTGATTATATATATTTCTTGATATGAACATAGTTGGGGTAAGAAGTAAGCTTCTTCCCTTTTAATGGGGACCAACATAGTCCTGGACTCAAGTTTAAAACCTTGACAACAGCAATGATTACCCGTTGTTTACCCACCACCCCCTCCTGTTGTGGTGATTATGGCACTTTAGAATTCCTGGAGAGGATGCAGTGCTTAATCACGTAATTATGTCCCAAACAACGCGGGCACTCTCTCTGCCATTCATAGGAACAGTGCAAAGAGAAGTTTGTTTGGGTTCTCATTGTGAAGACCCAGCGGGAGGAGAGGCTGCAGTGGCTGAAGAGAGCAGCTCATAGACAGGGAAGGAGTTGATTTGGAGACTAAATAGGGCCGTGTAGGGATATCGGGGGTTTTGTCTGTGCTTGTCAGGTACTTATGAGAGGAGGAGTTTTTAGCACCATTCCATCGACCTTAGTATATAAGTGTATGACTCAGGTTCCACGACACAGGATTGGAGCTGGTCATTTCATCTCTGGGGATTCTTTATGGGCCCTAGTGTTCTGCCTTCCACTGTGCTCCTGACCCCAGGGATGTACTTTCTTTCTGAAAAGCAGTAGAGATACACAGAAAGGGGCATTAGAATAGAAGTCAGCAGATGGAGGCGTTTGTGTTCTGACAGTCCCTTACATCTGCTGGGGGACCAGGAGTAAGGCGTTTAGCGTCTCCTAACACCGATTTCCTTATCTGCCAAACAAGGAGAAGGGTACCTTTTAGTGGCCTCATGAGCACGCTGGGAGAATGTGCTCTCTACGTGTACAGCATTACTGTTAGTGGGTGGGCCATGCATTCTTTCATCCAGAAAAAAATTACTTGCACATTTTTTTGTTTGGAGGCACCATGAGAACTGGCCTTCCCTCGTCCAGGAAGCTTCCCTCACCCCAGGCCTGGGCCCGAGGCTAGACCAGCTCTCCCTGCATCTCCCTGTCCCCCTTAGCATATTTCCCTCGTTGCACTTACCCTAGCACGATGACCGTTTTTCTCCATGCCTGGAGCAGGAGTTTCTTTAAGGGCCAAGACCTCTCATTTATCTTTATAACCCTAGTGCCATTTAATAAATGTTTGTTGAATAAGCAACTAAATGGGTAAATCTGAAGATGAGCAGGACATTCCTGTGTTAAAGGAATTCATCTTGGATGAATGGAGGAGATGGACGTGTATATGAGTACTTGCCTTCCACTGTTCCAACTACAGCAAGCAATTCATTTATTCATTTTTAAACCAAGTGGGACCACTTCATTCTCATCTAACGGAATAGCTTTTATTGGCGCTCAAGACATTTGGGGGGAGAGTATGTGACTGACAAATGTTTTCTAGAAAGAGTAGAAGAGACAAGGGGAGACACTATTCTTTCATTCCAGTCATCACTCGTCTGTAATATTTCATGTCTGTGGCATCTCTCCCTCCACTCCCTAGATTAGGTTGCCCCCCATCCCCCCCGCCACCCCCGCACTGTACATTCTCGCAACACCATCCTTCTCTTTTCTGACAAATTATTTGTTTACCATGTACCTCGGCAGCTGTCTTATTCACTACCCTAGCCTCATCATCTAGAGCAGTGCCCGGCAAATAGTACGATCTCTGCAGATTGCTATTGCATAATTAAATACACGTGCAAACAAGTTCTGCACCGTAAAGAATTTTAAAAAACAACCCTGACTTCAAACATTTTAAGGCCATGAGTTGTTCTTTCACCATCATGGGCTTTCAGTATGGCTCTGTGACCCAGTATTCCTCCTGAGCAAGGCTACGGGCTGACCTTCTCAACAGGTTACACTAAGCCATTCAGTGGATCTCCAGATACCTCGCTGAGCTGACCTATTGCATAGAATTATTTCATGTTGTCCTCCTAGAATCCAGGTACAACTCAGCTTCTTTTCATTATCACACAACTTTATAGCAGAAACCTTTTCCCACCTCTTAGGACCCTTATCTTTAGCTTTCTGGAAAAGATGCAGCTTGGAATGCAATGGCACAGGCAGAGAAGGCAAACCCCACACGCATTCGCAGGTGCTCTGTGTCTCCTCGCATGGTCATTTGTCTTCAGGTTTGAATGTTTCTCCATCGCCTTTATTGGCAGCTGAAAATAGAGTTCTTGCCAGTGTAGATGCATTGTTACCACAAAATGCAATTTGCTGCCACACGTTGTGTTCAGATAATGGGAAAGGGTAGAATTCATCCACACAATTGTGCTCAAAGCAGTGATACCACAGAGTGAGCCATGCTTGGTTTTTCTGAATCATTTAAATGGTTTCATTGTAAGATATCCCTTTGTCAACTATTTTTCAGTGGGAAAATAAAGGCTCAAAGGAATTTCTTTTCTTAAAGAAACAGAACTTAGAGCAGAATCAGAAATATGTCATGTTATATAACCATTTATGAAAAAAGAAACATGTTACCAATGATGACAAGATCACTTTTGTCAAGTTGGAACAGCATTGTTAATTCTTTGAGTTTTCTAGATGCATCAGGCATAAACTTGTGTGGACCATGGGGAAGTGTTACCTGTGGGGAAGCAGGGATACAGTGACAGAAGCATGGAATTTGGAGGCAGAAGACTAGGCTATAAGCTTTGTTGCTCCCACTTGCTCTCTATGTGATCGTGGAAAAATTATCCTCTCACCTACCTTGTGGTTTTGTTATGAGTGTCAAAGAAGATAATGCAGATGTGTAGAGTATTGTTTGAACAGTGAAGGAGTGAGATGTTTTCATTCCTGTAGAAGTAATATATTCTTGTGTGAACTGGAAAACTTGACATTCAAGTTTCACATTGGAGGTTTGGTCTTTCTTTAATTAGATATTATCAGATGGGAATATATGTATATATGTAGCTGATTCACTTTGTTGTAAAGCAGAAACTAACACACCATTGTAAAGCAATTATACTCCAATAAAGATGTTAAAAGATAGATATTATCAGAAAAAATTGTTTTGGTATGTATCTGTCTTTGGAAGTTTTATTTGTATAGCAGATTCTAAGTAATAAAACATCTGCCTATCAATAGCTATTTTTGTTTCAAGATAATTCACTGGGCTGCAAAATTCTATATAAAAGGCAACATGATATCCTTTGGTAGAGGGTTATGTTTCTATTTGTTTTCCATAGAAAAGACAGCAAGTATGTCTCTTTTTTTTTTTTTTTGAAGAAAACACATGAAAAATAAGGTATAAATTACCCATTGCCTTATTCATGTAATGGAAACTTTAACCCAAGTTTAATTATAAAAAAATGGTAAAGCGAATTTTGCTAATTAAAGACTGGCAGTTTGAGCGTATCCCAAGCAGGATCCTCCTGTGGATGGCTAGAGGAGGGAGGGGATGGCCCAGGGACTAGCATAGGGTCACTCAAACCACGTCAGACCAACTTTACTTCCAAACACTTGTGAGGGATGCTGTACAGGGAATCAAGTGTCATAAGGGTGGGTGTATTGCAAATTCTCTGATTTTATGGAATATTGACACAATGTGTGTCATTAGCTCATTCAGGTGTGACTCCATGAAGAAGTTAGGAAAGGTTGATTCCATGATCTTTGGGTTTTTTCTTCGGAAGGAAGGAACTGTTCAGTTAGGCTGAAGGTATTGCAGTATGGGAATCTGTGCAGCAGAAGATGGGCATCCAAACATCATAGAAAGCAAGGCGTCTTTCCCCACCCTTGGCTTCACCATCACTGAAACCTTGAGTTGGCAGAGACCTCATTTCATCCTTGGAAGAGGGCTTTATTTTATTTTGAACCCCCAGCTGCCTGGAGCAGTAAATAGCTTAAAGCTCATTGATGAGCTCTCTCTCTCTTTTTCTATTCCATAGAAGAATAAAAGGTTTTATATAAAGAACTCAAAACTCAATAATAAGGAAACAAACAACTTTAAAACTTTTTTGTGTGTGTGTGGTATGCGGGCCCCTCACTGCTGTGGCCTCTCCCGCTACGGAGCACAGGCTCCGGACGTGCAGGCCCAGCAGCCATGGCTCACAGGCCCAGCCGCTCTGTGGCATGTGGGATCTTCCCGGACCGGGGCACGAACCCATGTCCCTTGCATCGGCAGGCGGACTCTCAACCACTGCGCCACCAGGGAAGCCCGGAAACAAACAACTTTAAAAAAGGTGGGCAAAAGATTTGAATAGACCTGTCACCAAAGAAGACATACAGATGGCATATAAAAACATCTAAAGATTCTCAAAATCATTAGTTGTCAGGGAAATGCAAATTAAAACCACACTGAGCTACCATTATAACCTGTTAGAATGATTAAGTTAAAATACTGACAGTACCAAGTACTAAGGAGGATGCAGAGTGACTGGACCTCTCATACATTGCTGGTGGGAATGCAAATGGCACAACCACTTTGGAAAGCCATTTAGAAGTTTCTCATAAATGTACTGCTGGTTCATAGTGTAAATGTAAGTGTACATTATGAACCAGCAGTCTAACTCCTGGGTATTCACCCAAAAGAAATGAAAACTTATACAATAATCTATACAGGAATGTTTATAGCAGCTTTATTCATAATAGTCCCAAATGAGAAACAACTCAAATGCCCATAACAGTGAATAAATTGTGGTACATCCATTCAATGAAATACTACTCAGCAATAAAAAGGAATAAATCACTGATACACACAACAACATGGATGCTGAGTGAAAGAAACTCAGTTATGTTCGCTCAGTTATGCTGAGTGAAAGAAACCAGACAAAAAAGAGTGCACACTGTATGATTCAATTTATATAAAACCCTAGAAAATACAAAGTAATCTATTGTAACAGAAATGGTTGCATGGGGATGGGGCCAGTGAGGGGTAAGAGGGAAGAATTACAAAGGTGAATCGGGAAACATCTGGGGGCTTCCCTGGTGGCGCAGTGATTGAGGGTCTGCCTGCTGATGCAGGGGACACGGGTTCGTGTCCCGGTCCGGGAGGATCCCACATGCCGCGGAGTGGCTGGGCCCATGAGCCATGGCCGCTGGGCCTAAGCGTCCACAGCCTGTGCTCCGCAACAGGAGAGGCCACAACAGTGAGAGGCCCACATACCACACACACACAAAAAAAAAAAAAGTGCAATGAATTGTATGTCAATTGTAGTGACCTGTTTCATATATTTTAATTCCCCAAAATTAAAATTAGTTTATCACCAAGTCATCTCTATAGAAGAATTCTAGCTATTAATGCAGAAGTAATTGTAGAATTAGAAAGATCACCATTTTGCAATCTCTAATGAAATATAGGCCTACCTCTTTTATTGCTCTTTACTTTATTCTGTTTTGAAGATACTGCATTTTTTAAAACAATTTGAAGATTTGCGGCAACCCTGCATCGAGCAGGTCTGTGGGTGACATTTTTCCAACAGCATTTACTTACTTTGTGCCTCTGTCACATTTTGGTAATTCTCACAATATTTCAAACTTTTTCATTATTATTATATTGTTATGGTGATCTATCTTTGATATTACTATTGCAGAAAGATTACAACTCACTGAAGGCTCAGATTATGATTAGCATTTTTTAGCAATAAAGTATTTTTAAAATAAGGTGTGTACATTATTTTTTAGACATAATGCTATTGCACACTTAATAGACTATAGTATAGTGTAAATGTAACTTTCATATGTACTGGGAAACAAAAAAAATTTTTATGACTCACTTTATTGTGATATTCGCTTTATTGCGTTGGTCTGCAACTGAACCCGCAGTACCACAGAGGTATACCTGTAGTTTCTTTAGGCAGCGCTCGCCCTGCTGAAACCATTAGGATAAATGTTGCTGGGAACAGGTTAGATGGCTGTTGCCACTGAATCCACTGATCAATCTTAGCATCACTAAAAATAGAACAGCCACACATCATTATACATCTCCTGTAAGATGAAGTACATAGCACCGTCTTGAAGAATTCTTGCTAAAATAGTTAAATTTAAATAAAGTCAAAACCTTAGATCCAACATCCAGTTAATGGGAAATATAGGGGATAGAGAAACACTTTGCATGACACATACCTTGAGGAAGCAGTAGGGCACATCTGGAATGTAGGATATGCTGAGGACAGCTGACCTGGTTTCTTAAATATGCCCATAAGTTATAAAAGCATTGCCTATTACATAACATTTAAGAGCCATATCAAGTAGGATGTGTGGATCATGGATGGAAATTGATTTGAAAACAAAACAACCACTTGAAAAAGACTTTTTTGGGCAGTAGTCAGGGAAATTTGAATATGGACTGGGAATTAGATGATGCTAAGGGGTGACTGTTAATTTTGCTAGATGAGAGTATTGCAGTTTTTGCAGTTATGAACAGAAATATCCTTGTTTTAGCAATTATATATGAAATTATTGAGGTGTAAAATGATGCAGGAAATTTGCTTTAACATACTACAGAGTAAAGGAAAAAGGAAGGAAGAAAAAAAGAAATCGATGAAGTAAGTATGTTAAAATGTTGGTAATTTTTGCATCCAGAGGGTAGGTGGGCAGGTGGGGTTTATTTTACTGTTATTTTTCTTTTCTGTATGTTTGAAAACTTTCATAATAAAAATTCTTTATAACTATCTTTCTAGGAATTATGAAGACTATAAAATATAAGTAAATAGACACATAATTTTAGGAATAGATTACTGTGTGTTTTACATGCAAGAAACACCTGCTCATAAATTCAATTAAAAATGGTTTTATCTCCATTAAAAATTTCAGATCTGTCAACTGTCTATTTGCATTACAAAGAGGATTGTTCATTTATAAAATAGTTTACCATGGAATTCCATTACATGATTTAATTTCTGTGAGTCATCTTTTCTAAGTCCTCACAACTTAACTATTCTCTTTCTTCAGTCTCTTCTATTTTCCAGCCAAGTGTGCTGAATGCTTTCATGGCTCCAAAACTTTATGAAAGCTTGCTTCCCCTATCTGAAATGATTTTCTTCACTTAAAGCTTATTGTATTTATCAGGGTTCCCCAGAGAAACAGAACCTATAGGGTGGTGGTCTGTCTATCTGTCTGTCTGTCTATCTATCTATCTATCTACCTGTCTATCTATCTATCTGTGTACCGTCGATCTAAGGAATTTGTTATAAGGAATTGCCTCATAGGATTATGATCACTAAGAAGTTCTAAGATTTTCAGTCGGCAGACTGGGTATCCGGGAGAGCTAATGGTGTGAGTTCTAGTCCAAGAGCTGGTAGACTTAAGACCCAGGAGGAATGTGTAGACATTCTTCAAGTCCCAGCTTGAAGGCAGTCAGGCAGGAGGAGTTCCCTCTTAATCTTTTTGTTCTACTCAGCTCTTCAATTGATCGGTTGATGCTGACCCACCTTAGAGAGGGCAATCTGCTTTACTCAGTCCACTGATTCACCTGTTAACATCATCCCGAAACACCCTTATGGATGCACCCATGTTTGAACAAATATCTGGGCACCCTGTGACCCATTCAAGTTGACACAAAATTAACTGTCACACTTATTCATGCTTTAAGACCTAGCTCAAATACAAATTCTGTAGTAAAGCCTCCACATGTCTGTTTTATATAGACTTACAAGCCTGTATTTTACTCTAAGCTGTAAGTTCCTTAATGCAGAGGTTGTGTCTTATTTGTGTTCCGGTCGCTAGAGCCTAGTCTAGGACCTGGCATAGAACAGGTATCAAATAAATGTCTGCTGAATAAATTAATACATGAGTGATTGCATCTGCAGTAGATTTGGGAGAAAGTCTGCAAGTTAGAAAGTCCCAAATTTTAATGTTCTCAAGTTAGATATGACTCTAGTAAGATTCATATGGGTTTTAGGATTGATATAAGTAACCATGAAGGATGATGGTCTATTCAAAAGTAGACTAAATAAAAGCAAAATAATCAGTTCATTCTTAAAAACAATTCATGTATAGGTTTGAGATTATAGATATGAACAAGTTATTTATTACTCAACAGAATCTATTTGCATTTTGTTTTAGTCTAAGTTATAGTGAATTATTTTATCAAATTTTATATGAACTCCCAACAAACAGAAGTCCAGGACCTGATGGCTTCACAGGCAAATTCTATCAAACATTTAGAGAAGAGCTAACACCTATCTTGCTGAAACTGTTCCAAAAAATTACAGAGGAAGGAGTACTCCCAAACTCATTCTATGAGGCCACCATCACCCTGATACCAAAACCAGACAAAGATACCACAGAAAAAGAAAATTACAGGCCAATATCACTGATGAACAAAATCAGTGCAAAAATCCTCAACAAAATACTAGCAATCCGAGTCCAACAATACACTAAAAGGATAGTACACCAGGATCAAGTGGGATTTATCCCAGGGATGCAAGGATTTTTCGGTATCCGCAAATCAGTGTGATACACTACATCAACATATTGAAGAAAAAAACCCATATGATCATCCCAATAGATGCAGAAAAAGCTTTTGACAAAATTCAGCACCCATTTACGATAAAAACTCTCCAGAAAGTGGGCACAGAGGGAACCTACCTCAACATAATAAAGGCCATATATGACAAACCTGCAGCTAACATCATACTCAATGGTGAATAGCTGAAAGCATTTCCTCTAAGATCAGGAACAAGACAAGGATGTCCACTCTTGCCACTTTTATTCAACATAGTTTTGGAAGTCCTGGCTACAGGAATCAGAGAAGAAAAAAAAAATAAAAGGAATCCAAATTGGAAAAGAAGCAGCTAAACTGTCACTGTTTGCAGATGACATGATACTATACATAGAAGATCCTAAAGATGCTACCAGAAAACTGCTAGAGCTCATCAATGAATTTGGTAAAGTCTCAGGTTACAAAATTAATACACAGAAATCTGCTGCATTTCTATACACCATCAACAAAAGATCAGAAAGAGAAATTCAAGGAGCAATCCCATTTACCATCACATCAAAAAGAATAAAATACCTAGGAATAAGGAGACAAGAGACCTGTGCTCCAAAAACTATAAGATGCTGATGAAAGAAATTGAAGACGACACTAACAGATGGAAAGATATACCATGTTTGTGGCCTGGAAGAATCAATATTGTCAAAATGACTATATTACCCAAGGGAATCTACAGATTCAGTGCAATCCCTATCAAATTACCAATGGCATTTTTCACAGAACTAGAACAAAAAATCTTAAAATTTGTGTGGAGACACAAATTACCCCGAATAGCCAAAGCAATCTTGAGAAAGAAAAACGGAGCTGGAGGAATCAGACTCCCTGACTTCAGACTATACTACAAAGCTGTAGTCATTGGGACTTCCCTGGTGGTGCAGTGGTTATGAATCTGCCTGCCAATGCAGGGGACACAGGTTCGAGCTCTGGTCTGGGAAGATCCTACATGCCGCGGAGCAACTAAGCCCATGCCCCACAACTACTGAGCTCGCGTGCGGCAACTACTGAAGCCTGCGCACCTAGAGCCTGTGCTTCACAACAGGAGAAGCCACCACAATGAGAAGCCCTCGCACTGCAACAAAGGGTAGCCCCTGCTCGCAGCAACTAGAGAAAGCCCACGTGCAGCAATGAAGACCCAACACAGCCAAAAATAAATTTAAAAATTAAAAAATAAATAATTAAAAAAAACTATAGTCATCAAAGCAATATCTGGCCTCAAAAATAGAAATGTAGATCAGTGGAACAGGATACCAAGCACAGAAATAAACCCATGCACCTATGGCCAATTAATTTACGACAAAGGAGGCAAGACTACACAATGGTGGAAAGACAGTTTCTTCAACAAATGGTGCTGGGAAAACTGAGCAGCTACATGTAAAAAAATGAAATTAGATCATTGTTTAACACCATACACAATAATAAGCTCAAAATGGATTAAAGACCTAAATGTGAGACTGGATACTATAAAACTCCTAGAGGAAAACATAGGCAGAACACTCTGTGACATAAATCGCAGCAATATCTTTTTTGATCCATCTCCCAGAAGAATGGAAATAAAAACAAAAATAAACAAATGGGACCTAATAAAACTCAGAAGTTTTTGCACAGCAAAGGAGACCATAAACAAAACAAAAAGACATCCCACAGATTGGGAGAAAATATTTGCAAATGATGTGACCGATGAGGGATTAGTCTCCAAAATTTACAAACAGCTCATGAGGCTTAATATCATCAAAACAAACAACCCAATCAAAAAATGGGCAGAAGACCTAAATAGACACTTCTCCAAAGAAGACATACAGATTGCCAAGAAGCACATGAAAAGATGTTCAACATCGCCAATTATTAGAGAAATGCAAATCAAAACTACAATGAGGTATCACCTCACACTGGTCAGAATGGCTATCAAAAAATCCACAAACAATAAATACTGGAGAGGGTGTGGAGAAAAGGGAACCTTCCTACACTGTTGGTGGGAATGTAAATTGATACAGCCACTATGGAGAACAGTATGGAAGTTCCTTAAAAAAATTAAAAATAGAGCTACCATATGACCCTGCAATCCCACTCCTGGGCATATATCTAGAGAAAAACATGGCCCCAAAGGATACATGCACCCCAGTGTTCATTACAGCACTGTTTACAATAGCCAAGACATGGGAGCAACCTAAATATCCATCAACAGAGGAATGGATAAAGAAGGTGTGGTGTGTGTGTGTGTGTGTGTGTGTATATATATATATATATATATATATATATACACACACACACACACACAATGGAATACTATCCAGCCATTAAAAAGAATGAAAGAATGCCATTTGCAGCAACATGGATGGACCTAGAGTTTGTCATACTGAGTGAAGTAAGTAAGACAGGAGAATGAGAAATACCGTGTGATATCCCTTATATGCGGAATCTAAAAAGAAATGATACAAATGAACCTATTTACAAAACAGAAACAGACTCACAGACTTAGAGAAGGAACTTGTGGTTACCGGGGGGAAAGGATAGTCAGGGAGTTTGGGATCGACATGTACACACCGCTATATTTAAAATGGATAACCAACAAGGACCTACTCTGTAGCACAGGGAACTCTGCTCAATGTTATGTGGCAGCCTGGATGGGAGGGGAGTTTGGGGGAGAATGGATACATGTATATGTGTGGCTGAGTCCCTTTGCTGTGCACCTGAAGCTATCGCAACATTGTTAATCGTACTCCAATATAAAATAAAAAGTTAAAAAAAATTTTATATGAACATTGTTAAAAATCAAAATAAAATGAAAGTAAAATATAAAATAAATCAAAATAAAAATCAAAGCAATATTCCTTTTCCTTATTCTACTCTACCTTAAATCCTGCTCCCCAGAAGTCTGTACTTTATTTAGGCTGTTTCTTCTACTCCATGGGTTAAAATAGTACCTTTATACAGGCACACCTTGCTTTATTGCACTTGCTTTATTGTGCTTCATGGATACGCATTTTTTACAAATAGAATGTTTGTGGCAACCCTGCGTCAAGCAAATCTATTGGTGTCATTTTTCCAACAGCTTTTGCTCACATTGTGTCTCTGTGTCACAATTTGGTAATTCTTGCAATATTTCAAACTTCCTCATTATTATTATATTTGCTGTGATTTGTAATTTGTGATCAGTGATCTTTGATGTTACTGTTGTAATTGTTCTGGGGCACCATGAACCGTGCCCATACAAGATGGCAAACTTAATCAATAAATGTTGTGTGTGTTCTGACTGCTTCACCAACCAAACAACCCCTGTCTCTTTCCCTCTCTTCGGGCCTCCCTATTCTCTGAGACACAACAATATTGAAATTAGGCCAATTAATAACGGTACAGTGCCCTCTAAGTGTTCAAGTGAAAGGAAGAGGCAATGGATGAGGCACACTTCACTGTGGTCTTATTTTAAGAAATTGTCACGGCCACCCAGCCTTCAGCAGCCACCACCCTGATCAGTCAGCAGCCTTCACATCAAGGCAAGACCCTCCACCAGCAAAAAGATTAAGATGCACTGAAGGCTCAGATGATGGTTAGCGTTTTTTAGGAACAAAGTACTTTTAAATTAAGGTGTATACATTGTTTTTTCACAGAGTGCTATTGCCTACTTAATACTTAATAGCTAATTATTGCACACTTAATACTGCTGTTTCTTAATTTACCCATTTTAGATATTAATTCTACCCCCCCCAGTAGTTGTACAGCATTGGGTAAGTAATCTAACTTTGCAGTGCCTCATTTTCAAGTTTTGTAAAAGGAAGAAAATAATATTATTTCATGTCACAACATTTCTGTAAGGACTAAATGTTACTAAATGTAAAGTACTTGTTATGTAATAAGAATCATGTAACTTCTAACTATAATGATGATAACAATGATAATTAGTATTACAAGCATCAATAATAGATGGGAACAGCCTTCTTATACCACCTTCCCCCTTCCCATCATCTCATCTTCCCTCATTCTCTATATAACTATATCATAATTTTTCAGTAAATCAACAGACACTATTATTATGACTATGTCAGTTTATTCTCAACGGAAGTAGATAATAAAACTGTGTACGTTAGGGTCCGTTTGCAGATAACACAAACTATTGAAATTACTTTAATCACAACCTGATAAAGAGGATTGGGGGCTGACAGTATGGTCCCAGAGGCAACAGCTGGACTTAGCAGCTTCCTGTCTGCGGGTGACCCTGCATGAGCCTCGTGAGAGGAATCTGCTGGGCAGGAGGTGAAGGCTGGAGAGGGCAGCGCCCTGCAGGAGCCTGGTGAGGGGGGCTCAGGGGGACCTGGCAGAGGAGACCATTCCTCCTCTAGTGTCCTTCCCGCGCTCCCTAGTGACGAGGCTTAACATCATGTCATCTGGAAAAGGGGGATATTTACAGAGCCCACCTCCTTGATCACAGAGCGGGAAGGAAGGACAGATTTGGAGCTGAGGGGTAATGACTTAATAACTGCTACATCTATTAAACCCAGAAGCCTTCTAACATACTATTATGGTTCAATTCCAAATGCTAAGTCAAAGGCTTAGGTGCCTGTGTTGGGAGATGGGGAGCATGTTAGTTGTTTTCAAATAAAGACCTGTCGCATGAAGTAGAATGTCATTATTATGTGTTGCTCAGAGGGAACAAAACTAGTGAAAGGTACAGGGAGGCTTATTTTGGCAGATTCCCTGAGGAACTCAGACACTTATCTCCAAGTGTTACAGTTATCCGGACACTAAGAATGAGGAAACACAGGTGATTCTCTGTGAAGTTGTGAGGGTTCAACCAGGGTAGGAGGTGGAGCCAGACTATCTCCAAGGTCTGTTCCAATCTGGAGAAGCCATGAACTTTTCAGGAGTACCTCTGTTACTAAAGTGAGGTGTGCTTGTATGCCTATCCATAAATACCCCCACTTATTTATCTGTCTGTGCATTATCCATCCATCTGTCCATCCATCCCTCCTCTTTTGAGTTGTTTAAAACTCAATGAAGTTATTTCACTCAGTCAAAACTCATTTGGGCCAACATTTATTGGTTTGCTTCTTCGGGCTATTACATTAATATTGGAATTAATCGACATTACATATAAATGCATTAGTTTCATTTGGTTTAACTAGTAGAATAATTTTTAATCGCTGTCTTTCTGTTCCAGGTGTCCTTTTTCTAAAAGTATCCTGTAATATGCCAAAAAGACAGCCGTAATATCAGCAGAATATTACTGTTACCAGAATAAAACCACCAATACCCAAAGCACTAAAATGAGAAAACACAACGTATTATACAATAAGCTGAATGACTCCAAGGTAATTCCACACTGAAGTTTCAGAAATGTAGCCTACAGTTGTCTAAGCGGAGGAGCTGCAGCCAAGGTCGAGGTCGTTGTTTGTCCCCCAGGCCTTATTTCCTTAGTTCACGCCTGGTCTGAGAGAGTTAATAGCATGATTTTACTGTTTGAAATTGGATGTGTTTTCTTTTCCGACATGTGGGACTTTTAAAGAGTTGGAGAGCTATGACAGACGAGATCATGAAAAGCTTTACCTTGGTAGGGCCTCTTCGTTGTTGAGTGGTGAAATAAGTAGTAATAATGATAATAGTAATAGCAGTGAGGGACAGAATTAGTATTCAAACCCAGACGTTTTGATTCCAGAGTCCCTGCTACTACCGTGCTATGGCATCCCCTAATACGAGGGAAAATGTGTACGTGTGGGTGATGTGGGAAGTTTGGAGTCGGTCAGCTCTGTTGTTTGCAAGCTGTGTAACACTGAGCTGGAATCTTGGTTTGATTCATGAAGAAAGTAGGGCCCAGAGAATAAAGTGAATTGCCCAGCATCACACAGCCAGAGTTGCACATCTAGGATTAGAAATTAGATCTCTTAATTCACAACCTAGAACTTGGGTTTTGTTTTTGACCTACTTTTTCATTTTGTTGCATAGAAAATCATTCAGATAATTGCCCAGGAAAATCAAATTCCCCTGCTGCAAACCTGTTCTCAGAGTTTAGCCCCTTCTGGCTGTCAGATACCGGCAGTGTTTCTTTGTTGGTGCCTGTCCGGCCTCTCTGTCCGTGTCTTGGTCAGTGCAGCCACCATGTCTGTGGAGGAGATAGGAACGTGTGGAGGGTGTCCTCCACCTTGGTGCTTATGGATGGGCCTTTTTCTAATCGCTCACCCAAAGTAGTGGTTCCTGACTCTGCTTCATGCAGCAGCTGTTGGGGGCTCCATGGCTGGGGGCAGAGTCACAGTGAGTGCATGCCACCCCGTCCCGACAGTGAGGGTTGGTTAATCATATACAATCCACCAACAGTGGGCTGCCTTGTAACTGTTACAGGGCCCTTTCAATTTCTTGCAATTTCCTTTGTCTCAGCAGTTTTGGTTGCATCCTCAAAACTGTCAGGCTTCCTTGTTTCTGTAAGGACCTGACAATTCCGGCCTCACAATGCAGCTTAAATTGGACCAGCTGCTGCCTCAATGGAGCAGTCTGCCCATCTCTAAGGCATTAAGCCCAAAATTATTTCGAAAATTGAAGCCTTTGACTTGCTCTGGATTAATGTGATTAAGCAGGGCTTGCTTTAATTTGTAGCCATCTCTTCCTTTATTAATAACATCTCATCAATTGGAGCAGCACGTATGTATGCGAGACAACAGAAAGTTAGGTTGATTGCAATTTGTAAGAAAAGTCTTTCATGTTTCAGTAGCAACTGATACGAGGCTTTGGTTGTGGGCAGATTTAGATCTGCTTGTTATTCTTAATTTTTTATGGAAACCTAATAAGCAAATGAGCCCTCCCTCCTTCTCTCCCTTTGTCCCGATGCCCCTGAGGTCTACATTTGATTTACAGCTCCCTTTAAGTAATAAAGAAAGGATCTTTTTTTCATCTGAATTGTATCAGCTGGTGAAATCTGGAAGAAATATCCTTCAGGGCTAAGAAAGGTAGAATTAAAAGGGATTTGATTTTTTTCTTTGTAATTGAAAATGTATAACCAGTATGATGATTAAAAATAATCTGTTAGCTTTGCTAAATAACAAAGTATATACCTCATTACTTGAGACCTAGATTTTTATAATAACAGTGGTGAGTGATAGTAGAAGAAATTAAGGGCAGTGTTTTAAAAATGTCTTTAATAATTTTTTTAAGCTTAATGAAATTATTTTTATAAAATGTATCCTGGCCAACTTAAGATGGTCTGAATTCTAGGTCACATTTCTTGTCCCTATAGTATAATTTAGCTATTCGAAAGTGTAGTTCAAGTATTTTTCTGAGGTTAAGTTTGATCTTCCTTCTATGTTATCAGAACCAGGGAATCCAGGTGTCTGGGAGTCAGCAAACCTGGAGTTACTCCATTTTTTTCTCGCCAGAAAGCTGTGTTATGTTGGGAAAGTGACTCAACCTCCCTGTGCCTAAGGTTTCTCAGATATGAAATTAGGAAATTGAGGAGGAGGCTTTCTAAAATCCTGTCTAGTCCTATTACTCTATAGATCCAATTTCTAAGGTTTCTTCCCCTATTTAAAAAATAGGATTTACTGAGTTTGATTCCAGTGTAGTCTTCTTGCTTTTCCTCCTTTACAAAGTGTAAAGTATAAATGACCAACTTTACTGATATTTGTGTCAAATATGGTAATTTCTGGAAGTCAAAGAGCCTCGGATAACTCAGTATCATTGCATGTACTTTTTAAAAAATAAATTTATTTTGGGCTGTCTTGGGTCTTTGTTGCTGTGCACGGGCTTTCTCTAGTTGCGGCGAGTGGGGGCTACTCTTCGTTGCAGTGCATGGGCTTCTCATTGCGGTGGCTTCTCTTGTTATGGTGCTAGCACGGGCTCTAGGCGAGTGGGCTTCAGTAGTTGTGGCACACGGGCTTAGTTGCTCCGTGGCATGTGGGATCTTCCCAGACCAGGGCTTGAAACTGTGTCCCCTGCATTGGCAGGTGGATTCTTAACCATTGTGCCACCAGGGAAGCCCCTGAATGTACTTTTAGTTGTATCTAAACCCCCAGATGTGTTCCTTCCCTGTGGTTTTCATTTCTTACACACATACGTCCAGGTTCTTGTGCCTTAGTCTGGTTTCATTTGAAGGTATATGTCTAAAACAATCTTTATTTTAAAAAACTTTAAAAATGTAAGAGGATTTAATACCTAGAGTCATCTTTCTTATAAATAAATGGTCATCTTATTCATACTTCTTTGTCTACTTACTGAGATAAATTTTGTTTGCATCAAGAACTCTTTAGATGGGCAATAAAAACTGTATCATGTGTAATACATACTGTGCTAGGGCCAAGTTCTAAACCCTTTTGCCATTTTTCCCTCTTATTTTGCCCAGTATTTTGCTATCCCTTGTAGCTTAGATGTTCACTGTCTCCTTTAATACTTAGCTATCAATTGAGTCACTCATTTGCTTATTCTTTAGATCTTACTTCCAGAAATGCTTTGTGGTAGTGCCCTGGACTGAAGGAGGCTGGGCCTGTGAGCCAGGTACAGCAGCGGGTAGCCTTGGTCTAAGAAGATGTGCTCAGAGCCCCAAAGGAATTCCACAGCACCCCTGCTTTTTGGCCTGGTTATGCTGCTATCTATGGGATTAGTGTACCGGCTATAACAAATAAACCCACAAAATATACAGTGGCTCAAACGCAGATTTACTTCTTGTTCATATAACAACTGACAGTGGGCCTTCCTGGTCAGTGGGCAGCTTTCCTCTTGTGGTGGTTCAGGGAGCCAGACAGCTTCCTGTCATTTGTGGCTCTGTTGTCCCCTCTGACCCTGTTGCCATCCACACCTATCAGATGGGCAGAGAGAGTGTGGAGAGGGCACCCCTGCAGCCGAGAGGCCATGGCTCAGAAACGGCACATATCACTTCTGCTCACGTTCTTCGCAGAACTCGATCACGTGGCCACACTGACTGCCAGGAAGTGCAGTGAAGGTGGTGGGCTTGTGAAGACTAGGAAGTACGTTTCTGGTGAAGAGCCTGCAGGATCTGCTGCAGTCCTGAGTTACTTTCAGCTCTACCTTCCTGCAGTTTTATGGGAACTCCTGGAAGCAAGTGCTGAAATGGCTATCGCTTGTGAGTGCAGCTCTTTGTGGAGACTTAGACGTCTCAGGTGGTCTTTTTAAGTTGATTTCAAAGGACCTAAGCATCTCCAAACCCTCTTCTGACTAGTTTGACTTCTGGCTTGGTCTTTGAACTTTATTTGAGCTCTAAGTCTTACTAGTGCCATTTGGGTAACAAACAGGGCAATTATGGCGGCCTTGTTGAGTAACCAGAACAGATTTTTGCCTTAAAGTAGAATTAAACATTTTTTTCCTTTGGTTGTTGAGGTTTTTTGTTTTTTTGTTTTCTAAACATAGGGCATTTGGGCCATTGATTATATGGGGATCCTGCTGTTGTTTTTCTTCTTATTTCCTACCATAATTTTTTCTAGGCTCTGCTACTAAATGGCTACATGATCTTGGGTATCTTTTTGAGCCACTGTGTCTTCATTAGTAAAAGTGGGGATACTAATTCTCACCTTGATGGATGGGGTGATGGTTAAAGAGTGCATTACATGTCTTCCATATAAACCACTCAGTGTACCCCTGTTAAAAGAATTAATTAATGTAAAACAGCTGTCTTTCCAGACGTGTGATGGGTAAAAATAGGAAAGAGTATAAGCATTCATTTAGAAATACACATCTTTAGAGGGTGAAGAAATCAGTCACATCAAAGCTACTTCCCACTGCGAACTCAGTTTAAGCATCTCCTCTTTTGGGCAACCTCCTCTGACTTCACAAGTTTGGGCTCAGTGCCTCCCCCCTGTGCTCTTACCCCAGCCTGTACATGCCCTCCTATTGAGCACTTGTCCACTCTATCGTTACTGAGGTTTACCTCTCTGACTCTCCCACTACATCAAATGCTTTCTATTTTCTGCTGTATCTCTGGGTCTAGAAAGGTTGAAATACACAAAATTGCCACTTTTTTAGTTAAAAAAAAAAGGTTGGATATTAGCAATTTCATATGGTTGACCCTAATACATAGGAGGCGTGAGATATTTTGTTGGCTATTGAGTGATGTGTGACACCTGAACGTGGGATCCGTACTACTTTTGAGTCTCGTGCTATATTTAGCATCTATTGTGCTATCGTTGACATATAGGCTAATATATGATATAGTCCTTACTGTGTTTCTTTAGCTTTTTTAAGTACTGTCTGTGACTTAGCTTCTCAGGTGAACAAGTTCCTTTCTTTAAGGACAAGCTAGCATTTGGTTTATGGTGTATCTCCCAAAATGCCAAATAGTTGTGGACAAATGGTTGGCGCTTAATATTTTTGGATTTGTCTTGAAATTGCTTGATTTAAATTAGAGTTAAAGAATATAAGGCTCCTCATTGAGAAATGTTAAGTGGTTTAGCCATAATCCCAGAGTCTTTGACAGAACTAGCATTTGCACTCAGTGGCTAGTCTATTTCCATGATGGCACAGTTTGCCTTAGACTTGTTAAGAATGTCAGGATGATTTGACAGTATGTTTTCTTGCTCTAGGCTTTTTGTGTGTGTGTCATCAGGTTTCATGGGAAGAAACACCAAATTTGGAATCAGACCTGGTTTCAGATCCAGTTATGCCATTTATAGATGTGTGACCTTGGCACAGAAGATTAACTTTTTGCTATTTCATTTGCTTCATTTGTAAAATGCCTGTTTCACACCATTGTTGTGAGGATTTAATGAGATCCAATATGTGGATTATTTAGGATACTTTTGGTGGCAAAGAAAACAGAAATCTCAACTAAAATTGGCTTAAAAATAGGAACATGTACTCTTTCTCATAGCTAGAAGTCAAGAAGTTCCAGGGTAATTGATTCAGTGGCTCAAAAAAAAATCATCAAGAATTCAGGTTCTTCCTGTCTTTCTACTCTGCCATTCTGAGCTTTGGCAGCACCCCTCATTGGTCCTGGATGGCTGCCACAATTTCATGCATCAAGTCCTCAATTTCAGGATCCACTGTCAAGAAAAGGGGGTTACTGCTCCATTTTTGTGTCCTTTTTGTAAGGAGAAGAGTTTCCTAGAAGTGCTTCAGAAGACATCCCCTTAAATCTCTTTAGCTAGAATTGTTTCACGTGCCTGTGCCTAGACCAGTCACTGAAAAGAGGAATGCAATGGCCATAAGGAGTTAGAACAGTCAAAACTTACACCTGGTAAGTCAGAGGAGCCCAGCCTGCCCACAGTTGCCTGACTGCCTGGCTCCTGAACCAACTTGGTATCCGATAAGCAAGATGTAGATAGTTGTTGGATAGACAAACAGTGTGTGCAATACCATGGGCCAGTGCTTGGCTAACCATAAAATATGATGTAAGTTCAAGTTTAGGATTATATTATTTAACTGGGTGGTTACTGGTGTGTATTTAAAACCCAGATGTGTTCCTTCCCTGTGGTTTTCATTTCATACACACATAAGTCAAGGTTCTTTTTCCTTAATCCTGTTTCATTTGAAGGTATATGTCTAAAAATAACCTCTATAAAAAATAGAACTTTAAGAATGTAACAGGATTTTAATACTTAGGGACATCAATTTGGACAAAACTTGTGCTTTCTGGGATTTTGCAATAAGAATAGACAAGCAGCTGTATAGGTGTTTAGACAGTCCATTCAATTACATACAAAAGTAAACACAAAATAAAAATAAGATAAAACCTTTGTTATCATAAAGGCTGGGCTGATAAGAGAAGTGTTGCCATAAGATGATCAAATTTCTCTTACTCATTGTTGTAAACTTGATATAAGATATCGTTGGCTAATGGGAGAATGGCAGATTTTTAAAACACGTTTCTAAGTATTTCTATGTACATTTTTACTTTCTGAAAAAAGAAAACCATAAAAAAATCATGACTTTGTTTTACTGCAAAACAACTGTAAAACCAAACCTATAAATCAGACCTATAACTCATACAAGTTAGTCTTTCCCATCACTGAAGAATAAATTATGTGCATTGTTAAAACACACGCATGTTATACAAAAATTCTTTCAACACTTGTTGAGTGCCATTCTATGGTACTTGTCAGCGTGGGTGCTCTGAGGGGTACAAAGGTCCTTATGACATAACTGTATTGTAATTCAAGAAGCTCATCATCTAGTAGAGCAGAGAAGATAATTCTAATTTAAGGTAGAAGGTGCTCAGCGGGCCCCAGAACAGATCCAGGTGGCCAGCTCTGAGAGCTTGGAGGAGCAAGAGGTACTTTCTGGCTGGGACTCAGAAAGGTGTCATGCAGGAGCTGACAGTGGGCAGATTAAGAGGCCGGGAAAGAAGATGAGTCCAGATTGAAGTCCCCGAGTGTGTGTGAGGAAAGTGTTAGGCCGGGAAAGAAGGTGAGTCCAGATTGAAGTCCCCGAGTGTGTGTGAGGAAAGTTGAGTAGAAGTGGAGGGAAAGGCTGGCAGGAAAGGAAGATTGAGGAAAGATCATATGGCTCACATGCAGCCTAAACATAATAGTCTGGCATTGACTAATTCACCACAGTTACTAAAATGTGTTTTAAAATCGTCAAAGGATAATAAAAATCCATCAGCTGTCTTCAGTTTTCCCAAGTTTTTCCATGAACCCCAGCATAGTCAGGCTCCCAAAGCCTGTGTATTTAGAATTCAGTTTAAGGAGCATTCATTGATGATCTGCTGCATAGAAGGCACAGAACTTAGATGCTTGGGGTTCAAAGGCAAAATGTGATTCAGCTCCTGCACTTATGAAGATTGGGTCCCAGGATTTTCCCATCAGCTAATCCCAGGCTCCACCACCCCTGACTTCTAGGGTTCGTCTGAAACTTCTCCCTTCAAGAAACAGACTAATTATTCTACCTTGTTACATGAGGAATAGGAAACAGCTACGCTCTCTGGGGATAAGTCATCCAGCCAAACAGTTTAGGGGGACTAGAGCTGCAGAGAACAAGAAGATGTGGAAAGCCACCCTGGCGTGTAGCCTTTGTCAGCCTGTAGCTGGCTTCTTCTCAGTCACTTCATCACTTCTACTGATAGAGTCCTCCATATTGTTACCAAGTCCAGGCTTGTACTGCTTGCTGCACGACAGGCCAGTAAATCAAGAGACGAGGTGTTAGAGCAAGGAATACGACTTTATTTGGAAAGCCAGCAGACCAAGAAGAAGGTGGACTAATGTCCCAAAGAACCATCTTAGCCAAGTTAGAATTCAGGCTTCTTTTACTGAAAGGGGAGTGGGTGTGGTTAGTTGCTGCAGACGTCTTGGTGTCAGAATCTTTTGTTTTTGTATCTCTCAATGTAGGTCAGGTCACGATGTTCCTGTAAACCTTCAACAAGATAAATATTATTCTCTGTTTGGCAACTTTTAATCACTATATGAATGGAAAATTGTTATACCTTTAAAGATCAGAGCCTTGAGAATGGGCTATCCTGTGTATTTTAGGTTATAGGTAACATTCTTAACTTGTAGCAAAAGCAATAGAATACAAAGGTTAAAGTAAAAGAAACAGTTCTAACATGGAGTCAGATTTGTTTTTCCCTATTACAATGTCATCTAGGGAAGTAAGCAACAGGAAAGTCAAGTGGAACTGGGTGTTAAATTCTACTCACCAGGGGAGTTCCCTGGTTGCCTAGTGGTTAGGATTTGGGGCTTTCACTGCTGTCGCCTGGGTTCAGTCCCTGGTCGGGGAACTGAGATCCCACAAGCCACACAGTGCGGCCAAAAAAGAAAATTCTACTCACCAATGTCAGCAGAGCCCCAGAACCTAGAACGGTGCAGGCAGTGCCAAGCCCCGCATTCTGTGGGGAGGTTTTAGACCATCTATATATGGCATTCTAGGAAATTGTAAAATGCTTTATATCAGCGTTAGACAGAGGGGCTTAGAGTTGAGAGAGAGGATTTCTTGGGAGGAGTTGCTGGAGAATGAGGCATCCTCCCCTACCCAGTACCTAAGGAAAGCCCATAAAGTGGATACTTTATTGTTACCTCAAGCCAAGCGAAAGGGGCCTCCAGGAGAGTACCGGGAGAATTTCACATCTGCTCCCAGAATCTGGGAAATGTAAGGATTGGTGTGTAATTCCTGCCCTTTGGAAGATAAAGGCTAATAAGACTGTGGCAGGAGCTACCTGGCCGAAACCCACAAAATTACCAGTGAGGAAAAGAAGCCTTAATTATCCATCTACCACATATAGAGATAACCCCAATAGCAGATGTATTAATTTCCTAGGGCCGCCATAACAAAATGCATCCACTGGCTGGCTTAAACAATGAAAGGCAAAAGGGAATCTTGTTTCACTTCCTAGCAGAGACCCTCCAAGAGTCATTGAACAACCTCCAAGCCACCTTTTGGGTTTTATTATTTGCAAGGCTTCTGAAGAGTAGCTTTTAATAGAATAGGGAAAAAGAGGTTTGAATCATGGCCTCTGTAATGAAAATGATTATTTTCATTTCTAGATTGACACTGTATAACTTAAAAAAATTTAGTAGACTAGTAATTAACTTGTGTACTTGTATGCATAATTAAAGTTAAATGCCTAGGAGAGGTGTTTGGAATAACTTGCTCTTAAATGAAAAATAAAAGTTAATATCCATAGTTTCTTTTAATAAAAACAGATATAAGGCTGATGTTCTAGGGATATTATAGGTGTTCCTTTTAAAATAAAATTAAATATATGACCCCTGAAAGGGATTATATAAAGTGAATTTAAATTACAAAGCCTAATAATAAAAGGAACCCATCACTCAAGAACTAGAACTTTACCAATAATGCGGTTGACTTTAGCGTGCCCCTGCCCTTGCCCCCCAGTGCATCCCCAGGCCTTCTTTTTAGCATTGTCCGCTATCTGAACAATGGTGTTTATTGTTCCTTTGCTTTTCGTGGTAGTTTTGCCACAAGCTTGTGTATCCAAAAGCAATATATTATTTAGTTTTGCCTGTTTGGACCATTTTATAAGTGGTATCGTACTGTATGGATTCTTGCATGAATTATTTTTCTCAGTCAACAGTTTGTTCCTGAGATTCGTCCATATTGAGCCACACAGCTATAGTTCATCACTGTTTTTCTGCTGATGGTATGTCATTGTATGGCCATGCTGTAATTTATTTTTTCATTTTCCTATAGATGGGCATTAGGTTGTTTATATTATTTTCCTATTGTAAACAGTGCTGCTTTGTACATCCTTGCATGTCTCCAGGTACCTGTGTGTAAGAGTATCTCTAGGTTCCTTCTGGAATTTTGAATTGTAGAGAATCATAGTTTTTGATTTCCAAAGTAGGATGGGCCTATTTCAAGGTATAAAAGTTTTGCCGATTCTGTGAGTATGAAATGGCGTCTTGTGATTTTAATTTGCATTTTGATTACTAATGTGATAGAAGTAATTTTCATATGTTTGTTGACTAATTGTATTTCTCTTCTGTGAAATGCCTATTTAGATCTTTTGCTAATTATCCTATTGAGATTTTTGGCTTTTTCCTTCTTGATTTTAAGGAATTCTTTATATATTTTGGATGCTAATCCTTTGACAGTTATATGTATAACAAATGTTTTTCTTGCCTTTGATGGCTTTTCTTTTTAAAATTCTTTATTGTGTCTTTTGATGAGAAGTTCTTAATTTTAATGTGGTGGAATTTATTTATCTTTTTCTTCATGGTTTGTGCATTTTGTATCTTGCATAGATTAACCCAGGATTAACCCAGGATCCCCTCTGTTGGCTTCTAAAAGATAATAAAGGAGTTTTGCCTTTTACATTAAAAGTTTTAATGTAAATAGAATTGTTTTTTGTTTATTTTGCAAGGATCTGAATTTAGTTTTGTTTTTATGAATAATCAAGTGTTCGAGGGATCTATAATGTAACCTCTGTCATGTAGTAAGTTTTCATACTTGCCTGGGTCTCTTTCTGGGCTCATTGTTTTATTCCTTAGCTCTATTTTTCTGTCACTGCACCAATTCACTGTCTTAATTATTAATTACGTAATTGGTAAGACAAGTCTTTTCAACTAGTTTTTGAGGAGAGTCTTGGCTATCCTTAGCCCTTTGTTGAACTTCCATGAGAAATTCCTGGTCATGATTTTGATTACATTTTGAGATAAACCTAAGTTAGCCATGAAGTTTTAGTTTTTTAATATATTGCTGGGTTCACTTTGCTGTTAATTTTGGTTTGGAGTTTACATCTTGGTCCATGAATGAGATTGGCCTATAATTTTTAGTTTTTTTATACTGTCCTTGTCTACTTTTAGTATCAAGTTATACCAACCTCACAGAATGTGTTAGGTAGTGTTCACCCTTTTTCTATTATTTTAAGAGTTTGTATAACGTTTGGGTAATCTGTTTCTTGACTATTCTATAGAATTTACCTGTAAAGCCCTCCAGACCTCATGTTTCCCTTTTGGTAGGATTTTTTTTTTAACTAACAATCCAGATTTTTAAATGATTATTGAAGAGAATTCAGTCTTTTTCTTTGTGGATCAGTTTTGGAAAGTTATATTTTCTAAGCAGTTTATTAGTATGGGGTTATTATAATGTTTTTCTCATCTTTTTAATGTTTGCTACATCAGTAGTTAGGGTCCCATTTTATTTATAATAGAATTTATTTGTGCTTTCTCCTTTTTCTTGATCAATTTTTGGCTTTGTGATCCTTTCTATTAAATGTTTATTTCATGTTTCATTAGTTTATGCTTCCCTCTTTTACTTCCTTTCTTCAAATATCTTTGTATTATTCTGTAGTTCTCTTTTTGGCTTGTTACTTTGTTCATTGATATTTTTACTTTTTGCTCCTTCCTTATAATATAATTGAATTAAAATTATAAATATCCATCAAAGAACCACTTTTGCTGCCTCTCAATAGTTTTGATAGTAGTCTTTTCTTTATAATTTGGTTTTAAGTATTTAAAATTTTTTATTGTGATTCTTCTTTTTGAATTATTTTCAAAATTACTTTTTGATACTTCTATCTATTAGGTCCAAAAAGCATTTGTAACCCTCATACATTGCTGGAGGGAACGGAAAATGGTGCAGGGAAAATGGTCCCTTTGGAATATAGTCTGGCAGTTCATCAAAAGGTTAAACATAGAGTTACTATATAATCCAGCAGTCCTACTCCTAGATATATACTCAAGAGAAATGACAATGTATGTCCACACAAAAGCTTATGCATGAATATTTATAGCAGCAGTATTTGGCTATCTTTAATAGCAAAAAGTGGAAACAACTCAAATGCCCATCAGTTGGTGAATGCATAAATAAAATGTGGTATATACATATAATGGAATATTAATTGGCGATAAAAAAGAATGAAATACTGATACATGCAACAACATTGCTGACCTTGAAAGCATTATCCCAAGTGAAAGAAGCTAGTCACAGAAGACTACATAGTGTATGACTCCATGTATTTGAAATGTCCAGAATATAGAAATCTACAGAGAGAGGAATAAACAGATTAGTGGATTCCTAGGATTGGAGGGGATGGAGGGTTGGGAGGATAAGAGTTAAAGGGTATGGAGTTTCTTTTTAGCATCATGAAAATGCTTTAAATTTGATTGTGGTGATGGGTGCCCAACTCTGTGAATATACTAAAACATATTGAATTGTACACTTTAAATGGTTGAATTGTACATTATGTGGATTTTTTTTTTTTTTTCGGTACGCGGGCCTCTCACTTCTGTGGCCTCTCCCGTTGCGGAGCACAGGCTCCGGACGCGCAGGCTCAGCGGCCATGGCTCACTGGCCCAGCCGCTCCGCGGCATGTGGGATCTTCCCGGACCGGGGCATGAACCCGTGTCCCCTGCATTGGCAGGCAGACTCTCAACCACTGCGCCACCAGGGAAGCCCCATTATGTGGATTTTTATCTCAATAAAACTGTTACCAAAGAAGGAAGCATTTTCTACTGAAATCACCAATAAATTATAATAGCTCTTAACTAGCGTTTAAATTTGTATGTGCCAATTCTCATTATCTCTCCCCCCTCTCCGTCTCTTCCCTTCCTCCTCCTCCTCCTCTCCTTGGAAATGTTAAATAACAAAGTGTAACTTATTTATCAAAAAGGATAAACTTAATGAAAATTAATGAGGAACATTGACATGAACACAGTTGTCCAATTTCCACCCCCACGGACGATCGAATACTAAGAGACTGCAATGGTGCAACCTTGAGAATCTGGTGGTGCTGACTGACTAGCACAAAGGCTTAGACTATATGATTTTGAGAAAGCAGGATCTTGAAACAATACAATTGCAGAGAACATAGGAGCAAGTAGGCAATATGTAACACACCTTAGAAAATGCTGTAGATGAGAAACAGTCTTGAAGAGACGATTTCTGGCATGTGCCACAGGGGAAAATGGTATCAAATCTACACAATGACTGGATTGTATGGAGTGGCTCCTCTGTGGAGGATTTTACTTTATTCTCTGTGCCAGAAACCCTGACCCCTCCCCCGCCCGTCTGTGAAGTAGGAGCCTGCTTTATAAAGGGGCACTGATCAAGAAGATGGCCATTGTCGAGCTGGGAGCCCAACATCTGAAGCTTATAACCAAGCACAATGGCCAAGGCTTCTTATCCACGTTTCTAATTATATTTTTTCCTGCTTTTAGATAAAGGGACAAAGAAATCTGGGACTGACTTTTCAGGTTTTTCAGGCTGCTCTGAAGCGTTCCTTTTTAAGGTAGAGGGATGTAGTTTTGTTTAATAGCAGTGCTGTGAATGGGGTGTGTTCTCCAAGGCTGTCCTCTTGTGTACAATAGCATGTGGATGTCAGAGATGCATTAGGAGATAAAATAATTCATTTGTTCTTTCTAATGAATAGTAATAATTTATAATTTGTACTAATCAAAAACCTTTCATCCACAACAACCAATAGGCTTTACAAACATTATCCTCTCACCAACCTCTGAAGCAAGTGTCTGGCAAGTACAATTATCCCTAATTTGCAGAAAGCCCAGGGTACAGAACGTAGTGCAGAAATAGTTATTGATGTATCTTCAGCTTGAAATGTATATTTTGAAAGTCACTTTGAACTTATTTTCATTAGTTATTTTGGTGGTCAAAGAATATAATTTATACTAACCTACATAATGGATATCTACCAGGATGAAAACTATAAAATCCATGTATCCAGATGGTTTTTGATATTAACAGAGAAGCTCATACTTTCCAGCCGCTTGGGGGATAGGTGTTCATTCTGTATCCCATTGGTGTCTAGCCCAGTCATCTCTGCAGCCCAGTTGTGTCTTCATGATGTGGGGCAGCCATGGTGGCAGTACCTGAGGCAAAGCCTTCAGCTCATTCTAGTGTGTTCTCTGATCAGTGAGTGATGGGGAAGGTGGATGAGGGTAAACCCAGAAGAGTCCCCTCAATCACTGCCTCTGCCTCCAGACCATATCACCACCAAAACAGCCCACACAGGGCTGCTAAGTGAATCTTGAAATAACGCAGCTTCAGCAACTCTGTCTTGTCACAAAATTTGTACTCTTGATCCTGGAATTCAGGGTTCTCCATCAGAAATACAGAAAAGCAGATTGCCGCCATATCTGTCACCACCTCCTCTCTGTAGTTTGTTGAGGAAAAAACTTGGATTTAGTTTGACTAACTTCCCACCATTCCCCCCCACAACACACACAGACACAAAATTGAGGTCAGAGCTGACACTTAGAAAATGCATAGAACTTGCACACTGCTTTTGTATACAAAATGAGGGAAAATCCCATTCTTAGTTCCAGGAACTTCCTTAAACCTAGACCAGAAGACTTCCTTGAAAGCCCAGCCAGTTCAAATGATAGATGCAGACACATTGTATGTAATATATTCATATTATATATTGCACAAGTGCTTGTACTCACATGTGCACACACACAAACACCCACATACACACACACACACGCTCATACACACACTGCTTTCTCTTTGCTTAGTAAAGGTTTTTTACAGGAGTTTCTATTCCAATAAACCATGTGAGATGCATCCAGACATTCTCTTAGGTTCCAATGACACACAACGAATCTTACATCTTGTCATATAAAGACGCACGTGAGTATCTGCTGACTTCACAGCCGTCTCCGTGTTTGTCAGGAGGATATCTGGGCTCCTGTGGTGCTGGGACAGCTGAAGCCGCCCCTTCATGTGGATTACCAGTGTGGGCTGACTGTGGGTGTCCCAGGTTGCAATAGGACCCTAGGCTCCAGTTAGAATGAATATAGGAGAAGTGTCTTATCCACTGCTTTTCTTGGATGATAATTAGTTAATTAGGAAAATTGGTTAAAGGGAGGGTGAATCATTTTTTTAAAAAAGTTTACAGAAACCTAAAATTCTTTCTTAGCTAAACGTACCTTGTGCCAACCTTTAGATTCGGGGTCCCTGTCTTCCTTTGGTGGTGGGTCCTCTCCCAGGAGTGCCTGCTTGTCTCTTTTCCCTAGTACAGTAGGTGTGGGGAAGAGTTCACACTCCGGGGCTAGACTCTTTAGTCTGTATTGCGAGTCTGCCCACTGCTGGTGTTGTGATCTTGGTGGTGCCATTTAACCACTGTGCCTAATTGTCCTCATCTTTAAAATGGGTATATTAATAGTACCTCCTTATTGGCTTGTCAGGAGGATTAAATAACTTAATATATGTAAACCGCTTAGAACCATGCCTCATACAGTGCAAGCTATAAGTGTCCGCCATTGTTATTATTATCAATGATTTCTGATTTTGCCTTCTTTAAAATCAAGTGAGAACTTAAAGACAAGTGTGAAGCAGTCTGAGCACAGCATTTATCCGGATTTTAATGCTTTCCTTCCCAATCTTCTTTTTCTTTTTCTCTTTAATTATGGTAAAATAAATATAAGATAAAATTCACCAACTTAATTATTTTTAAGTGCACAGTTCAGCAGTATTCATTCACATTGTTGTGCAGCCATCACCACCATCCATCTTCAGGACTCTTTTCATTTTGCAAACCTGAAACTCTGTACCCACTGAACAACAACTCTCCATTCCTCACTTCCCCCTGCCCCCCAAAACCACCCTTCACAATCTTATGTAGTAGTTGTGCCCACACCCAATTTGTCGTATTTTTTTTTGGCCGTGCCACACAGCTTGTGGGATCTTAGTTCCCCGACCAGGGATTGAACTTGGCCCCTGGGCAGTGAGAGCACAGAGCCCTAACCACTGGACTGCCAGGGAATTCCCATAATTTGTTGTATTTTTGAACAACTTCCTTTTATTGAGTTTCCTAAAGCATTCAACTTAATTCTTAACAGAAATGACTCTATTTTCTTCTATATGTGATATTTAATGAAATTTTGTAATTACAGTGTAAGGTACAATTGGTCTAAACAGGGTTGGGAACAAAGGCAACTAACTTGGTAAGTGTATCACTAAACTGGTAGGAGCAGAAGGGTGCATGTTTGCCAGAGAGAGCAGTGGGTGTTCTGGTGCTCTGGGCGCCGGCACCATGTTTGCCAGAAGAAATGGTGTGGATGACTCAACCTGGGCCATTTGATTGGTTTCCCTTCTCTGCACTATGGTACTTGTGCATTTTCATCATCTGAAAAACACTCCTACTCAGCTCTGTATATCTAAATTGCACCCAGTTTTCAATGTCCAATTCAGCTGCACCTCCTCTGAGACCTCCCCTGTTCTCTTCCCTTCCAAACTCGGGAAGCTTACCTGTACTTCTCCAGTGGCACCTCGTACCTTCTATCTTGTGTTAGCGTTTGTGGGAGTCCTCCAGGAGCAGGCCCTGTATCACATGTCCGTGGATTTCTCACATCATCATTTTGTGCTGTGCATGTAGCCAAGACTCAGGCTTATGGTTATTGAGTTACTGCCTTACTGGGATGGGATGGAGAGAATGAGAAGAGGGAACGAAGTCCTGGAACATTTTATGGTTAACAAAGCCTGAGCACTGTGTGTGTGTGTGTGTGTGTGTGTGTGTGTAAAACCCTTCCAGTGTGCCTTTTTGGCTTGACTGTAACTACTTTGCAGGCAAAGAAGCTGAGACTCAGAGAAGTTATATAATTCATTCAATTCAAATAATCTGACTGCATTGCAGTTGTCGTTGGCACAGTGTCTCAGTGCTTCATTGTTGAAACCATTTGGTTTGTTCCATAAGGCACATTTCTGGGCACCTAAAGTAATTACTGGCTGTCGCCAAAGACCTGCTAATCAAGGCTAAAAGATTTCCAGTATCAATCAAATTCCAGCCAAATTTGGATGTGTAGGCAGCCATAGGCAGCCATCATTTAGTTACCCTTAGCCCCATGTTTATGTGAAAGAACTTGAGGTTATGGAGCCTTGGCTTAAACCTACTGCGCTTTGCCACCTACTGAGTGACCTTAATTCAGCACATAATTTGACCTCATTGAGTCTCAGTTTTCTCATTTGTAAAATGGACATATGATACATGGAGTTACTCTGAAGACTTAATAGATACCTAATGCATATGAAAGTGTTTCCTGATCTATAAAAGTATTGCCATTATCATCCACACTTACTGAGTAACCATTTATCTGAAGGTATAAAAAGCCCAGTGCAGAGTTTGGGTAAATGTGGAACAAGCTCCCTTAAGTCACAAATTAGGACTCTAGTATTAGTTATTATAGGATCCCCTTTGGGACATATGCCCTTTTAATCTGATGTGCTTGGTATTAGTGTCCTGGACTGATCAATTTTTTTGCTCAAGGCCTTGTTTCCCTTCATAGGTTAAAATAACTACAGGCAAAGGCATGTAGTCTAGGTACATGCTCCCAATTTTTGTTTTGGATTGCCTGGATGTCTGACGAGTGTGAAGTTGCCTTTCAATGAGAGAGGCCTAGGGGTCAAGGGATGCTATTGTAGAGCTTAGTATTAAGAGCACTGGAGTCACGCTCTCCTCTGGGAAGTCTTTGCTGACTCTTCAAGGCTGGCCTTGGTGCTCCTCCCATGTGCTCCTGTGTACCTGAGCGTAGCCCACTCCTAGCAGTAACTGCTTTATCCTGTACATTCCAATTTACATGTTCCTCTGCTCTCCTGGCCTGTCTGCTCCTCTGGCCAGGAACGGTCTTATTCATTATTATTATTATTAGCTGCACCCGAGAGAGCACTCAGAGCCCATGCTAGCTTCTCTACAAATACTTGTTGAGGGAATCCCATCTCTGGTGGTTCTATTTCAAGCCCCATCCAGAAGTGGAAGTGAGGCAGGAGATATGGTAAGTTGTGTTACCATTTTGGTTATACTGAATTAATTAGACCAGTGTTTCTCAACCTTTCAAAAATTATAGCCACCCTAGGGAGGCTTTTTAGCCATTTCTTTCTTTTTTTTTATTTTTGAACATCTTTATTGGTGCATAATGGCTTTACAATGGTGTTAGTTTCTGCTTTATAACAAAGTGAATCACCTATACATATACATATATCCCCATATCTCCTCCCTCTTGCATCTCCCTCCCACCCTCCCTATCCCACCCCTCTAGGTGATCACAAAGCACTGAGCTGATCTCCCTGTGCTATGTGGCTGCTTCCCACTTGCTATCTATTTTACATTTGGTAGTGTATGTATGTCCATGCCACTCTCTCACTTCGTCCCAGCTTACCCTTCCCCCTCCCCGTGTCCTCAAGTCCATTCTCTATGTCTGCGTCTTTATTCCTGTCCTGCCCCTAGGTTCTTCAGACCATTTTCTTTTTCTTTTCAGATTCCATATGTATGTGTTAGAATATGGTATTTGTTTTTCTCTTTCTGACTTACTTCACTCTGTATGACAGACTGTAGGTCCATCCACCTCACTACAAATAGTTCAATTTCATTTCTTTTTATGGCTGAGTAATATTCCATTGTATATATGTGCCACATCTTCTTTATCCATTCATCTGTTGATGGACACTTAGATTGCTTCCATGTCCTGGCTATTGTAAATACTGCTGCAATAAAGTTATTAAAATAAAAAATGTAAAAAATTATTAAAAATAAAAAAGTAATAAAAAATAGAAAGAGAGAGCAACCAAACCAAAAAACAAATCCACCAATGATAGCAAGCGCTAAAAACTATACTAAAAAACAAAAATGGACAGACAGAACCCTAGGACAAATGGTAAAAGCAAAGCTATACAGACAAAATCACACAAAGAAGAACACACATACACACTCACCAAAGGAGAAAAAGAAAAAAAAAAAAAAATATATATATATAAACGAAGAGAGCAACCAAATCAATTATCAAATCTACCAGTGATAATAAGCTCTAAACACTAAACTAAGATAAACATAAAACCAGAAACAAATTACATGCAGGAAGCAAACCCCAAGTCTACAGTTGATCCCAAAGTCCACCACGTCAATTTTGCAATGATTCGTTGTCTCTTCAGGTATTCCACAGATGCAGGGTACATCAGGTTGATTGTGGAGATTTAATCCACTGCTCCTGAGGCTGCTGGGAGAGATTTCCCTTCTTTGTTTGCACAGCTCCCGGGGTTCAGCTTTGGATTTGGCCCTGCTTCTGCTTGTAGGTCGCCTGAGGGCATCTGTTCCCTGCCCAGATGGGACGGGGTTCAAGTTGCAGCTGATTAGGGGGCTCTGGCTCACTCAGGCCAGGGGGAGGGAGGGGTATGGAATGCGGGGTGCGCCTGTGGTGGCAGAGGCCGGCGTGACGTTGCAACAGCCTGAGGCGCGCCATGTGTTCTCCCGGGGAAGTTGTCCCTGGATCACGGGGCCCTGGTAGTGGCGGGCTGCACAGGCTCCCGGGAGGGGAGGTGTGGATAGTGACCTGTGCTTGCACACAGGTGAAGGCCTTTCTTCTAAGGTGAAGAACAAGATAAGGAGGCCCACTCTTGCCACTTTTATTCAATATTGTATTGGAAGTCTGAACCAGAGCAATCAGACAAGAAAAACTAATAAAAGGAATCCAAGTTAGAAAGGAAGAAGTAAACTGTCACTATTTGTAAATGACATGCTCTTATATATAGAAAATCCTAAAGACTCCCTCAAAAAACTGTTAGAACTGATAAATGAATTCAGTCAAGTTGCAAGATAAAAAACTCAATACAGAAAAAGTGTTGCATTTCTATACACTAATAACAAACTATCAGAAACAGAAATAAAGAAAACAATCCCATTTACCATTGCATCAAAAAGAATAAAATACCTAGAAACAAATTTAACCAAGGAAGTGAAAGACTTGTATATTGAAAACTGTAAGATATTAATGAAAGAAATTAAAGAAGACATATAAAATAGATAAATGGGAAGATATTTCATGCCTGTGGATTGGAAGAAACAAAATTGTTTAACTGTCCATACTGCCCAAAGCAATCTGCAGATTCAGTGCAATCCCTATCAAAATTCCAATGGCATTTTTCAAAGAAATAGAACAAATCATCCTAAGATTTGTATGGAAGCACCAAAAAAAAAAAAAAAAACTTGAATACCCAATGCAATCTTGAGAAAGAAGGGAAAAACTGGAGGCATTATGATTTCTGATTTCAAACTATATTACAAAGCTATAGCAATTAAAACAGTATGGTATTGACATAAAAACATACACATAGATCAATTGACCAGAACAGAGCGCCCAGAAATAAACCCACACACATATGGTCAATTAATTTATTTAAAAGGAGCCAAGAATGTACAGTGGGGAGAGGATAGTCTCTTCAATAAATGGTGTTGGGGAAACTGTACAGCCACAAGCAAAAGAATGAACCTGGACCACTGTCTTATACCACACCCATAAATAAACTCAAAATGGATAAAGACGTGAACATAACGTGTGAAATCATAAAAGTCCTGGAAGTAAACATAAGGGAGAAGCTTCTTGACATCAATTTTGGGAAAGATTTTTTGAATCTGATACCAAAATCAAAAGCAACAAAAGAAAAAATGAATAAGTGGGAATCCACCATACTCAAAACCTTCTGCACAAGAAAGGAAGCCATCAACAAAATAAAAAGTCAACCTACTGAATGGGATAAAATATTTACAAACCATGTGTCTGATAAGTGGCTAATATCCAAAACATATTGAAAAACTCATACAACTCAATAGCATGAAAACAAACAATGTGGTTAAAAAATGCACAGAAGATTTGAATAGACATTTTTCAAAAGAAGACATACAGATGGCCAACAGGTACATGAAAAGATGCTTAATATCCTTAATCACCAGGAAAATACAAATCAAAACCACAGTGAGATACTACCTCACACCTGTTAGAATGACTGTTATCAAAAAGATAAGAAATACAAGTGTTGGTGAGGATGTGGGAAAAGGGAATCCTTGTGCACTGTTCGTGTGAATGTAAATTGGGAAGCGACTACGAAAAACCATATGAAGTTTCCTCAAAAAATTAAAAATAGACCTACCATATGATCCAGCGATTCCACTCCTGACTATTTATCTGAAGAAAATGAAAACACGAGTTGAAAAAGATACACGCACCCTCCTGTTTGTTGAAGCATTATTTACAATAGATATAGGAACAACCTGAGTGTCCATTGATGGATGAATGGATAAAGAAAATGTGGTAGACATATACATAGAATATTATTCAGCCATTAAAAAGAGGGCTTCCCTGGTGGCGCAGTGGTTGAGAGTCCGCCTGCCGATGCAGGGGGCACGGGTTCGTGCCCCGGTCTGGGAAGATCCCACATGCCGTGGAGCAGCTGGGCCCGTGAGCCACGGCCACTGAGCCTGTGCGTCCAGAGCCTGTACCCCGCAACGGGAGAGGCCACAACAGTGAGAGGCCTGCGTACCGCAAAAGAAAAAAATAAATAATAATAATAAAAAGAATATAATCTTGCCATTTGCGACAACATAGGTGGGCCTTGAGGGCATTATACTAAGTGAAATAAGTCAAAGAAAGACAAATACCATATGATATCCCTTATGTGTGGACTCTCAAACAAAAACAAAAACAAAACAAAACAACAACAAAACAACAACAAACAGGGCTTCCCTGGTGGCGCAGTGGTTGAGAGTCCGCCTGCCGATGCAGGGGACACGGGTTCGTGCCCCGGTCCGGGAAGATCCCACACGCCGCAGAGCGGCTGGGCCCGTGAGCCATGGCCGCTGAGCCTGCGCGTCCGGAGCCTGTGCTCCGCAACGGGAGAGGCCACAACAGTGAGAGGCCCACGTACCGCAAAACAAAAAAAAACCAAAAAAATACACCAACAAACAAAATAAGTTCATAGATACAGAGAACAGAATGGTAGTGGCTGCCAGAGGCAGAGGTGGGGTGTGAGAGAAGTGGGTGAAGGGGATCAACGGTAAACAGAAAAGAAAGAATATTAAAATTTATATACATTTCTAAAACCTTCTAGTGACCAATTACGAATCAATAGTCAGTTTTAACTGATATTTTATAATAGTGATACCAAATGCAGACAGACATGAGGTAATATTTAAAGCAATTGCAGGAAAAATCATGTGTTTGAACATATTTGACAATGTATTGAAAGGATTTTTATGTTTATTCATTCTTAAAGAGAAAGTTATACAGATCTAGTGTTTGGTGAGAAAGAGAGGGAGAGCAGGAGAGTGATCGCCGAGGGAAAGCAGTACATTCAAGCAGGTAGGGTTATCAGTTTCAATATAAATATCAAAGTGTATGTCTCACGCACTTTCCTCTGAGAAAAAAAAAGCAACTGTAATGTGGTTTGTGTGCAAAATGAATAGGCAATTATTATCTTTGGGTAACTTAAAGTAGCTCTTCTGGAAATTCTGCTTAAGCAGCAGGAGTTAGCAATGTTGACCTTCGTATAGGGGTGCCTTTGCTCATCCATGTTATTATGAGTTGAGTGTAGTTTTAGAATATGGAAAACTTACCTGAGTTGGTTTTAAAGATGCCTTCTGTTGTCATGATTTCAGGGGTTCTCTAGCTGTCTCTTCACTCTGATTTGGAACACTTTTAGAAAACCGTGGCAGCTTACCCAAAGAAACCTATCTTTTCTTGGGGAGCAGTCGATATTGTTCTGTTTGTGTTAACTCAGATCCTGATTGTTTGAAAGCTTCTGGCTTTGCATAGTGAAGCTCTGTTATGACACGGCTTATCCTTAGTAGTGTTACCCGATGCACGTTTGTATGCATGACACACAGTTGAGGCCAAAAAAACTGGAATGTTGAAGTTTGGAGCAGAGGTAGGTTTATTGCAGGACCGTGCAAGGAGAATGGGGGCTTGTGCCCCCCAAACCCTGAATTCCCTGAAGGGTTTCAGCAAAGCATTTTTAAAAGCAAGGTGTGTGTGGGGGGTGTGGCTGGTTGTTGCAGACTTCTTGGTGTCCGAATCCTTTGTTCTTGCAGCTGTCCACATGGGTCAGGTCATGATGTTCCTGTAAATCTCCAACAAGACGCATGTTATTCTCTGTTCTGCCACTTACAATCTCTATATGAATGGAAAAGTGTTACACCTTTAAAGGTCAGACCCTTGAGAATGGGCTATCCTGTAAATTTCAGGCTATAGGCAACATTCTTAACTTGTAGCAAAAGCAATAGAATACAAAGGTTAAAGTAAAAGAAGCAGTTCTAACATGGAGTCAGATTTGTTCTTCCCTATTACAATAGTATATGGATATGGAAAGACTAGTTGTGCTATCATAGATTTGATTACTACCACTCAGTTCCTTTATGTCTGTTATTTAGGGCTTTCAACCATACTCCGAGATTGATGGGACAGGTGTTACTTCCCTCATTTTACAGGTGAGGAACTTGTGACTAGGAAAGGTTAACTGTCTGTCTGGCAGATTAGGCCCTCAAGTTCAGGTCTTCTGACTTCGGAGTCAGTGCCCAGTTAACTACCCCACAATATCCTACACCTTCAGCCTTCTCACGAGTCATTGTGGAGAAGTGAGTAGACCCCAAAAGGTACAGCCTGGACCTGTGAGTAGGAAGAGGTAGATTTGACTCAATAAAGATAGGACATTCCAACAACAGCATGGACTACTTCATGAAATCCTGTACAACCTATCACTTGAAATGGTCATTTGGATGTTGCAATGGGGTAAAACACAATATAGCATTTGGCTAGGTGACCTTTTGTGTCCCTTAAAGTTCTGAGACTTTGTTAAAACAAAATCTACTGTCTGGTTTCCTCTCCCTTGTTACAGCCACGTGTATATATATGAAGTGTCCAATTTCACGGTTCCCTTTCCTAGCTTTCCATCAGGAGTACCTGTCAAGCTTTGTGAGGATACATATGCTGAGGCCTGACCGCAGACCTCCTGTATCAGAACTCCAGCGTGGGGCGGGGTGGGAGGTGTGAGAGTATTTTTCCAAAAGTTGCACAAGTGATTCTAAGGTGTAGGGTTGTGAACCACTCTTCTTGTGTAGCCCACTAATGACAAGGTACAAGCAGGCCTCAGTTTGGATTTTTTGGTATAATTTGTTAGCATCAAGGAGTCATAGCTTCTCAGTGTGCAATACCGTTTTTAATAGTAATCAGGCCATTTAATAACACTGTGTTTGTTCTTTCGGCTGCAAGGATACCATGATCTCCACTTGGCAGGTTAGTTTTGCTGACATCTCATTATGTCTGCCTATCTCATGGTGGGGTGGGAGTTGGTGCTGGTCTAGGAAGTAGACATTGATCAACCCAACCACATAGGTCCTTTCATGTTCTGGAAAAAACAGTTCAAAGGGTGTGAGGGCCAGCCTCAATGATCAGCAGGTTGGATAGAGAAACTAGTGAGCTGCTCTCTCCTAGACTAGTTACCTACTAGTTAGCTTTGTAGCAGTAAGAAACGTCCAGTAGCATGAAGAATTAATGGTTGTAGGGTATTGTTTTCCTGAGGAATTTTCTTGATAAAGTACTCCACCGTGTTTATAGCACTTCTCTGAGAGAATAATCACTGAAGGATAAGACACCCCCCGCTGTGTCTCCCCATGGTGGACCAGAAAAAAAATTACAGTTGCTCTAACAGTATTTTTTTCTACTTTTCAATCAATAGGATGCTTTTTAAAGCTTACGTTTCTCTTTGGACACTTTAAGTGACGATGAGACAAAAGGAAAAAAAGCCAAGATAAAATGACAGTATAGACACTCCTCAAATCCTATAATGAACTCCACAGGGCATCCAATTTTGATGTATTAGGATTTTTTTTTATAATGAGTACATTGTTGGAAATCACATTTTCTATCTGCAGGAGCTGGAGATGAAACTGAGCTGACATCTTACCTCTTTGTAGTTAATTAGCAAGAGGAAAGTAGTGGTTTGAATCTTGTATGGGAAAGGGTGGTATTAGTCATCCACCTTTTCCCTTCAGACACCTGGATCTTCTGTGCTTTTTGATTTGGTTTAATGGTTTGGTCTTGTTGGCTGGAAAAGATGAGGGAAATTGAAGAACAGTTATTATTTAAAAAAAAATAACTATAGCTCACTTCTCCCCTCCATCTTGCCTGTAGGAGAAATAAAATAGAGCACGTCTTTTTCCTCCAAAGAGCAGTTCTTTACCTGGACTCACACTGTAAGCCGTGCTGGTGCTGCAAGAGTCTTCTGTTGTCACTGTATTAACATTTGTCACCTTTGAATCCCTAGCACTTAGCACAAGTACTGGAACTTAGGAAGCATTCAGGAAATGTTTATTAATTAATGAGTAAATAAAACATCGTGTTGACCCATATAGTAACGTGTTCAAGTTGCATTAATTGTGTCTAATCCCTTTCTCCAGGTAGTAGCTCCGTCCGTTCGAAGATGTATGCTGAGGTTTACATAGAACTCAACGGTTAGGGACAGAGGCAGAGCAGGGCATGGAGGTATGTCTCCATTTAGGGGACTGGTCCTCTGTCAGGTGAGCACGTCTGGGGCTGGCACGGATGCTCATCCAGATGAAGGCTAAGTAAGTGGCAGAAACATTTAGCACAAGACTCCTCTGATCTGAATGTGTTTATTAATGTCACATCATGTGCCTGGTCCTGGGGCATGACAGAGAAGAGCCACTTTCCTGGTTCCTCCTCTCAAGGAGCCCACTTTGTACGTGGGAAGACTAAGCGAGCACTTGAAAACAGCCAGCACCCAAGTGTTACACTGTGTGTGACTGATCCCCAGAGCAGTAAGCATCCAGGGGGGCTGGATCAGTGGTGCTTGGTGGAGAAAGATCATTTTTTTGAGTCCTCTCTGTGTGCTAATTGCTGGACCCTATCGGCTACATCCATCATCTCTCTTCATCACAACAACCCAGTGAGGGACCTCAGGGGACCTGACTCAGTCGAAGAGCCTGAATCTGAGCACAGGAGATCTGGCGGCATCCCGCCTGTGGTGCTCTCTCCCGTGCTTCATGCCTCTTCTCAAGGTCCCATCCTCAGGCAGGGCTTCCTGGAGGAAGCAGCACCTCCAGGGACCTTGAGAGGAGGAGAGGGCTTGGGTTGCAGGTGGCTGGAGCGAGGGCACTGCAGGCTGTATGTGGGCGGGGCAAGAGGAGCTGGGGGTTGATGTGGGGCTGTGGAGTGTCTCGGTCAGGGAGATGGCATGGGGAGATGAGGTTGGCACACCCCAGCTGTGGAGAGAGAGGCCCGGTGGCCAGGAACTCCGGAGGGCAGAGGACAGCTGTGAGCGGCAGGGACGGGGGTGAGTTGTGCTCTGGCCAAGGCCAGTGCGGAAGCCAGGCCCCGAGCGCGCGGCCCCGTGCCCCTCAGCCTGGGTGGAGTCCGGCCGTGTGGCTCTCAATGGGCAACCTGTTGACTGTGAGGTGTGGGCCAGGGCTGGGCCTTGACCTAGAGAGGGGCGAGCAGGCCTCGAGGTCTCTCACTGCCCTGCAGAGACAGCAGAAGCCCGGCTCACGGCGGAGGGGCACCCACTTTGTGCAGCTTCTGCCCGGGGACCGGGTGCTGTCTCCACGGCCTCCCGCCCTCCGCCCCCACCCCCAACCCATTGCAGCAGCAAGGGCCCGGGCCCCGGCAGGTGTGCACGGTCTCGATCTCTCTCTGCTTTTGTCTTCTGCGTCCCGACCAAGCCCCCTCCCAGAAGGCAGGCTTCCGCTGCCCTGGCTTCCGCTCTTCCCCACACGCTGGGACCACGCAGGTCTCGGCTGCTCGGCTGGGTGGCCCTTGGGTCTCCCCCTAGACGAGCCCACCCACAGGAGCCCCTCGTGGGCTCAAGCTGCCCTTGGTGCAGGTGGCCCTGCTCCTTCTCCTTCTGGAAATCTCGTGGCATCGGATCTGCCCACCGCGTTGGGAAGGAGCCACCACTTCTAGAGAGAGTTTGGAGTGTAGCTGTCACCTCCAGTCTCGCTCGCTCCGCTCAGCGTGCTAGCTGTGGGATGCTGGCCACCCATCACTGCTGCCCACCAACCTGCAGTCACTTGGCTCTGACCAGAGGGAGGTGGCCTCCCAGGGTTCCAGCCCAGGGGGCAGTGGACGCTTCTGCTCGTCTCAGTTCGGCAGCTCTGTGCTGTCTCCTGGCTACACCGACTCTGAGGGACAGAGGTTCTCGTAGGAAGGAAATTGTCGACAGCCACAGTGTGGTAAGACACAGCTTCTCCAGGGAGGCAAGATCCCAGCCTCAGCTTCTGCTCCTGGAGCCCTGTTTCTGGAGGTTTCTTTTTACCCAAATTAAGCACCCTCTCATTAAACCCCTGTCCTTTTATTTCTGATTCTAAAGTGGGGACTCACACTTGAAAAACACAGTGTTTCTCTACCACCCTACACTTCATCAAAAGAGTGAGAATCTGGGTCCTTTATGGTGTGGACGAAGGCCAGACCACAGTCCCCACTGGGGTCAGAAGGTGCCGGCTGGGCCTGCACCTCAGCACCCGGTCAGTGGTTGTAGACACTTGACTGATATTTCTATCAGTCGAATGGATAAATAAGATCAGAATTATCCACTTACAGAGACATGTGTTTTCTCCTGCAGTTTAGTCCTTATGGGGAGGGGTCCATGCTAAGGAAACATAAAAGGGTAACAACAATAGAAGCGTCACATTTGTGTATAGAGAGTTGGCATTTTCCCCAGAACTTTACCACATATGACCTCGTTTAATCTTTATGACTCTTCTGTCACAGAGGTTATTTTTTATTCCTATCTGAAATAGTAGGAGACCCTGGGTCACAGTCGAAAAAAGTGTTAAACTACTTGTTAGAACTATGGCTTAAGTTACTTCTAGTCACGTTAATTCTCATCTTTTCCCACTCCATCACAGCTGAGTAGAGTATAATTCTAATAATTCAGCTTATGATAAGACATAGAGACTTAGACTTCTGTGTGCCAGGCACGGTTCTGGCTCCCCATTTTGCAGATGAGGAAACCGTGGCATCAAGTGGTAAAGTAGATAAAGGGCCTTTGATAGTGGGCATGGGCCCCCTAGGTAAGGCATGGCTCATAGCCAAGGAACTGTGATTTGAACCAGCGTCTTCCTCCCTCCCTGGCCCTGCCCAGGTCACGCAGCTGCCGAGTAGCAGAGCCAGAGCACTGCCCAGGCAGCCTGGCTCGAATGTGTGCTTCTCAGCAGAGTACAACACTGCCCCCTGCTATCGTCCCCCTGCCTTCCTGTCTCACCAGCTCCTGGCCTCTTTTCTGGTCTCATCTGCTGGGTAGGCCACCTCCCTGGTTTCTCTTCTTCTCCCCAGCCCACCGGTAGTAAAAACTAATCATGTTGACCTGGAAGAGTTGAAGATGGCATTTTCCCCATGGGATGGAACGCTGTCACACAGGTCTTTAAGAAATGGCTGATTTGTCTTGGGGTTCTCTTTAAAAACACCTGGTTCTGTGGATGACTTGGCTTCCACAAAGCTCTAGCTGACTCTAGACGTGTGATTTTTCTGCCCCCAGAACACTGCCATGTATGGGTCTTCTGGGATGTTTTGTCTTGTAAGGAATGACTGACCGTAGCCTACCCCTCTGTGTTCCTTCACCTCCCTTTGGAGTCATGAGATAAAGTGACACGGGGGAAATGCTCAGAGAAGACATTCATCCTTTGCGTTTTTCCTTTCAAGGTATTTTTGAATGACAGTGTTAAAGCACCTATAACACTGCTGTGAACTGTTAACAAGCACATTTGCACATCACATCTATCATGCTGTTTGCACGATGTTATGTGAAGAAACAGCTCAAAGTATTTTTAAGATATAGTCTTTTATCTTCGGAAGCACCAGAAACTATTTGCAGATTGGTCTTGGGAATCAAATTAGCCTAACACATCGGTGAGTTCCTGGAGGTGTGGGCATTTCTGTAAGTGGTTCCTGGCCCCTTAAGCCTTCTGATCATTTGCACTGTGTATTTTTATACAGACTCTTGTACTTTGGAGAAATAAAATAAAGAAACTTAAAGGTGAGTTTGACAAGGGCTTCTCCACACTGTTTGTCAATGCAGATGGATCCTGAATTTTAATGGTAGTAGTTTCTTTTAAACAACCAAACCTCTTTAAACCTCTCCACAAATAATGTCAGTGCGCAGATTATGTCTAAAAGTGTGTGCTGGTGAGTGGAAATCTTTCCTGACCCCATACTGCAACCATGAAGGAAGAGCCTAATCCTGGAAAACAGTCTTGACAGCCGGATGTCAGTTACCTCCATCTCATCTGGGCCACTGCCTGCGTGACATTTTGCTGTCACTTGATGACTTCGGGTGTCTACATTCAGGAGCCCAGCTTGGGGTCATAGAACGAGCCAGACCTTGCACCTCCAGTTGAAACCTGGTTGGCTGCCGCTTACTGGCTGTGGGATGTTATGTGAAAAAACTTGTGGAGAGGCCTTGGTTTCCTCACCTGTAAAATGGGGATGGCATCCCTGTTGTGAAATTGTTGTGAGCAACATCTGTGCCCCCGTGTTCATAGCAGCTTTATTCACAATAGCCAAAAGGTGGAAGCAGCCCAAGTGTCCATTGACAGATAAATGGATAAACCAAATGGGGCACATACAAACAATGGAATGTGATTCAGCCTTAAAAAAAAGGAAATTCTGACACGTGCTTCAGCGTGGGTGAATCTTGAGGACATTCTGCTGATGAAATGAGCCAGTCACAACAGGACAAATACAATACGATTCCACTGACATGAGGTGCCTAGAGGAGTCAAATTCACAGAGACAGAAGGAGAATGGCAGTCACCTGGGGCTGGGGGAAGGTAGAATTGGGGAGTTAGTGTTTAGCGGATATGAAGTTTCGATTTTGCAAGATTAAAGAAAGTTCTGGAGATGGATGATGGTGATGGTAGCACAATGATGTGACTGTACTTAACGCCACTGAATTGTACACTTAAAAATAGTTAAGCTGGTAAGTTTTAGGTTGTGTGTATTTTACCTCAGTAGAGAAAAATTGGAAAAAAGAATTACGAGCATTGAAGAACACCCAGTAGGTAAAGTGCCTGCCATATTATCAGTGTTCAGTAACTAGTAGCAGCTTTTACTAGGGTTTGGGATTATAACTAATGGTTGCGTGATATCTCATCATGTGGCTGTACCATAATTTGTTTCTTTTTTGTTTGACTTTTGGATTTCTTATGGTACTCCACCATTGTAGCAATGATGGAATGGATTTTCGTATTTGTGTATGTCTTTTCTATTGTTTGGGGTTTGTATCTTTGAGGTTGATTTCCTGGGTCACTTAATCAAGGTGAATTAATCTTAGTCTTTGGGGCTCTTGCTTCTTATGCCCATAGAGTTTCAGAAGGGTGCTGTCATTTTCAGTGTCACCACCCAGGTAAGGGCGCCGGCCTCACAGTGTCCTCATCAGCACTAGGCACAATTTGAAGCAGTTTTGCAAAATGAAATGAGTAAGAGATGGTGTTTTAATGTTTAATATACATTTGTTTGCTTTTATTTGATCACTGGAAATGTTGAGAACTTTTCATGCCTGGATCTACATTTATTTTTTCCAATGTGTATTGCCTGTTTACATCTTTTGCCTATATTTCTAGTGTGGTTTCAGTGCTTTTCTTATCAAATTTTTTTTGTCATGTTTGTAACATATTGTTGCCATTTTTAATATTCAGACAGTCTTACTAGTTATGTAGTTAAATCATTCATTTAAACATTTCAAAACACAATTATAAGATTTTAAAGTAGATCAAAAATGGTTTTGCAATAACATGGTTATTATACTTAATGAATCTTCTTTCCATAATTCCCTTATCATTCTTTTAATACCTATTAGCATAAAATCTGTTTAGATGTTAACTTACATGACTATAGTATTTGAATTAAAATTATGTAGGCTGACCAATTAAGAATAAAATATTAATAACCCAATATAAAGAAGACATAACAAAAATTAGAGAAAAAATTTTAATAATTAAAATTATTAATAAGCATGACATTTTTTACCTCACTAATAATTAAATTCATTAAAAATAAAATGATAGGATATTATCTTCCATCTATAAATTTGGTAGGGATTAACAACATTGTGATGGTGACTGAGGCTGACCCTCAGATATGCTGCCAATGGGGAGAGGAAATTGGGTCAACTTTAATGAATAGCAGTTTAGCACAAGGTATCGAGTATCTTTAAAATGTTCATAAACATTGATTTAGAAAATTCCCATATATAACTAAGGCTAGAGGCAGCCTCAAAAATGTAGAAAAAATATTTATATTCATAGATAAAAATAGGATTCAATACAAATGCCCAGTGACAGGGAATGATTGAATAAGTAATAGTACGGCCATCTTTGGAGTGTTATATAGTCATTATAAATGGTATTTCCTAAAAATTTCAGTGATATGGGAAAACACTCACGATATGCTGGTAAGTGGAAAAAGCATGATGCAGTGATTACAGTAAAACAAACTGTGTGTCACGGTGTGAGTTTGTGTGTGTTTTGTGTATGTATGTGTCTCGTACATATCTAGAAAGAAGTGCGTAAAAAGTATTGATAGTACTTATGTGGTAAGAGTATGGGGCATTTTTATTTTCTATATTTCTGCACATTTTTTAAGCTTCATATTGTTTGCAAATCATTGTTTCTACAATCAGAAATTTTAACTGCTAAGGAAGACTAAAGATAATAAGTAGATCTCTCTCCTTTTCTGGATTCATGTTCCCTTTGCTCTCTTCGCTTTGATATATTGGACAGAACCCTGGACAAGAAGTCAGAAGGTGTTTTTTCAGGTTATGGTCCAGAAATTTGCTAGCTATATGACCTTGGGAAAATCTAACTCATATGTACCTGTTTGCCAGTTTGTAAAATGGGGATTTCTACCTTCCCAGCGTGTACCATTGGAGGGTTTAAGAATTAAGGTGAGATTACCAACATAGGGGAAAACACCTCTGCAAACTAAGATGCAAGTTCAAAGGATTCCCCAAACCACTGGGAGGTCTGATAATTTGTTAGAAGGACTCACGCAAGTCCAGAGCTGTTATCCTCACAGTTATAGCTGATTACAGGAAAAGGATACAGCTCAAAGTCAACTAAAGGAAGAGTCACATAGGTGGAGTCTGGAAGGATTCCAGTGCAAAGCCTCCGTGTCATCTCCCATGCAGTCAGGATATGTTACCCTCCTGGCCTCCATGTGTGACAATATGCAGAGTATTGCCAACCAGGAAGCTCTCCCAAGCTTTGGTGTCCAGAATTTTTAATTGGGGCTTCGTTACATAGGTAGGATTGATTGATTGCCCACATGGTTGAACTCAGGCTCTCGGTCAACCGATACTGTGTTACCCAAAGCCGCCACCCTCAGTCACATGGTTGGTCTTTCCGACATGGCAGCCTCTACCCTAGGACTGTTGGCAGCCCTACCCTGAGATTCAGTGTGGCTAGCCCCACCCTAAGAGTATAGGCGTGGCCTCTCTAAATGAGGACACTCCTATCGGGTATGACCTAGATTACGTACCAGAGCCAAGGCAGAGGCCAGCTACCTGTTTGGGCAAGGCTAAATTCTTTACTACACACGAGGTGACGGAAAGAGATGGAGAACAAATTTAAACACAGAGATGATGTTAGTATGGAGGGGTCTATTATTTACCATATGTTCTAACATTGTAAAATAAGAGAGGGCATGAATTCCACAGGTGCAAGTGGTCTGCAAGTACCTGCTTCCCTGATCCTTAGAACCTTGGGGACCACCTTTGAGAAGGGAGTGTGCTAACAGTGGGGGCTGCAGAGAGGCTTTTGCTACAGTAGTTGTTTACCACAGAGACGAATTAGGCTGAGAAAACACTTACCGTCCTGCTGGGTATATGAATCTGACCCTCGCCTCAGTGTTAACAGCACAGCAAATATGTCTCTCTGTTAACGAATATATCTAATGTGAACGAGTTATAAGCCTGTTTTTTTCTTGGGTTTCTCTACCTGGCACCATCTCCCTCTGTAGTGCAGCTGAGCTTACTATGTACAGAGAGGAGGGGGGTGATAAAAATAAATTGGCTCGTTCCCCTTGCAGAGTTTCAAATCTCTAGCACCATGTCAGGTTGGATCCATAAGGTTTCATAAGAGTGAGATTAGAAAAATGAAAACCTGAGTTTATTTTCTCATGGAATTAAAACAAAATTAGAACACAATGAAGAGGAATCATCATCCTCAGGAAACTTGCTCGAGGACAACCGTGTGCTTTTATGGAAAAAGAACCAGCGACAGAGACTTAGGATGAAAGCATTAAAGTACGATTGTGCTCCCACCCTGCCTTCAGAGGGAAGAATTTCAGCCTTTGTCTAGTGTTTTTTTGGAAACAAATAACTTGTCATAAATTGATGTTGTCAGTAAATTTGGGTTGTACGTTCTGTTTCTTTCAAGGAAGAACTGGCCACGCAGAAGTAGTCCGAGTGGTATACCAGCCAGAACGCATCAGCTTTGAGGAGCTGCTCAAGGTCTTCTGGGAGAATCACGACCCGACCCAAGGTAGATGAGTGAGCCAGTATTTAATTATCTTACTAATTACAGCTGGGATAATTAGTGTTTGAACTGCATGGAAGAGATGAACCTTGAAATCACACAGGAGCTCAAGAATATGATTGCAGACATTTATTGACGGAGACGGGGAGGGGCTGGGGAGAAAGAGGGTGAGAGAATAAAGGCACAGCCACCGTCTGCGCCCCTCCCCCCTTTACAGCTGTCAGGGGTGGGAAAATTCCCACAGAGAAAGACACCAGACAATAGAGATTCGTTCACCTTTGATTATTGCATTATTCCTCCTTAATGCAGTCTTTTGTCTACAAAATTAAAGTGTCTTTCTAGCAGCTCCAAAGTTTTCCTGATTTATGGTTCCTTTATTTCCCTGAATTTATTTAGCCTTTCTCATCTTTTGACATTATGAGCCATTTTTTTTCCTTTTAAATGTCTGTGGGTGATTTAAAAAAAAAAAGAACATAAAGGTAAAATGCAGTATTCAGTGGTTCTACAATGCTTGGGTTATTTAAATATTTCATTTGTCTTCTTCGGAATTTATTATATGAGATATTAATATATTCGGGCTGTAAACAATGGTGGTCAGGAATTTTATCTGAATGCACACACAAGCAAAAATCTCCTGTTTGCAAATATCATTGTAATATTCAGTAATGGAGTAATCTCCGGATTTCATCTTAACAGCCTTACAAGCACTGCTTTGCCAGTGTGATGATCTGATACTATGAGGCTTATGGACTGAAAAGTCCTGTATATCCGATGTGATTTTCATTTAGCAATCGGTCTATTTAACGGAAATATTTTCCCTTTGGTGTCAGATTTTGGGGGAGTGGGTACGCCATGTTGGCTATTTCCTGATGAATGGATGTGTTTTTCCAAATGTGCATTGTGCTTTGGGGTGGGACCTTACCAAGACCCCAGCAGCATAGGTTGGTGAGTCCTGAGTTCTGGCTCCACTTAATGCCAGGGTGGTTTGCCAGAGGGCAAAGGTCAGAGCTAAGGCAAGAACAGCAAAATGATCAACGAGCCAGGGTCAGGCAGGTCCAGGATCCAGGTACATCCAGCAGGGTGGGTAAAGGCTGCGAAGGAGGCCAGGAGCAGGCTCTCCATGACAGTGAAGTCTGGTTGACATGGGGAGATGAGTCCCTGGTGGGAGAGCAGTGAGGTATGGGGCAGGGGAGGTACAGAACTGGTAGGGCAAGAGTACTATCATCGGAAGGTTCTGATGCCACCCCCGTTTGGACTACTGGACTGTCACATCATATGAGAACGGCAAGCCTAATGGCTTAGACACGCATGGCTCAAAGGGAAACTGACTGGTGAGCATCATAAGTAAGGGTCGTGACAGCCAGGAACTCATGCTGGGAAGCCTTTGGTCCACATGGAGCAGCCATTCAGCCTCTTGGCTCTCAAAGCTGAGGGTCAGGCAGGATGCTGAGGGCTCCAAAGTTCTAAGTGGAGACACCTATCAGAGCCCAGGCAAACCTGAAGTCATGGAGGAGACAGGCTCCCCACAGGCCCACAAGGCTGGGTATGTGGCCTTGGCCTGGCCACCCGTAATGCCGTGTCCTGATACAACCACCTTATGCTTGACCCCCGCAACATTTCAAAGAGGGTGAAGTCTGTCATCCACTTCTCTCTCCTTACTTCTCTTAATGTCTTACCCATTTTATCACATCTTTACTAGCACACCTCAGTTATTAGGCCACTAGTTCTGGCCCCTGAATCTCAGGGGAATTCCACCTTCAAAAGAACTTTAGGAGAACCTCTTGTTCTCCCCATCCCGTGGATCAAACTTGTCTCAACTTTGCCTCAGTCCTCTTTGAAATTCTTGGTTTACTATCTGTGTTAATTTGCTAAGGCTGCCATCATAAAGTATCACAGACTGGGTGGCTTAAACAACAGAAATTAATTTTCTCACAGTCCTGGAGGCTGGGAGTCTGAGTCAAAGGCATTGGCAGGGTTGGTTTCATCTTGGCTTGTCGATGGCTGTCTTTTCCTCATACAGTCTTCCCTCTGTGTGTGTCTGTGTCCTGATCTCCTCTTTGTATAAGAACGCCAGTCACATTGGATTAGGGCCCACCCAAATTACTTCATTTAATCTTAATCTTTAAAGTCTCTATCTCCAAATGAAGTTACACTCTGAAGTATTGGAGGTTAGGGCTTCAACATGTGAAGTGTGGGGAGGGGTGGGACACACTTCAGCCCATAACACTGTCCAATAATGTAACCGGTTGATGTGCTGTTCTTCCAGAGGTATTTTTTTTTCCTAACAAGGTGTTCACAGGCTCATAGACTGGACGAGACTTTAGAGGTCATCTGGTTCAATTCTATGAGTCAGAAGATGAAGTTGGTAATGATGGAATGATGGGGGTCACGGACAATGGGACTGGAATGTCGAGTGACCTATTTTTTACACTGATATTTTGGACAAATTATACATGTAGGAGGAGAGTTTTTCTACCCTTGTGTATATTTGTTTCTGCTTAGAGTAGTGCTTCATGTAATATATACAATCACACATATTAAATCACAAGATATCTGATCTTCCCGCATTATTATTAGAATTACTTTTTTAGATAGTTCAGTGTAATGGGCCATGGTAACAATCTTTTTCTGCCTTGTAGGGTTTCCTAGGACCCTTCTGGAAATAGGGCCAATGGAGTGATCATATGATCCAGTCCTGATCAATCAGTATCTTTTTCTGTTGTCAACAATGTTTGATCCAAAGAACAGGCATGTGACCCAAGCAGAACCAGCTAGAGTCCTTCCCTGGGACTGTTGTATGTTCTCAGTTTGTTGCAGCTGCTGGGGTGGGTGCTCTGTATGGGGAATGACGTGCCCACCAGAGAAGCGAGGGAGGAAGATGAGCAGATGGGAGGAGAAAACCCTCAGGAGGCTCTGAGGCCCTGAGGCTCCTCATTCCTGCAGCTCTTCCTTCAATTCTGAGAGCTCTCCTGTGAGCTCTTCAAGCTAGGAGAGCTACTAGGTATTCCCTTCCTTTTTTTAACTTGAGCTAGTTTGTTGGCTTTCTATTACTTCCAACAACAACAAAAACCCTAACTAATCCACTTAACTCAATTTAAACAATGAGCATTATACTCGATCATTATATTCAGTAACTGTTAGTTAACCGTGTTCATCTGGCTCCATAAATCAGAGGTCTAAAGCCATTTGAATGGTTTTATCATTGACTCAGACACCGAGGGGCGGACACTAGAAATTGTTTCTTCAAGACCTGTTGGAGGTTCCTTGGTAATTCAGAATTAGGATTTAGGATTTGGGACATATGGCCTGAGAACATATCAGATGCCTTTTCAATATTTCTGAAGTATTGTGAAAGACAAGCATTCATTAATGACATTTATTTTTGCCAGGTATTCTGCTAAGTGGTGCTAGATCACTAAGTGGTCTGGAATAAGCAGCAGTAACATTTTGGTTAACACACAGGGAAGATACATTTCTATAGGAAGAAAATAGTTAAATCCCAATAAACTGAGATCAAATGAGCATTCACATAAATGTGTATAAGATCACAGACGAAAATGTTAACCTGAAATAATTAAAACAAGTATTGGTTAACCCTGGGAGATTAAAAGCAAAAATATAAGTTCATAAGAAGTCTGGTATCAATGGATTTAATATTTCCAGGGAACTCTGAAGGTCTAAAACGTGTAATCATGTAATTTTTCTGAGGTAAGAATTTGAAGTCCACTTGCTAAAGGATGGGCATGCGGCAGGAGATAGCTGAGCTGCAGGTGAACTTGGCCATCTGAACACAACTTCTTCATTCTCTACCTGAAGTCACATGATGACTCTTATCACATTTCACAGTGAAAAGTGGCCCAGAAAAGAAAAGCACCCAGTAGGGCAGGTGGGGGAAGTAGAGGCGTGTAAGACTGATTACTCTTACTCAGAAGATGGACGTTTGTAAGGACAGAAGCATGTTGGCTTTGGTGGAGACTCTGGTCTGTGAAGCAGTCCATTGTAGGTTCTTTTCAGAAACAAGAGTGAGTGATTCCTCCACCTGCTTGAAGAATGCTCTTACCTGTACCAGAATTACTTATCAACAAAAAGACAAAACTTGAGGAAAAGTTGAGGTGACATTGATCTTTGATGTGGTGATAGGCCCACCCCGACACACACGATTCTCAGCAGCAGTAGGCCTCAAGAGAAATGCATTTTAATTAGCATGTTGAAAGGCTTTACTGCCTTGTTTATAAAGTTATGAAGGATTTGCAGGGGCCACTAAAAATCTTTAGTTATAATTTACTTCACTTTGCGGGAGAAGCAATATCCTTGAGTGGTATTAGCAAATGCGGGGTTCTTGCTAATGACAAGGGTCTAATATAGTAGAAACAGCAAGAATTTAAGCTTAAGTTCCCTTTCAGTTAAATCAGATCTTCACGGTATAGACCAGACAGAGAAAATCCTGCACGTTCTTCCCTGCTTCAGGCTACTAAAGCAGCTCTCACAGTATCTGTCCCAGTGGAAAGGAGGAAATCCCCATGGTCCACCAGTTTGAAGGGAGCAGAGCTGGTAAGAGCAATCAGAAAGTGTGGGCTTTTAAAGTGACAGGGGGCCCAAGACCCGTTATTCCACAGCCAACAGGCAGTGAGTCCTGAGAGAGTACTGCTCCGTGGATTCGCTTCAGGTGAAGTTTACAGATGACTGGCCAGTAAACGGAATAGTCTTTTCTCTGAATTTACCACGAAACCTCTGCTTTTGCCGAAGCATTCAGATACCACTGTTTGAGCTAACGCGTCCTCTTCTGGCTTTGTCTTACTCACGGGACAAATACAGTTCCTCCAGCCTCCTAAGGGTAGTGTGCCCCTTCCTGACCGTGTGGTCCCCAAACTCCCCCAGTCTCCAGACAGCATGGCAGAGCCCGGCATTTAGATTTGGGTTCTGGGTCCAGAAGGACCTCTTCCCAACCTCACGACCTTGACCAAGATACTTACTCAGTCTGGAACTCTGTTTTCTCATCTACAAAAAAGGGGTAGTAATATCTATCCTGCGTACTCCTTGGGTTGTCGTAAGAATGAAATGAAATTATGTGAAAATCACTTGAAAACGTCAAGAACCATGCAGGTGGCCGCTTTGTCGTTGTGTTCTTCTCAACACAACAATACAGCTTCACCCATTTTATTTAGTTATTTTTATATCCGTGATTTCTGTGGGAAAATATTTACCCTCTGCTTACTAAAGGGTGGGTTTTCTACCCACAAAGGTTCTTTTGTACTTCCTGCTAGTTGGAAAGATTTTAACTGTTTGTGTTCTCGTTCTATGATGAAACTGCTGGCGGTGATGGTGATGAGGTTAGTGGGCGGAAACCTCCTCGCGTTTGCTGCTGACACAGTGCTCAGAAGAACCAGATAAGATCCCAGCGTCTCATGCTTGCTCTGTAGCCCTGTACCTAGCATGCTCTGTGCATGAATTCCGTCGTTTCGGTCCTCCTATTCCTGCCGGAGGAGGCAGGGCCCAGACCCTGTACCTTGAGCCAAGCCACAAGCACACAAGTGCACAGTGTGGAGACTCAGCTTTGCCTGACTTGATCCCATAAACCTGACTTCTCGATTCCAACCTGTTTCACTCTCCTCGATCCTGGGGAAAGGACAGCAGCACCATTTAGGAAGCACCCCTTACGGGCCAGTCTTAATGGTAGATGCTTTATACCTATCATTTCATTTAACCCTTACCATAATCTTATGAATTGGGGTTCACTGTTTTCGCTTAACAGAAGAGAAGAAATGAGGTTCCAGAAGACTGACTCTTGCTTGATGTTGTTGGCAATATTTGGACACGGCTCTGACTAAAGCCCGAATCTATTTTCTTTCCCCTACACCAGAGGGGTCCATGCTTCTTGACTAGGAGGACCTCTTCTAAAGATAAACATTTTTCAGGATCCCCCATGTGATATAGTTGTGCCCTTAGTAACCTTTTTAAAGCAAATATATGAAAATGCTACTGCAAATTTAATCACTTTAAACTGAATGCCTGTTTTATTAACTAGCACAATGTCACGTACCTCTGGAAAATGGAAATGCCTACATGCATAACGCATTCCACAGCCTCTAGGCCATGCCTGCTGCACAGTTGGATTTGTGGACCTCTAGTAGTAGCTCCCGGCCTTCCCAGGGGCTGGGGCCGCAGGTGGGGAACTGCTCTGGTTAGTGGTGGCCTTTCTGCAGAGGCCTTCTGGCTGAGACTGTGAGCTGACCCCAATATCAGTTTCCCTACTTCTGAAGGATTGGAATTTTAGCTGGATGTGCAACCACCAATAAAGACTAAATTTCCCAGACTCCTTATGACGAAGTATAGCCACATGTCTGAATTCTGACTACCAGAACATGAGTACCAGTGATGGGGTCAAATTCGGTACACTTAGAGGAAAGGCCATTCTCCTCTTCTTTCGTCCTTCCCGCAAGTTACTTGTGGATGCAGTGATGAACGGTCTTAGACCGCAGGGGTGGAGGCCTCACCCTTGTAACTGAGGAGCTACAAGATCGAAGGCTCCAGAGTCAGTATCCCAGGCTGGACTCTTTATGTAAGAACTTCTTTAAGCTGTTGTTATTTTGGTTCATTCTAGGCCTTCTTTTCTTTTTCTTTTTTTTTTTTCTTACAACAGCTGAACTAATCCTTACTAAAATTGCCTTCAACTGTAAGCTGGTGATGAACTCCCAGTCACTCCTCTGAAGATCTTAATTAAAATGCTTCCTTAATTAAAACAGCTTTAATCAAATCTGATAAGAGTATGGACTCTGGGGTTAGAGGATATGGCTTTAACCAGGCCTGCCACATACTAGCCATGTGGCCTGGGGAGGTTACGTCACTCACCACCTCCTTTCTGTCTGTCTCTGCCTAACCGCTGGGTCGTGGCTCTCATTACTCTCATCTGGCTGCCACAATCGCCTCCTAACTGGCCTTGCCCCTTTCCCAATCCAGTACCCAGAATGATCCGTCAAAAACACTAAACAAAAGTATGTCCCTCTGCTGCCTTTTCTTTGGGCTGATACACACTCAGCTGTACCATGGCAGCCCGGCCTGGGATCAGCTGACTGGCGCCTCCTGTTCCAGCCTCAGGTCCTGCCCTCACGCACCGCATGTCTGCGTCCTGGCCTGCATTTGCCCCATTCCTGGAAGACACAGGTGCTCCCTTGCTGGGCCCATACCCACTGCTCCATCTGCCCACAGCTGTTGGCGTGATTGGCTCCTTCCTTTCCTTCAGCTTAAAGAGTCACGTCCTCAGAGAGGTTTTCGCTGACCCGCCCTAACTAAAGGAGGCTCTCCAGCCCTCCTCCCGGCTTTTGCCATCACTGCTCTCTCTTTTCTTCCTAACACTTACCACAGGGTGGACTGATTTGTCTGTTTATTGTTTATTAACTGTCTCCTCTTCTAGAAAGTAAGCTTCATATGAAATATTTTTTCATTGAACAAATGAATGAACGAACCTCAGTTTTCCCATCTGTAAAACGGTTCCTCTCCCATGAGTGTCCGTCAAGATGTATGAAGGAATGTAGTCTGTTGTGCAGAGCCCCGTGCCGGGCACAGAATAAGCATGTCATCTATAATAGCCACCATCCTCATCCTGCCCGTGTAAGAGCCATTTCACCACCTCCCATTTGTGGGCCTTGCTCTCTCTTGAACCCCAGTATTTCTCCATTTCTTTCCCTCTCATTTTCCCCATCTTATGTTTTGAATACGCTTGATCATTTCCTATGCTTGGTTCATACCCTTCATCCTCAATCCAGTGCTCAGCATCCCTTTCCCTCCCACATCCCCCCTCCACCCTCCCACAGGGAGCTCCCAGGTGTCTCAGAAGCTTCATCTGGCTGTCCCCATGGGCCACACTGTCTCTGATGTTGGTTTCATGGAGCCCTAGGACCACACACCCTGGCTTGCTGCCTCACCCTCAGAGCCAAGAGTAGGGGATTAATGTGGTTCCTCAGCCCGTGGTTGAGACTAGAGACCCCAAGGACTCTTCTCCGTTCAGTGTCCGTGGACCACACATCCCCCTCCCAGCACAGCCCTGCACTCACTGTGCAGCATCGCTAGAGGTGCGTGGTTCCCTGAGAATCTGCGGTGGGGCTGGTCTGCTCCAACTTTAGCAGGTTTGCTTCATAGCCTCTTTCCAGGTGCACCATAGAGAAGCCAGTGCCTGGTGCTGTCTATCGGGGAATATTAATTGAAGAGAGAAAAATCCTCTTTTCCTTCTGTTTCTCATCAAGTTGGCAATTAAGTGCTGGTGTTCATATATTTGAACTGCCAAATTAATATCTGAACTTCGTTGTGCTGACCCTTTTAAGTTGGTCTTTTAAAATAAGTCACCAGTTTTGAAGGACTATCCTTTTTTTAGCCCACGTACAAGGAATCTATCATCTGCAAATAATTAGACAGTGGGAATTATATTGTATTGCTAATGAGCAGATGTGCATACTTATAGTGGAGGAACAGCTGCACACATACAGAATGCAAAAAAGTCCCAAACCCAGCATTATGAATTCTGAAAGAGATTTCATTCTTTTAAGAATTTCAGAAACAGGAAAAAAAGAAACAAAGAATTTAACTGATATTTTTCTTTATTAATTGTTCTTTCAGTCATACTTTTCCTTGCATAACATTATCATATATGTACACAGTATCTTTGCTATTTGCAAATGTGCTATTTGCACTTTCAAATCCCTCTCTCATATAATACTATGGAGCTTATATTTAACATTTTTCCTCTGCCTTTCTAGTGCTTTAAGGGTTTGGTGCCTCCAGACTCAATGACAGACTCCTACTGGGTATTTACTCTGGGCTGGGCATGATGCTCAGTTCTTATGTGTATGTGATCTCATTTGATCCTTGAAGGAACCCATGAGTAGGTGGTCTTAAACCCATTTTACAGATGAACAGACAGGCCCAGAGAGGTGAAGTGATTTTCCATGAGCCAGTTAGTGCTTTATTGTCAGAGCTGGGATTTGGACCTAAAAGTTCAATTTCAAACCTTGTGTTATTTCCATTGTATGGTACGTCATCCTACATTGTTACAGGATGCTATCAGCCAACAGAAAACACAACCACACCGTAACTGGAAACAGCAGCACATTATCCAATGAAGAGTATCTGTCCTAACAAGCTCCTTGTAATACATATTACAATTTTATAACCAGTTAAGGATTTTCAAGATTAAGAAGTTCAAATAGGCTTTTTTTAGGCTATAAATCAAAATTTATTTGTAATGGATAGTGTGGTGGCAGAGGTTAGGAATGCTAATATCTTTTGGCAGCCTATATACCAAGGGCAGGTATCCAAGAATTTCTTTTGAAAGATGTGATTAGGGTCAGTAAGTTCAAACAGGCTTTTGAGAACTTTTAGCCAGGAAGAATTCCACATATTTGAGATAGGAGAGTTTAGATCACTTAAACTTTGCTGATCAATTCCTGAAATAATATAAAATCAATAAGGAGAAATGAAGTCAGAAGAATTACATTACTTCACATAAAAGAGTATTAAATTAGATAAGAGAAAAAAATCAGAGCTGATAACATTGGCAGGAACTAGAATTTCCAGGTTCTTAAATGGCAGGCTAGGCTATTCAGATCACCTTCTCATTAAAAGCAACTCAAAAGGTTGGATAAGACATGAAAACATATTAAAAGCATCACATCAAAATGCCGACAAAAAAATTAGGAATTACCATGTAAAATTGAAGGGAACAGGGCTTCCCTGGTGGCGCAGTGGTTGAGAGTCCGCCTGCCGATGCAGGGGACACGGGTTCGTGCCCCGGTCTGGGAAGATCCCACATGCGGCGGAGCGGCTGGGCCCATGGGCCGCTGAGCCTGCGCGTCCGGAGCCTGTGCTCCGCAACGGGAGAGGCCACAACAGTGAGAGGCCCGCGTACCGCAAAAACAAAAACAAACAAACAAAAAAATTGAAGGGAACACAGGAATCCAGACTGGTAAGCAGGGGACTAAAACACCTTTGCTGTAGGGAATTTGCCAGTTCCAGAAGAGTTGAGTCTTAAGGACCTTATTAAGGGTATAGAGACTGTGACCAATGCAATTAAAGCACTTGATCTAATGGACATATATAAAACACTGTACCCTACACCTTCTTAATCACACATGGAAATGTACTAAGCCATAGAGTCTCAATATGTTGTAGAGGGACTAAAATCATAGAGATTATGTTTCTCTTATCATAATGTGATTATGCTGGAAATCAATAGCAAAAAGATATGTAGAAAATCCTTTTATGTTAGAATAGAAGAAATTTTATGATTATCTTTTGGATCAAAGATAAGCCATAATGGAAATCAGAAAATATTATGAACTGACTGGTAATTAAAATACTACACTTCAAAACTTATAGGGCATGGCTAAAGCCGTTCTTAGAAGGAAATACAGAGCCTTAAATTCTTACATTAGAGGTGGTGAAAGACAGAGCTCAGCATCCATCTCAAGAACTTAGAAAGTCGGCAACAACATAAACCAAACAATGAAGAAGAAAGAAATAAGAACAGAAGTAAATGGAATAGGAAATAGAAAAGTAGTAGAGAGGATAAAGGAAGCCAGAAATTGATATTTCAAAATGGCTAATAAAATTGATAAAACATTGGTTAGTTGATCAAGGCAAAAATGAGGTCACAAATACCCATTATTGGGAAGAAAAAATGGGATATCACTGCAGATAGGCAACTTTACGTCAGTACATTTGAAAAGTTAGATAATTAGATAAGACAGAGTCCTTAAAAATATAACAAAACTGGGAATTCCCTGGCAGTCCAAAGCACCGGGTAGGACTTGGTGCTTTCACTGCCGTGGCCTGTGTTCAATTCCTGGTTGGGGAACTAAGATCCTGCAAGCTTTGTGGCATGGCCAAAAACGAAACAAAACTGAATAGACCTATAATCATTAAGAAATTGAATCAGTATTTTAAAAGCATCTCATAAAAATAACTCAGCTGCAGTTTTTTTGTTGTGTTATTTTTGTGGATCTTTAAAGCTGATTCTCATGTTTATTTGGAAAGGCAAAAGTTTAAGAAAAGTAGAGACCCTCTTGGATAAGAACAAGAGGATGGGAGGATTTGTTCTTCCGGATATCAAGATTTATTATAAAGCACATACTACCCAAAGCAATCTACAGATTAAATGCAATCCCTATCAAAATACCTGTGATATTTTTCACAGATCTAGAACAAATAATCTTAAAATTTGTATGGAAGCACAAAAGACCCCAAATTGCCAGAGCAAACAATCTGGAGAAAAAAGAACAAACCTGGAGGTATCGTGGTCCCTGACTTCAGACTATAACACAAAACTACAGGAATCAAAGCAGCACGGTGCTGGCACAAAAATAGACACATGGATACATGGAACAGGATAGAGAGCCCAGAATAAACCCACGCACCTATGGTCAATTAAGCTGTGACAAAGGAGGCAAGAATGGAGAATGGAGAAAAGACAGTCTTCAGTAAGTGGTGCTGGGAACACTGGACAGCTACATGTAGAACAATGAGATTAGAACACTCCCTAACACCACATACAAAAATAAACTCAAAATGGATTAAAGACCTAAATGTAAGACCTGAAACCATATAACTCCTAGAAGAGAGCATAGGCAGAACTCTCTTTGACATAAATTATAGCAATTTTTTTTTGATCTGTCTCCTAAGGCAAAAGAAATAAAAGCAAAAATAAACAAATGGAACCTAATTAAACTTAAAAGCTTTTACACAGTAGAGGAAACCATTGACAGAATGAAAAGACAACCTACTGAATGGGAGAAAATATTTGCAAATGATGTGACTGATAAGGGGTTAATATCTAAAATATATAAACAGCTCATACAACTCAATATTGATAAACAAACAATCCAATTAAAAAATAAGCAGAAGACCTGAATAGACATTTTTCCAAAGAAGGTATACAGATAGCTAACAGGCACATGAAAGATACACAACATTGCTAATTGTTAGAGAAATGCAAATCAAAACTGCAGTGAGGTGCCACCTCACACCTGTCAGAATGACTGACATCAAAAAGTCTACACATAAATGTTGGCTAGGATGTGGAGAAAAGGGAGCCCTTGTACACTGTTGGTGGGAATGTAAATTGGTGCAGCCACTATGGAAAACAGTATGGAAGTTCCTCAAAAAACTAAGAATAGAACTACCATATGATCCAGCAGTTCCGCTCTTGTATGTGTATCTGACAAAAATGAAAACACTAACTCAAAAAGATACATGCACCCCAGTGTTCATAGCAGCGCTATTTACAATAGCTAAGATACAGAAGCAACCCAAGTGTCCATCAACGGATGAATGGATAGAGAAGTTGTGATGTGTGTGTATATATATATATATATATACATATATATATATATATACACACAATGGAATATTACTCAGCCATAAAAATGATATTCTTCCATTTGCAACAATATGGATGGACCTAGAGGGTATTTTATGCTTTGTGAAATAAGTCAGACAGAGAAAGACAAATACTTCATGTTTTCACCTATATGTGGAGTCTAAAAAATAACACAAACAAATGTATATAACAAAACAAAAACAGACTCTGAGATATAGAGAACAAACTAGTGCTTACCAGTGGGGAGAGGGGAGGAGGGGGGCAAGATAGGGGTATGGGATTGAGAGTATAAACTATTATGTATAAAATAAATAAGCAACAAGGATATATTGTACAACACAGGGCAATATAGTAATTATTTTGTAATTTTATTTTTTTTAACTTTGGAAAGTTGATATTTCATTTTAAAAAATGTTTTATTAAAGTATAGTTGATTTACAAAGTTGTGTTAGTTTCAGGTGTACAGCAAAGTGATTCAGTTATACATATACATATATCCACTCTTTTTAAGATTCTTTTCTCTATAGGTCACTACAGAGAATTGAGTAGAGTTCCCTGAGCTATACAGTAGGTCCTTATTAGTTACATATTTTATATATAGTAGTTTAAATGAAGTATAGTCTATAAAAAATATTGAATCACTATGCTATACACCTGAAATTAATATAATATTATAAATCAACTATTATTCAATAAAAATAAGTTTAAAAAGAAAATCTAAAATATTGTAAGAAGAGTGAAAAAAAGAAGTAAATTCCAAGTAGATAACAGACCTAAATGTGAAAACAAAACTACAGAACTTCAAGTAGATAATATCATTATGATCTGGGGTTTGAGAAGCATTTCTTAAACAAGATACATAAAGCACTAACCATAAGGGAAACTATTTGATAAATTTAACTATATTAAAATCACAACTTTGGTTCATCAAAAAAATCATAAAGAAAATGTAAGGATAGGAAGATTATATTTGGCAAAGTATTAATATCCAAGATATATAAAAAGTAGATTTTAAAATTATCTCCAGTAGATTTTAAAAAATGCAGACCACTGAATAGAAAAATGGACAAAGGACTTATAATGGTGAGGAAACATGAAATGATAATCTGTGCCATTATTAATCAAGGAAATGCAAATTAAGATCACGTGAGATTTCATTACACACCAAGCATACCGACAAAAAGTGAAAAGTCTGACATTAACAGACTTTAATGAATTGGCAAACATTTAGAGCGCTGACAACTCTCATGAATGGATATGGGTTTATAAATTAATACACCTACTCTGGGAAATGGTTCAACATCTAGTTAAGTTGAGAACATGCAAAGCCAACAAGCCAACAATTTTATTTCTAGGTATGTACTCAAGAGAAATTTATACATATATAACAGAATGCAGGTCAAGAATGTACTTAGCAGCCCCAAGCTGGTAATGTTCATCAGCAGTAGAATGGATAAATCAGTTATGATCTATTCATACAAAGGGATATTACAAAGCAATGAAAATGAAGAAAATAGAAGAACCTCATGAACATAACAGTAAGTGAAAGATTAAAACCACAGAATAGGGCTTCCCTGGTGGCGCAGTGGTTGAGAGTCCACCTGCCGATTCATGGGACACGGGTTCGTGCCCCGGTCCGGGAAGATCCCACATGCCGCGGAGCGGCTGGGCCCGTGAGCCATGGCCTCTGAGCCTGCGCGTCTGGAGCCTGTGCTCCACAACGGGAGGGGCCCCAACAGTGAGAGGCCTGCGTACCACAAAAAACAAACAAACAAACAAACAAAACACAACAGAATAACTTCATTGATGTAAATTTCAAAAATAGGTGATTACTGTTACAAAAATCAGGTGTGGGTACTACTGGAGACAGGGAAGATATTGTCATCAGTAGGGACACGTGGAGGGCCTCCAAGGGTGCTGACAATTCTCTGTTTCTTGATATGAGTGGTGGTTATATGAGCATTCACTTTATAATAAGTATAATAATATTACATATTGCAACATTATATATAGTATGATAGCATTAATGTAAATACTTTAATAAACTGCATTTATGTTTTATGAACTTTTGTACATTTATGTATCTTTCTGTAATCAGATCTAGAAATCACAAAGGTTAATATATTGATTGCTGTTCCTGTTAATAATATGAGCAATGCCCATGATGAAAGAATAACTTTGTGAATGTGTGTGCGTATGCGTGCTTGGTACTGATTCAAATGTAAACATCTTATAAATCTCATTTACATGCATAATGTTCTATAGGGGAGTACTTTGGCTGACTCATTGCTACAAAACTTTAAGATTTGGATAGGAAATAGTGACATAGAAATTTTAATATTTTAAAAGTTTTCATACATTTTGATGATAATTTGAACATTTCAAGACTCATTATTTGGTCAAACTTGGGAGTTTGTAGCATAAGTGGATATGGAGTCCCAGATATTCTAAGAAAGATATAATAATTTAAAATATTTCCTTTGGCTGGCCAGAAATAGAATTCCTCTTTCATAAAAGCAAAAACTATACTAAGATAAATTTATTTTGCCTTTTAGGAAGACATCACCATATCTTTTCAAAATAATTTATCTATGATTATAGAAGTAATGTTTTTTCATTACTGAAAGTCAAACCCTTCCTTATAGGTACAGCATGAATATTTGACACCTCTGTTACATAGCAATTTTCTTTTATCTCTTTTGAGATGCATTGCATTAAAAAATAGAAACAGTATTGTGGAAATGGTAGGGAACACAGAATACTTTCTTTCAGAAGAGAGCCATGTAATATCTTTCATAGTTCACTATTTTCTACTTCAGTTTTTTTGCTTAAGTGATATATAATTTACAAATTGAGATAGTAGTGGATAAGAGCACGGCTTTGCAGTTAGCACTGCAGTTAGCGCTTTGCAGATCCAGCACTGGCCCTGGGCGGGTGCTCAACCTTTCTCTGAGTGTTATTCAGTGTTTTAACTTTAAAATGAGGTGTCATATAAAATGGACAAAATTAATTTTCAGTCAGGTAATGTGAGGTTATTCCATATTAATAAGACTTGTCTCAAACACCTGAGCTAAAGTCCGGGTGTGCCAGGAGGAAGGGTCCCATGGGTGATGATAAGAGGTGCCAGCTGTTGCCTTGAGGGATGCAGGTTCATCTACCTGTTGGAGGACTTCAGAACCCTGTGATGTTTTGCCCCCGTGGAGGCCCTGTTCTCCAGCAGGAGGCAGGAGGTCGTCCTTGAAGCAGCACTCCACCAGTGCCACTCATCTGTGGTGGTCTTCCTGTGCCATCTCTGGGGAGGTGGGGTCAGTTTAAGAAGCAAGGAGTAGAGGTGCTGACTCTGTTCATGTATTTGGAATGTTTGAAGTTCTTTTCTTCTTGCTTTTAAAAACATTTTATTTTATTGATGTATAGTTGATTTACAATGCTGTGTTAGTTCCTGGTGTACAGCAAAGTGATCGTTATACATATATATAATAGATTGCATCTGCTAATCCCAAACTCCCAATCCATCCTTCCCCCATGGCCCCTTGGCAACCACCAGTCTGTTCTCTATGTCTGTGAGTCTGTTTCTGTTTCGTAAATAAGTTCATTTGTGTCATATTTTAGATTCCACATATAAGTGATATCATACGGTATTTGTCTTTCTCTTTCTGACTTACTTCACTTAGTATGATAATCTCTAGGTGCATCCATGTTGCTGCAAATGGCATTATTTCATTCTTTCTCTTTGGCTGAGTAGTATTCCGTTGTACATATGTACTACACTTTTCTTTATCCATGGAGTGTTTGAAGTTCTGAGTCATTCATTGGTTGTTTCATTATTCGTTGAGAGAAATTTTGAAGAAGCAATTAGGAATGTTCAAAATCTAGTAAACAGAGTTACAGCAGCTAAGCCTCTGCTTATGCTAATCTCACAAAGTGAATTAAATACAGTGGAGACGTACCATCCTGAGTGCGACATTTTAGCATGTAGGCCAGTGGTCTTTCTCTGAGAATGGTGGCCCGTGGGCATGTGTAAGCCAGATGCTGACCACAAGAACTTTGATCTCATTAAGAGATCATTATAGCAATTTAATAAACTCGTCGAATAATACTTTAATAAACATATCTAATAAGAGTTCATCTAGGAACCTCAACAACTAAAGTGATGGAATGTAAGAAGCAACATAGCCCTGGAGGTGGGCAGTAAGGTGGCTTGAATGAGAGCAAAACTAGATGAATAGCTTGAAGTCTTAGGTTAGTTTCCCTAGATGCAGAGCATGAGACAGGGATTTAGTACATGTGATTTATTGAGGAAAAAGAAAAGAACCTGTAAGAGAGTGAGGAAAGCAGATTAGGGAAGGGGAAGAAGCTGAGCAAGGGTGTGGCCTCAGGTAGCCTGACCTTGGCCTGCTCCACAGCGGAGCCAGGAGAGGGGAATTATGGAGGTGTGGTCATATGACTTGTTTCACTCAATGAGATATGAGTGAAAGTATGGCTTGGAACTTCTGGGAAGTCTCTTTAAAGATAGAGGAAGTGGGAAGAAGTGTCCTTCTATTTTTCCTTTTTCTAATCTACAACTTGGACGTGACAGTTGTAGCACCAGAAGGCATCTTATGTCCTTGAGAATGAGAGCCGTCTGCTAAGGACAGTTGTGTAGAAAGAAGAAATCTGAGTCCCTGGTGACCATGTGCCACCCGACCACCACTAGATCACCTAATTCAGTACCTTTCACTTAAAGTGAAAAAGAAATATAATTCTGTCTTGTTTAAGCCACTGTTACCTTTGTTCTCTGTTAAACTGATTGCAGTGCCTAAGTGGTATGGTGAGATGGGGCTGTACCAATTTTTGAGAGATATGAGACTTTCTGAGAGATATGGTAAGATATTCTAGTCACCAGGAAACATGTGATAACAACTTTAGTGCTTCTTGTTTTCCTACCAAGCTATTAAATAAGAAGGAAAAAATGTGCTTTTCTTGCCTTCTCCATAAAATTGAGAACTTTCTCTCTTTCAAACTATATGCATGTTGATTTTAATTTGTGCTTATGTTCTTCTCTTCTTTGTGGACTTGCAATGTGTAGCTTAAAATGCTATTTTACCAAAAAAGGAAAAAGAAGGTATTGTGTTCTCTAATGCAAATCTCTTAAATTTGGGAGTAAAAAGTGAAACCAAACTGGTAACCACTGAAATAAGCAGATGCAAATGAAAACATGAATACCAAAGACCTCTGATACTCTTTTATAACTGTTGGTTTCCACATATCCTAGAGCTTTCACTTTTCACATGTTGCTTCATTTAGCTGCTTTGAATATGTAGGCTTCTATAAGTAATGATATCAAAAGATGTAGTTCATTAATATATAGCAGTGGGTCTCAATTTTGCCCCCTAGGGGACATTTGGCAGTGTATGGAGATATTTTTGGTTGTCACAATAGGGTGGACTCTGCTGGCATCAGAGATGGATAAAATCAAGGGATACTGCTACACATCCAACAATGCGTAGGACTGCCCCTCACAACAAAGAATTACCCAGGCCAAGATGTCAATAGTGCCAAAGTTAAGAAACCCTGATAGGGAATCCTTGGTAGTCATCCTTTTATTTTAACAGTTCAGATGCCCAACGATTCTTTAAAATCACTTACATTTCATTTCTAGTATATTAATTAATTTCTTAGCTGCTTCTTCCCCCTTTAAAATAGCCCAAGTACTCTTGTCTCCCTCAAATGACCTAGTTAACACTTTCCCTTGCTGATGCTTTATCATCTCCTGGTATGCAAAAGGGTGACTGAGGCTTCTGCTTAACCAAATCACATGGAAGCCCAAATTTCAATGTAACTTCCTGGGGTGCTGGAGCTCATGTCCTTCTACTCCACCATCTTGTCTCCATCCTCTTCCTGGGGTGCCTGGATTAAAAAACCAGGAATTGAACATATTTTATTCTAAATCCAATGGATACTTTGAAGGAAATTTTACTTTACTTGCCTTCACTTTACTTTTCAAAGCCATCTTACTTTAGTGAATATTAATATGCAGAATAACTGATTAATGTGCTGGCTTTTATAACATTGAAAGGAATAATAAACAAGTTGAAACTCTAAGTCTAGTGTGAAAAATACGAAAATGAGTATGTTTCACAGCAGGGAGTTGCAGCATTATGTCACCTTTCTGCATCTGTCATCTTTCTGCATGATGTTCACTCTGGTCTGAGATGGAAAATCTGAAAAATGATGTCCTTAGGCTTTGTTCACGGGAAGAAGGATGAAATATTAGGCTTGCAGTACTGGGAACAATGATAGGATTATGGAGTGAAATGACCCACTATTGCAAGGAACTACCAGTTCATTTATTCAACCTACACAGCCAGAGACAGCCAGGAAACATTTGTTAAGCAGCCCTGAATTAGGGCTCTGCAGAAGATCCAGGTGTTCATACTAGCTTTATCATCACACGCCATGGAGTATCGACTCTAGATCAGGGAGGAGGCTGTGGAAAGGGAAAGAAAAACGTTACTGAAGGATTTTACAGAAAACAAAGGTAAAGCTAGGTGACTGCCTGGCTTAAGGCATAAAGGAGACTCAAATGAAACGTGGATTACTACAGAATTGAAAACTTGGGTTGCTGGAAGAATGGTGCAGTCAATGGATAGAGATGAGAATGGTGGGGGACAATGAAAGATAGTGAGGTCAAGTTGAGAATCCAGGGACGATGGAGCCTAGATATGTAAACGTCTAATGGGAATGTGGCTCTACATGGCTGATGCCTGGAAGAGAACATGAATCACAAATTCAGACTTGTAAGTTCACAGCATAGAAAAGGAAGTTTCTGTTGGAGGGCACATGGAAGGGAGGGTGACGGACAAAGACCGAGCCCAGGAACATCTGTAGTAAGGAGGATGGTGGGGGGGAAATGGAAAAGCAAATAGACATAAAGTGGTCAAGAAATAGTGAGATTCTGAGGTGAGTACAGTGTTACAAGGCCAAGGGAAAAAGCATTTAAGGAAGGAAGGCACTGTGAACACTGTTGGATCAGAATGATCGAGAAGAATGAAGATAAAAGGGTAAAAAAATAGATGAAATTTTTTTTTGATTAATCATGGTGATTTAAAAAATTTTTGTCACCATCCAGATGCTGTTCATATAAATTTTTAATCTGAATTATTTTACGGAAATAAATTTACAGAGTCCATTTGTTAACAGAATAGAACAAACAAAAAATACACCCCAAACCTCCACAAAAACCTTAAGGGAATTTTTTCAGTCTGTCTGTCTGTGTCCCCATACCCATTATTTTAACTATAAATGGTTTTTTTAAATTAGAGTGAGAAGATATTTGGAAAATATTTAGCCCAAAGACTTCTGTTTATGATCAAGAAGGAGTAATAGGGGCTGGATTTACTCTCCCACTTGAAATAACTAAAAAAATCAGACAAAACAATGAAACAATGGTTCTCACACAGTAGACATAAGAAAAACAAATAAAGAAGTCCTACAAATGCCCTACCTTATTTCCTGGAGAAAGTTTCTAGGCTGCAAAGCAAGGAGGAGGAACCCAGGCCAAGTCTCACAGTCTCCATGGGTTCAGGAGATGGCACTGAGAGTCCAGGGATGCTGAGGAAGGTGGAATTCACAGAACAGAAGAAGGGAGGAGAGAAACACTCAGAGAGTGGAAATTCCGGGGATCTGCAAGGGGTTCTCTTAAGTAATTGTCTGAGTACTGACCAGCATATGTGTGATTAAACAACCTGAGGCCAGAAAAAGAATCACCTTGAAGAATTAGAGGGAACAATTCCCAGAGCTCACACAGGGTTGGGAATACTGCCCATTCTCATTACCTAGAATGGAAAATATAAAAACTCATTGAACATCAGGTAGAGTACTTCCGAAGGCTTTACCTCATTAGTGGGGCAATTAATGTAGATTAAAAGTGTTTCTGGTCCAAAGTAACAATGCTTGAAAGCAAGAATCAAAAGGATATGTTATTTTTGCAAAGTAGCTTAATCTCTCAGAACAAAGTATATGAATACACAGGTAGGAATAACAAAATATCCAGCACCCAACAAGATAAAATTCACAGTTTCTGGCATCCAACAACATGCAGATAAGCAAGAAAATGCTATCTTTAATGAGAAAAATCAATTGATTGAAAATGATATAAACTTGATGCAGATAATGACACTAGCACAGGTTTTAAAGCCATTAAAACTGTATTCAGTATGTTTAAGAAGCTAGAGGGAAGGTTGAACATGTGAAGTAGAAAGACAAAAAATATAAAAAAGACCCAATCCATCTTCAAGAGATGAGTACTACAATGCCTGAGATTAAAAAATTGAATAATTTCAGAAAAAATCCAAATTTGATAAAGACTATAAAACCGCTGCTCCACGAAGCTAAATGAACACCAAACACAAGAAACGTGAAGAAAAACATCACAACACATCATAATCAAATCAGTAAGATAAGTGATAAACAGAAAATTTTAAAAGCAGCCACAGGAAAGAAAAGATAATTTCATACAGGAGAACAAAGATACGAAGATGGCAGATTTCTCATCAGCAGCAATGCCAGCTAGGAGACAGTGGAGCAATATCTTTACTGAAAGAAAAAGAATTGTCATACTAGAATTCTTTGCCTGGTGAATACACCTTTCAAAAAGAAAGCAAAAATAATTTTTCAGATGTACAAAAGCTGGATGAATTCATCACCAGCTAGAAGGAAATGTTAAAGGAAGTCCTTCAAACAGAAAGAAAGAAGATGATGCCATCAGGAAATCTGGATCTCCACAAGGAATAAAGAGTACTAGAAATGTTAACTACATGTTAACTAAATATAAAGATTTTTAAAGATTTAAATATCTTTAAAAGATAAACCACTGCTTAAAGCAAAAATAATAAGTGTATTTTGAGGGTTATAAGATATGTAGAAGTAAAATGTTAGGCAAAAATAGCACAAAGTCAAAATATGGATCAATGGAACAGGATAGAAAGCCCAGAGATAAACCCATGCAGCTATGGTCACCTAATCTATGACAAAGGAGGCCAGAATATACCTGGCCAGAATGGAGCAAAGACAGCCTCTTCAATAAATGATGCTGGGAAAACTGGACAGCTACATGTAAAAGAAGGAAATTAGAACACTCCCTAACACCATATACAAAACTAAACTCAAAGTGGATTAAAGACCTAAATGTAAGGTGAGACAGTATAAAACTCTTAGAGAAAAACATAGGCAGAACACTCATTGACATAAATCGCTGCAAGATCTTTTTTGACCCACCTCCTAGAGTAATGAGAATAAAACCAAAAGTAAATATATGGGACCTAATTAAACTTAAAAGCTTTTGCACAGCAAAGGAAACCATAAATAAGATGAAAAGACGACCCTCAGAATGGGAGAAAATATTTGCAAATGAAGCAACTGACAAAGGATTAATCTCCAAAATATACAAACAGCTCATGCAGCTCAATATCAAAAAAACAAACAACCCAATCCAAAAATGGGCAGAAGACCTAAATAGACATTTCTCCAAAGAAAACATACAGATGGCCAACAAACACATGAAAAGATGCTCAACATCACTAATCATTAGAGAAATGCAAATCAAAACCACACTGAGATATCACCTCACACCAGTCAGAATGGCCATCATCACAAAATCTACAAAAAATAAATGCTGGAGAGGGAGTGGAGGAAAGGGAACCCTCTCGCACTGTTGGTGGGAATGTAAATTGATACGGCCACTATGGAGAACAGTATGGAGGTTCCTTAAAAAACTAAAAGTAGAACTACCATGTGACCTAGCAATCCCACTGCTGGGCATACACCCAGAGAAAACCATAATTCAAAAAGACACATGCACCCCAGTGTTCACTGCAGCACTATTTACCATAGCCAGGACATGGAAACAACCTAAATGTCCATCAGCAGAGGAATGGATAAAAAAGATGTGGTACATATATACAACAGAATATTACTCAGCCATAAAAAGTAACAAAATTGGGTCATTTGTAGAGATGTGGATGGACCTAGAGACTGTCATACAGAATGAAGTAAGTCAGAAAGAGAAAAACAAATATCATATATTAATGTATATATGTGGAATCTGAAAAAACTGGTATAGACAATCTTGTTTACAAAGCAGAAATAGAGACACTGAGGTAGAGAACTAACATATGGATACCGAGGGGGAAGGGAGATGGGATGAATTGGGAGATTGGGATTGACATATATACACTATTGATACTATGTGTAAAATAGATAACTAATGAGAACCTACTGTATAGCCCAGGGAACTATACTCAGTGCTCTGTGGTGACCTAAATGGGAAGGAAATCCAAAAAAGAGGGGATCTATGTATACGTATAGCTGATTCACTTTGCTGTACAGTAGAAACTAACACAACATTGTAAAGCAACTATACTCCAAAAAAAATGTAAAAAAAAAAAAAAGAAAGTAACAGAGGCAGTACAAAGATGTGGTTAAGAGCAGAGTCCTGGAACCAGACTATGGAGAAATAAAAGCACACAATATATACCATTTTAAAAAATAGCGCAGAGTCTGGGAGGAGAGACTTGTAGTCTTCCACTTTGTAAGTGGAAGAAGGATAGTGTTTTCCAAACATGGCGCTGGAACAATTGTATTTGCAGCAAACAACTACAAATTACCGCCACCACAACAAAACCAAAACAACTTTGATCCATATCTCGCACCATATACAAAACATAAGATGAATCGTAGCCCTAAATTTAAAACCTAAAACTATAAAACATCTAGAGGGAAATATAGGAGAAAATCTTTGTGACTTGGGTTAGGTAAAGATTTTTTTTGATGCAACACCAAAAACATGATCCATAAAAGAAAACACTGATAATTCGGACTTCATCAAAATTAATTTGTGCTCTTTGAAAGTCATTGTTAAGAGAATGAAAGACAAGGCACAGATTGGGATAAAATATTTTCAAGTATATATCTGATAAGATATTTGTATCCAGAATATATAAAGAACTCCAAATTCAATAATAAGAGGCAATACAATTTAAAAATGGAAAAAATTGAACACTTTACCAGAGAAGGTGTACAAATGGCAAATTATCACATGAAAAGATACTCAACATTATTAGACATTAAGAAATTCAAATTAAAACCACGATAAGATACTATTACACATATTTTGACAATGGCTAAAATTAAAAGTACTGACCATGACAAGGGTTTGTGTGGATACAACAACTGAGCTCTCATACATTGCTGGTAGGGAATGTAAAGTGTTACAACCACTTTGGAAAAAGTTCGGCAGTTTACTAGCCATTCCACTCCCAGGTATTTATCCAGGAGAACTGAAAGCATATGTACATACAAAGACCTGTACCTGAATAATCACAGTAGCTTTATTTTCATAGCAAGAGGCTGCAAAGAACCCACATATCCATCAACAGGTCAGTGAGTAAACAAATTTGGCATATCCAATCGATGGAACACTGTTCAGCAATAAAAGGAAGCAACTGTTGATACACACAACAACATGGCTGAGTTACCAAAAAAGAGTACACACGACATGATTCCAATTGTATAAAATTCTAGAAAAATACACATGACGGAATGTAGATCAGTGTTTGCCTGGGGCTTTAGGATGGGGGCTGGGAGTGGTGAGAAGGGGAGATTTAAAAGGCGTATGAGGAAACTTTTGTAAATGTTCATTATCTTGATTGTGGTGATGATTTCATGGCATATACACGTGTCAAAACTGATCAAATTGTACAGTTTAAATATTATGTCAATTATACCTTAGTAAAACTGGTTTTAAAAGGATCTAACCCAAATCCTTACTGATGCTGAATTGAGGCCAGAGAGGTTAAGAGGCATGGATTCTAGATGGATCCATGTTCATCCTAGTGATCACAGCTTGCTTCTCTGCATTCATATGTTTGTTGATACATTCTAGATATTTCCTGAGACTGAGATCAGGCTCAGTGGTCTGTGTTTTAGCTGAATCTCTAGCAAGGTTCCTGAACTCAGCTAGATGTTTAGTAGCTCATTTCTTGACAGGAATTTTTAAATTCTTAAGTAGTATGTTGAAAACTTCTCCTCCTTGAATTTCTGCATTAGAAGTCCCAAGGGGATGGCGGAGATATGTTTATTGAGCTCCTATGTAAGATACCTAGCAAACCTGTGAGGTGTGTATCACCATCCCCACTTTTCCGAACGAGGACACTGAAGCTTAGATGGGTCTCGTACCTCGGCTGAAGTTACACAGTAAACGCAGAGATGGAATTAGAATCCAGAACCATCTCATGGCAAAACTCATGCCAGTGTCTCTGCTTCATGCAGCAGACCACGATCGGGATCCATTTTTTCCTAGCAACTGGCTGTAGCAGAGAAGAATATAGATTCATCCTGGTGGGAGTCACCCGGTCTCTGTAGCCATCATGGGTGGTCCTCTAATGAGATTGCTCCTTGGAAGTTCCCTAACACAGAGTCAGTAATTTCAGACCATTAGGAATATGTCCTTCCTTGCCCTGACGGTCACTATCACCTGGTGACTCCTGAAATTTCTTAATCACCTCACAACAGCTCACAGTGTGAACTTCCGTTTAAAATTTCCATGTTCGGGCATATTTCTCATCTCTCTAGTCTGAATGTATAAAACAGGGCTAGTACCCGAAGATGAGCCAAAGTTTAGAGGGCTACTGAGCAGATGAGAACTCATCCATCTTTTTGCCTCATTATAGGTTAAGCATTTCTCTGTTTTCCAGCATTTTCTCTGGCTCCACTGAGACAGAGGGAAATCTTAGAGCAGTCTCATGATGGTTTGTCCCTTTCAAATCTTATTTGGAGAAGGTGGATGGAGAAATCTCAAACAGTTGGTAGGTGCCAAGAGGGCAGTTCTTTTCAAGAATGCCCCAAAGCCCAGTCCTCAGTAATCAGTTTAGAGAGTGTTATGGAAGAATTTTAAGCACAAGATGTTGCATCTGAGCCGGTTATTCTCTTTTCACCCCCTACAGCAAGTCTATTGCTTACTTTCCTGGGATGTGAAGACAGCCAAATAATGTTAATAATTTATCCTCCTAGTTTTTCCAAAGCCAAGTGGAAGGCACAGTGAACTTTGCAACACATATTGAATCAATGTGAAAAAGAGCTCTGGATTTTTGATGATTTGGAACCCTATGCTCACCCGGGGTTCCACAGAATTCTGTGGCTCCCTTGAAACTGATCTTTCCATACGTCTCTGGTCCCCCGTGTGTCCTGTCAAGACACCCGTGCGGCCTCGTGCTCAACCGACCGGCTTCATTTCCTTCCAGGACAATTGGCAGGACCCAGGCTCATCTCCTCACAGCCCTCAGCGTAGACCAAGCTTCTTCTTATTTCTGGGTCTTGGGCTGGCATGCTCCACTGCCCACCAGATGCACCGCACACACACACTGTGTTCCATAGTCTTTGATTGTTTTGCTGTAACTTCTTGTGCATCAATCTGGAAAAGAGAAAGTGCTTCCGTGTCAGGTAGATCTAGGTTTAACTCATAAGATGGCATTCACTGTACTAGGATGGGGACCTAGTTGAAAAATGAGACTGCCTTATTTCTGAATCCCAGTATCTAGTACCTTGCCTGATTCAGGGAAAGGCGGATGAATGAGTGGAAGGAAGAAAAGAAGGCAGGAAGTCAGAAAGAAGGACTTTAAGAACTTCGTTTTTCAATAATTTTTAATTGTTTTTGTTTCTCTCTACCACCGGCTCTGCAAGTCTTTCTTTCCCCCTTTTTAGTAACCCAGTGGGTGTGAGCTTGAGAGATACAAGATAATGTTAACAGGCTTGATTTTTCTCAAACTTCAGATCAGAGACCAAGCGTGAAGACATTGCATTTGAAAGTGCTTCATGGGTAGGAGCAGGGGAAGGAGAATTCACTCAAAGAATTCACTCAAACAAACCCTTTCTTGGGTTTGTTTTACATTGAAATGAAGAACTGGGGTGGACATGAGCAGAGTTAAAATTTAACTAGGAAGGTAATTCTGTTAAAGAAAAATGTAATAAACTGTTTAGTTAAAAACTGAACAGTACGTTTCTACACACATAAAATGAATCTGACCCTCTCTTTGGATTATTTATCTGTGAGACCCCTGCTGTGTGAGTATCTGAGATATTAATATAAATAATGCTTTTCTGGGGGAAAAGGGTCACTCCTAAAGTGTCTTGTGTGATGTCATTTGTTATTTTTATTTCAAAGTAGTTGTTCTGAACTGTTCTAAGATTATGAAAAGTTGTAAAAATAAAAGTATTTAACCCTTACATAATTTTTTATAGTCAACAAAGCACTTTACAGGTTCCATCTCATTTGCTCCTCAAACAAACCTATAGGTTAGGCCCTTATAATCCTTGTTCTACAGAAGAGGTTTGAAGCTCAGAAAGATTAGGAAATTTGCATAAAACATGTCAGTGGCAGAGTCAGACCTAAAAACAAGCTCTTGCAGCTCTGAGTCCTAGGCTTCTGACAAGAGATTTAGTAAACAGGTTTTCCTCACATGTGAATTACTGTTTTGTGTTCATTATATAAACCAATAGAGGTTGAAAGAAATGGTGAAAAGTTTAATGATGCTAAACATCTATAAATGCAATGTATTAAAAATAATGAGAACAGAAAAGCCCTAGTTCTATAGGTTTCTCAATCTGCTGAGCATCAAATCGTATTTCCCAGTGAACCATCTGCTTTCAAATTTGAAGCTTCTATCCACTTAGTAAGCCCCTTCATTAGTGAACCGAAAGGTACACGCATTGGAATTAACCAAATACACACACGTGTATGTGGATATAGATGTATGGCTTTGGTTTAAGGTATTATACCCTCTCCTCAGGATGAACTGTGATGGAAAAATGCAATCAAAATAACGTTGTCCTTGAGTAGACCGGAGAGTTAATGCCTAGTCCAATATCACTCAAGACTCAACGAAATCCGAACACAGGCTTTCATGTTTTGTCTCCATCCCCTAGTGTATCTCTTTAACACTTTCTTGTCTTCCTTCCTGGCCAGTCAGGGGTTTAGCCAGAGTGACCAGGAAGAGAGGGTATTGTTTCTGACATGAAGAACTTTTAGTTTTATTAGAACATCCAGGAAGGGATGTGATTAGAAGGTTGAAGCTGTAAATTCAAAATTGAGAGACTTCTGCCCACAAATGTGACTATAACTGTGTGAATAGCTCCCATCTTTCCAATGGACGGTTAGTTTGGGTTCGTACAATGGGAGGGGTGCAGTGAGTGTGGGGTAGGGCTGTGGGTAATGCCCACGAAGTTACTCCTCTTTAAAGCTGTCCACAGTGTGTTGGCGACAGCCCAGACCTGCACAAGAAGACAGGGACAACAGTGGGAGGAGCCATATCAGTATTACAGTGTTACAGTGAACAGGCGATCAAGTTAGAATGTAGAATCGAGGGATCATGGCTTCAGGGAAGGGCCCACAAATCCCCATCCCCGATTACAGTAGTAGTATGAACTCTAATTGTATAAATGATGCATGGATTATTTTTTATAGAAATTCATTGCCTTATATACTTGCCCAGAATGACAGCCATGTGCATCTTTTCTGCCCAACCACACAATTGTGTGAAGTCTTCCAGATGTTTCTACCCCTTAGGTTGTCATGTCACTACAAAAGCAGCTCTAAAAAATCGATGTAAACTTAAGGGTTTCATTGTATAATCCTTATACCAGATGATTTGTGAAAATATGATCCGTGAAAGAGCCCACTGTTAGACCATATCCTTGGAGTGATTCTTAATTATTCCCACTCTGTTTTCTAAAAAGCCAATTTTTATCTGTAAGTAACAATTTTCCATGATCCTATGATAATTCAGAGACCTCCAAGTAAACACACAGATATTAGTCTTCAGTGTACAAGGCGTATGTAATCTTAATAAAACTTATTGAAAAATATAAATAAATCATACCTGCAGTTATCTTTTACTCACATACTAATTTCTCTTTCAAAAAAAGAAAACTTAAATAGATTTAAACAACTACACATGGAGACAGTGTTTTTCGGCATCTTGTTCTGAATGGAGAGGGATCTGACTTGATCAAAAATCAGCCATCCGGCAATATTTTTTCTTCATGGAGAATGTTTCAGAAGGAACAGTGATGCAACCGTCTTGCCATTATGCAAATAGATGTTAGGACAAAAGGATGGGAAGTAGTCATACGGGAAAAGCCCTACTTGTAAGGAAAGGAGGGAAAATTGAAAACAAAGAACATTCTGGAATGTATATTTATCCAGTCTCTTACCCTCCACTAGAATGTGAGCTCTGTGAAGGCAGGGTTTTCTTTCATTCACTGCTATATCTTCAGCATCTGAAAAAGTACTCAGCATGTATTAGGTGCTTAATAAATAATATTTATAATACATACTGTATACTGTAAATAATACTTATATATTGTACACCATAAGACTACTACTATAATACTTAAATGAATATATAACTTAGAAAGAAATGAAATAGATATACTAATTTGGTATTAATCAATGCTTATTGGAGGCATGGGCTGGTTTATTTTTATTATATAATATTAAATTAATATTTTGATGTCATTATTGGTATTGGCTCTTTAAGCCGCTTGGTTCCTGGTCCCCATGTGACCTTTGTGCATTGAGGAGAGGAGGGGACTCTGAAGGTGGGACAATGGCATTTCTAGGAAGTCAGCTAAGCTGGGGGCTTGAAAATATGGAACTGTTTGTTTTGGAAAGTTGCATCTTTTACTGGAGGAGTTTGGGGGCACTTGTTAAAACTGAAACTGATGCTTGAATGATGCAGTAAACATGTGTGAAGTTCATTTTACAACAACATGGGGATCTATAGGGGATCTATGGCAGGCCTGTGGCTGTTTAACTTGGGGACTCTATCATTCAGTTAGAAATTGACCAGCATCTACACTTTAGCTGCTGTGACAGGGTGGAAAGTATGCTGGGCTGATTTTAAGTGCTAGGTTTTTCTTTGATTAGGTGCATGAGCTTAGGCAAACTCCTTAAACTCTCTGAGCATCAGTCACTTTGTCATTTATTAGGCAACTCCTGTGTGCAAAGCACTAGGCCAGGCACTTCCACGTATATTATTCCATTTCCTTATCTGCCAGTCGAGAGACGGTAACACCTGCCACACAGAATGTCTCATTAGGATCCAAGGAAACAGTGTGTATCACAGTGCTTTGCAAGCGATACATGGTTATGACTTAAATATCTGCACAGAAAAATGCATATTTGCAGAGCATCTACTGCGATGCAAGGCCTGTGATAAATTTACCTTAAGTTCAGAGATATTTGTTACAATTAAAATAGGCAAAGCAAAACAGATACGTTGCATGGTTGTTTAAGGAGAGTGGTGTCAGGATGCAGTTAAAACAAGCACTTAGCAGGACTGTGTGGAGAATGTGTGGCACTGGCCTCGTTGCCCAGGCCACCCCAGTAATCCTCTGCTTTCTGCTTTCCCAGGCTTGCGCCAAGGCAACGACCACGGCTCTCAGTACCGCTCTGCCATCTACCCGACCTCTGCTGAGCACATGGAGGCATCCCTGAGGTCCAAAGAGGACTACCAGAAGGTAGGGTCCCCTCTCCCTCCTGGACCCACCTGTGGAGGCAGAGTCTGGTTCTTGGCACTTGGCACTGTGTTCTGTTTTCACATGTTTTGGAAATTTCTGTCAGCCTGTTGGAATTGAGCCTTTCTGCTCCATAGAAGAATAGGCCCTTATGCCATTTCTCTTTAAAGTCAAGTCCTCCAGATGAATATACAGCTTAACATATAATCTCTCTCTCTCTCTCTGAGTCTCTCTTTTTTTTTCTCTGCCTGTCTTAATCTACTCGGGCTGCCATAACAAAGTACTACAGACCGGGGCGGCGGGGCGTGGAGGCTTAAACAACAGAAATCTATTGTCTCACAGTTCAGGAGGCTGGGAATTTAAAATCACGGTGTTGGCCAGGCTGGATCCTTTGGAGGCTGTGAGGGCAGGATCTGCTCCAGGCCTCTCTCCTGGGCTTGTAGACGGCCGTCTTCTCCCTGTGTCTTCACATCATCTGCCCTCTATGTGTGCCTGTTTCTGTGTCCAAATGAACACCTTTATGACAACTCCGGTCATATTAGATTAGGGCCTTACCTAATGCCCATGTTTAACTTGATTATCTCTGTTAAAGACCCTATCTCTGGGAGGGAGGGAGATGCAAGAGGGAGGAGATATGGGGATATATGTATATGTATAGCTGATTCACTTTGTTATACAGCAGGAACTAACACACCATTGTAGAGCAATTATACTCCAATAAAGATGTTAAAAAAAAAGACCCTATCTCCAGATAAGTTCACATTCTGAGTTCCTAGTAGTTGGAATTCCAACATCTTCTTGGGGACACAGAATTCAACCCATAGTGCTCTCTCTCTTGCTTGTAACAGTAGATTGAATTATAATAATAATACTTCTCAGAAATATAGATGTTACATCATGAAATAATTATTTTTCACCATTAACTTGTATTATATTTTTAAAATCTCCTCTGATAGAGATTTAGTTCTTTTCAAAATAACTTGAGTTGCTTTAAATTTTAGAACTTTGTGATAGTGTTTAAATTTTAATTATCTTTATATTTTCTAGAGAGTTGGATCCACATTTAAGAGTAGAGCCAGGAGCTACAGTAATGCTGATCTATTTTAGAATTATGTAAAAAGTCTGCTACACAGCCATTCTCAGGAATGTGTGGGTTCTCCACCTATCCCTGTGGTGGCAGAGGTGGCAGTGAGGAGGGGGCAGGGACAAGAGTACACCTATTGAGAAAAAGGAGCAGGACATGCCACTCACAGTCAGTTCAACTCCGAAAAGCAGACAGGGCTAACGGAGATGCTGATAGGACCCCATTTATTCCTTAGCACGTCCCCTCCCTCCCTCCAAGGCTGTGAAGTCTGCTTGGATGATAATAGTAGGCAGCCTCGAGGATGGCCCTCAGTGGTTGCTGCCCACGTGGAATCTCCTATCCCTGAGTGTGGGCTGGATTTAATGACTCCCTCCGAATGAATGACAGAAGCAATGGGATGTTACCTTTGAGATGAGTTCATTACAAGATTGTGGCTTCCATCCTGGGGGCACTTTCTGTCTCACTGCCTCTTGGATCACTTGCCCTGGGGGAAGCCAGCTGCCATGTTGTGGGGCATCCCTGTATAAAGGCACACATGGCAAAGGGACCAAGGCCTCCAAGAGCCATATGCATGAGCTTGGAAGCCCCTCAACCCCAGTCAAGCCTTCAGTTGAGACTGCAGCCCCAGTTTGATAATTTGTCTGCAGCCTCACATTGGACCTCAAGCCAGAGGCACCCAGCTGCATTGTGCTGCAGAAGCTACAAGAAAATAAACGTTTTGAACTCATTTGAGCCTGTTTATATTTCCATTCTAAAAAGCTTTTAAGTATAAATTATCCTTTCTCAGATCTTTTTATAATGACTTTTCTTTTTTTAATTTAAGTTTTTTTAATTAAAAAAATGTTTCCATTATAGTTTATCACAGGATATTGAATATAGTTCCCTGTGCTGTGTAATAGGACCTTGTTGTTTATCCAGTCTATATATAATAGTTTGCATCTGCTAGTCCCAAACTCCCAATCCATCCTTCCCCCACCCCCCATCTCCCTTGGCAACCACAAGCCTGTTCTCTATGTCTGTGAGTCTGTATCTATTTTATAGATAAATTCATTTGTGTTATACTTGAGATTCCACATATAACTGATATCATATGGTATTTGTCTTTCTCTTTCTGACTTACTTTACTTAGTATGGTAATCTCTAGGTCCATCCATGCAGCTGCAAATGGCATTATTTTGTTCTTTTTTTATGGCTGAGGAGTATTCCATTGTATATATGCACCACATCTTCTTTATCCATTCCTCTGTCAATGGACATTTAGGTTGTTTCCAGGTCTTGGCTATTGTAGATAGTGCTGCTGTGAACATGGGGGTGCATGCATGTGATGACTTTTCTTTCTCTTTTTTTTTGAATTTTATTTATTTACTTTCTATGCAGCAGGTCCTTATTAGTTATCACTTTTATACATATTAGTGTATATATGTCAATCCCCATCTCCCAATTCATCCCACCACCACCCCTCCCCCATGATGACTTTTCTGATAATGGTAGGCTTACCTGGGCACGTGTGCTTCACTTCAGCTTGTGACCTCCAGCCTTGAATTGCCTCAACTGGTATGTCAGCTGCATAAGTTTTTATCAGATGCCTGACACTCAGAAAGCCATGTATCATATTTACCTCAGGCAGACACATAAGGATGAGAGACTGCTGTCACAGGACTGTAGGCCAGAAGTGATGGGAGCTTTGTCTAGGATGGTGAAGGTATGAATGGAATGAAGGGATATTTAGGAAGGAGAACTAATAGAACCTGGGCCTGGATTGGAAGTGGAGACTAGATGAGGGGGAGGAATCCAGGGTGACTTAGGTTTCTGGCTAGTGATGTTTTGTGTGAAGGTATGGAGGAGCAGAGGCAGATTTGTGGGGAGGGTGAGTTAAGTTTGGAAGGGTGGTATTTAAGGTACCCCTGATGCGTGCATCCTCGTGGCTCTTAGGAGGAGACATGGGCTGTTCCCACCTTGCAGGGAGGGTTATTGTGACTATTAACTGGGTTAATGCTTGTAAAGCACAGGGCGTAGCACATAGTAAGTGCTCAACAAATGGTAGCCCTTATTACTGTTGGGATTATCAATTTATATTTGGTAAATGAAGCCTTAGTTGCTGATACAATCGCTTAGAAAAGTGAAAAGTGATGAGAAGAGGAGGCTTAGGACCTGAGGAACACCAGCATTGGAGAGATGGGTAGGGAGGTGCCTACACCAGACAAGGTGCTGTGGCTCCACTGAGAACTGGCCCCATGCAAACCCTGAAGAGTTAGTTCTATTTTATTTAATCTCTTTATATTTAATTATAAAGGCTGTGCTAGTAAGTAATACTAAAAGTTACATATGATTAATGCTATATATTGATTTCCTAATATAATGATTTACAATCTCTTAAGGTACAAACAGTAATACTTAGAGACTCTGGAAGGATATTAATCTCCCTGCAGAATATCTCAAAATGAATTGATATTCTGGTGTTCACAATGAAAATTTTAAGTTCACAAGGTCAGTGCCTTCCACGTGATGTTGAAGAGGCTAACTTACACCTAATTTTCTGGTTTCTACCCCAATATAGTTTCTTATCCTCAACTTTGAGTGGAACCCACATTGGTCTTAGATAACAGATACACATATGAAGTAAAATTTAGTTATTAAATATTATTTGTTTTAATAATTTCTCCATTATTTTTGTAGATTTGGGGAATGTTAATCTTATATTCTAGACAGTTGTTCTAACCTAGTGCTTTTTGGGTGTTCTGTACTTAAGCCTATGGGAATTAAATACATTCCTACATATGCATATTTTTTGCTTGACTTTTAAAAGTAGGGTCTACTTTTAAAATAAAGATTGGGGCCTTCTTGTGCCCCCAGCATCCAGATATCCATTGCTGTTAACATAATCACATAGAACTGCTTTATCACCAGCTCAGAGAACAAATACTCTCACGACTCTTTTATACATAAATAAAAACTGGCCCTGGAGTCCACTGATAGATGAGTAGGAGGTCCAGTATTTCCCTCCTGGCAAACTGACTAAAACCCATAGAGTCTTGACTCTAGACCAGAGCCTCCGTACAGCTCTCCACCCAATGGTGGTGGTCTCTCCTGCAGCGTCCGGCAGGAGCCGCTAGCCACATAGAGGTGTCGAGCACTTGAAATGTGGCTCATGCAACTGAAGAACCGAACGTTTTATTTTCTTTTAACTAATTTAATTGTGTATTTACATAGCCACATGAGGCCAGCGGCAGCCTGATTCGACAGCACAGCAGTATAAGGGGTGGGGCGGTGTGTGTGTTGCAGGGGGTGGGGCGTCAGTCTGGCTCCCGGGCTGGCAGACCCAGGCTTACAAGCCCTCTGCTCCCGGGCTGGTGCATTGTGAGAGCGCAGGAACTGCTCTCTCCTCTCCTCTCTGGAGAGGCACAGCATGAGGGTCAAGTGCTCTTCCTCCAGCCACCGCTGGACAGAGCTGAGGACTGAGAGCCATGGCCCCGGGGACCCGTGGCGGAGCTCTGTCAAGTGCAGAGATCTCTTCCTTTCCTGACACAGCCAGTGCCCAAGGGTCCCCACCCGGAAGCTCCGGGTCAGGATTTATCCTTCTGTCCCACCTTGAGCAGTGAGAACTACTGTCCTTTTCCCTCTTTTCCTATCTATGCCATGAGGGGTCAAGCCATTTTCCTTTTCAGGAACCAAAGCACAAGGTGTCTCATGGTGTCGCCTACCTTGTTGAGCACTGGCACAGGTGGCCACTGTGATTTTTGTCTTAGTCTGGGTCCTGTAGAAAGGAGAGCCCGTGAAAAAGGCTTATATGTGAGGACTTCACTGGGTGCCACAGAGCAGGAGTGAGGGGCAGGGGAGTGGAAGAGAAGAGGAAGGAGAACCAATGTAAGTTGGCCCCTGCTCTCGGTGAAGGGGTGTCTGGTCCTTATGAAATGACGGGTCCTTCCGGGGGAAGAAGGGAAGCATCTGTCCGTTGGATGCCACCCCCCATGGGTTCACTCCGCACTTCTGGACTGCACACCTGTGGGCTCAGGATACTGTGTCCCCAGGGCAGGAGGCAAGAGGCACATGGCATGGGTGTGAGGTGAGACACTGCATGAGGCTACGCAGAGTCCATGCAGAGCTGGCCACTGCAGCAGGGACTGCAGGAGAGAAAGGTGAGGCCGAGGGGATCTGAGCTGATGCACGAGAGGTGCAACAATGTACAAAGGGTCCTTCACCCACCCCTGCCCGGTCCACGCCAGCCAAGTGACTACAGTGTCTCCAGGATAATTTACTATGATTTAGTGACTTTCTGGCTCCTCTGTTAGAGCAGAGTATGAAAAACACGAGTCTAATTTTAGCAGGCATCCTGCTATAATCGTAGAATTACATAATATACAGTTATGTATGTATATAGTTGATATATCTATATGTACATATAATGACATTGATGTTAATAGAACAGCAACAGTACCGAGTACTTACTACATGCTAATTACTGTTTTAATTATACTTTATACAAATGGAGCCATTTCTATATCTCTGACTATATGTATCAGTATACATACATAGATATAATGGATATGTTTAGATATAGGTATGAATATGTCTCTCTGTATCTTTATGTAAAATTGTATGCATTCATGCATTTCTTGTTTCTAGTTTTGAAGCTTGTATCAATTTTTAACTGTCCGTGCAATTGGTATAATTGATAAATACACACCAAAAGAAGAAAAAGAAATCAGCAGTTCTCAGTGCTGGTGAGAGGCAGTGTGATTAGCTTTCACACCATAAAGAAGTTGATCTGTGTTTTTACATTTACCTTAAAGAGTAACATGGATTTTACTAGGTCACTCACGAAGCAGGGAAAGAGTCTCGGATATCACAAGTTGCCTTCACAGGTGAGTGAAGGAGAGGAAGTTGGGAGGTGACACCTGGAATTGGCTTCCTGGGTTTTCTTTCCAGCATAACCTTGAACACATTCCTGAAGCAACAGGGGTCTTTAATGTGGGAGAGTCATTCTTAACAGTACTGGATGAGGGCCTAGGACTCCGTAATCTACCTCATTACAAACATTGGGGTTAAACCTCGGGGAGGTTCTGCAGGTGGCTTTCCATCATTTTATATGTATTGTTTTCTCTGGTAAGAGTTGGCATTTCTGGCCCTGTCACCACATCCTGGGAATTCATCTTATTTGAGCCCTGGCGGGACCCCTCTGTACTAACTGTAACATTGACTGAAGTTACTAATTTAATAGTCTTCACTGGTTTGCCCCCAGTGACCCCCTAGTAAGCAGCTTCTTCAGCAACTTCTTTATGCCACGTGAAGTTGAGAGTGACAGTATTACTTACCACGGAACAGCCATTTGAACATAAAATTAGCTGATTTTATCACAGGGACCAATTGTTGAGCTAATTAGATGTGCAGTACTGCTGATGAGCCAGAAACCCAAAGTGATTTTCCATCTAAACTGTGGTTTTCTGCAGAGTTGGCTGGGTTGTAGATACCAGGCTCACCAACAACCCTAGGAAAGGAAGAAAGGCTGAAGAAGTTTGCTAATTTCCATTCAGATTAGAGGAGGCTGGAGAATCTTATAGAGGAGGATCAGAGTGACACTTCAGCTTCACGCTGGGTTCCTTGACCTTGAAAGGGTGGGATTCTGTTCACAGAATCTGACAGCTGCTTCACATCTTTGGTGAGCTGCAGCCTTTGCACAAAATGTGGGGTCTTCTTGCCTTTGACAAAGACTTTGTAATCTTTTGTTAACAGCATTTTCATATTTTTTCCTCAGAGTTTCACGGTGGAATTCTTTGCTTATGATATTAATTGGAGGAGACAATTGGATGTATTATTAATTGTTTTTGGATCATGAGATGTAGACGGTTTACCTCTCAAGTGAACCTATGATGACATTTTCTAATACTCTAAGTTGACTAGTGACCTGTGGCAGGGAGGGGGGTTGTTCACTTGTGATTTTTATGTCCTGAAAATTTGACTCTTCCTCATTGAGGAATTAAATCTTTTGATCACCAATAGATTATGTTACCTGAAATTTGATAGAGAATTAATAAATCTAAAGGTTGTTCTGGCCACATGGCCCACTTCCTTCCCAACTCCTCAAAGCTTCGTGAACAGTAAGCACAAGCTTTCCTCTGGATAACCTCTTTGGGTGAATGTTCAATTACCCACCATGTGTCAAATATAAAACAGTGCCCTAACATCTGGCTCTGTCAGCATCCCACCTATCCATCCATCCATCCATCCATCCAATCTTCAGCATAGCTATAGTCTCTATTTGCCATATTTTATCTTAAATTTCAATTATCTAGCAATCTGTCACTGTGCTCTATACAGTGTCATTTTTTTAAAAAAGTACCCAAGTGAAAGATAAAAAAATATATGCAATGATTGGATTACAACAAGTATTTTTTAGAATTGCTTCAGCTTTGATTATTTACTTTGATTAGTGGCTGCCGACATTCCATGGCATTCGCCACATCCTTTCAGTCTCTGTCTAGGTGGCCACGTTGCCTCCTTCCCTTCTATGTGTCTAATCTCCCTCTGCCTCTCTCTTACAAGGACCCATGTGATTACATTTAGGGCCCACTGGATAATCCAAGATAATCTCCCCATCTCAAGACCCTTAATTTAATCACAGCCATATAAAGTAACGTTCACATGTTCCAGGGATTAGGGCACCAGGGGGCACCATTATTCAGCCTACTACAGTCTGCGGGTCTGCTTTCCATCCTACCACTGTCACATGTCCAGCCTCAAATGGGGGCTGAAACTGGGAGCTCTTCTTTCCTGGGCTGCTCACCCAGTGGGTGCCCATCTGGCTTTTTCTGGACTCCAGGGCCATCCACAGAACACGCTCAGTATCCCAGAGAGGACAGGGCTTGCTCTCCTCTCTCTTGGGGTCTGTATCTAGTTTTGAAGGGAGGTACAAATTTTCATAAGCTTATCCCCCTTTCAAACATCTCTACCTTCAAAAAAGATCCACCTTCACCCCCATCCTGCTTACCAAAACAAAGTAGCATACTAAAAATAACAACAGGAAAAAAACCCTAAGAGCTAGATTTGGGGGAGAAAATTATGCATGTGAGTGAGTAATCAAAATAATGTTGGAATGGCTGGGGAGGGTGTTCTGGTACTCTCCTAGTGACTTACTACCCGTGGATCCCTGAATTTAAAAATGAAGATCCAGTCTTCATTTTTAAATTACCTGAGTGTGGATAGCAAAATTTCCTCATAGGCTTGTTATAAGAATTAAATAATATTTTTTATATATGTAAAATACCTCTTGTTATGGACTGAAAAAAAATATATATATACCTACTATAGCTAGCCTGTAGTTGCCACCCAATATGCATTACTCAAAGCTGAGCCCCTTCAGTCTTCCAGTCAAGAAAGTAGTTCTAATTATGCCAACTCAATTGAGAGAAATTAAATATAATTAATAAATATCCAGTTATGCTATAATCATCATAATATAACTGGACCTGATAATTCCCTACCAGGAGGTACAGATCATTTGTGTTTCCTTGTAAGCATCTGTAGGCTGAAAATTTGAAAATTGGTCCTTCCTTCCTTACCTTCCCCCCGTCTTCCTCAGTAAATTAATACATTAATTACCTTATCAAATATTAATTGTGTACTGATTAGTTGCCAGACTCTCATTATAGTTGTTTCAAACACAGCTATCTGAAGAAGGATCTCATGAAGTTTCTTGTAATAAACTGTGCTTGCTACACATGGTCACAAAAGCCCATGTGTCACAAATGCTCTTTCCTGTAGACCATTTTCTGGGAACTATCCTGACATTAAGTGGGCTGTTTGGGGGCTCCTGGTCATCCTTGTTTCCCCCAAGACCTGGTTCTGTGCTTGGCACCTAGCAGATTGTCAGCAAATATTTGTTGACCCGAACGAAAAAGATGTAGCAGAATAAAGAAACGCACTGTTACCCCTTGTTACAGACTGAATATTTGTGTCCTCCCAAAATTCATATGTTGAAGCCCTAACTCTCAGTGTGATGGCATTAGGAGCGGGGGCCTTTGGGAGGTGTTTAGGGTTAGATGAGGTTATGAGGGTGGAGCCCCCATGGTGGGATTAGTGTCCTTGTAAGAAGAGACACCAGAACCCACTCCCTCCCTCTCTCTCTCTCTGTCTCTCTGTCTCTCTCTGTCTCTCTGTCTCTCTCTCCCCCTCTCTCCCTCTCCCCCTCTCTCCCTCTCTGCCTCTCTCCCTCTCTCCCCCCACGAGCACACAGAGGAGAGATCACGTGAACACACAGTGAGATGGTGGCCGCCTTTAAGTCATGAAAAGAGTCCTCACAATGAAACCTACCCTGCTGGCACCTCCCTGCCTCCAGAACTGTGAGAAAGAATTGTCTTTTGTTTAAAGCAACCCAATCTGTGGTACTTTGTTATGGCAGCCCGGGCTGACTAAGATACCAGGGAGGGGTGGGGAGAACCATAGCCGTGGTTGAGAGTACCTGGGGCCCTGCTCTGCCCTTACTGACCCTGACCTTGCACAAGTCTTTACAGCTCTACTTCCCTGTGTATAAAGTGGGGAACATAAGAACAATAAAATTTTTTATAAATGTTAACAGTTTCCAGTGCTTTGTCCCGTAACATATGAGTGGTAAGCCTCACCCCACACAGGGAAGTAGTTCAGGGTCTGTCCTCCTACCTGCCTTAGGAAGAAACCGAAGCTCAGATGGACTTCATTCATGTTTCCAAGATGACCCAGATAATACATTTAGACAGAGTCATCTGACTCTGAATTCCATATGCTTTCCTCACACACTGTCCTCGGTAATCTGTCAAGCATTTTATGAATATCACGGTTTAATGGGGTGACTCCAGAGACGAGGCTGTCGGCAATGACTTCATCCTGCTTTTCCAGGGGCCCTCAAATCTCAAACCATTGTGGAAATATAGGATCTGAGAACCTTCCTTTCAGTCATGAATAGAGAAAATGGCAGGATTATTCCTATTTCTTTGTTTACAGGGAAATGGGTAGGTTGCATTCTAGAAATATCCCTTCTCAATCTATTGTGTTCTCTGTGCTCCGATGTGAAAACCAACGACAGCACTAAAAGACTCTTTTACCAACACCAAAAATCATTTATTTGCATCAAAGCACCCTGAGTAGACGTGGCTAAATGTCAGTCGATATTTGATGGTTTGGGGATTAACCAGCTCTTCTTCCTCTTCTTCTTTTTTTAAAAATTTGTGCTATTGTTTAAAGCATGGAATTATGATTTTTAAATGTCCATGGAAAAGTCCTGAATAATTCATTCACCTACTTTAGTCAAAGAGAAAAATCCCCCTTTGTGTGCCCAGCAGTAAGGATGAAATTCCTCTTACACCCCTCTTGTAGCTTTGTGGTTGTCATTACAGATATTATTATGAACTCTAAATAAGAACTTATGAAATAAAGGTTTTTATAATGCCCCTTTCTGGGAGGCAGGCATCTATATTTCTATGTATGCAGCCATACAGACAGATAGATCTTTTAGTTGCATCTGGGTGATTATTTTCATTTCCACTTATTCCTGTGTGCTAGACTCCCCTTGTATGAGTACAGATTGCCCTTTCTTGCACTGTATTTAGAAATATCTGCATTACCCCTGGGCATTTGTTCATTAATAGGGGGTGGGGAGAGAAAAAGCTTGTAATAATGGGCTTTACATATTATTAAACTGTGTGCATTAACATTTGGGTCCGAATGAAAAATCTGGTTTGTGTTACTGCCCTCTGGTGGTTGTAGTCTGTTGCTGCAGTGGCAGGGAAGTGAGTCCCTGGGGTGGAGTTCTGCCTTTGGTGGCAGCGTCCAGGAGCGATGCAGACTAGGGCATTGCTGAGCCATCAGTCTTTGATTCACAGTCACTGCTTTTCATCCAAGTGCACTGCGAGCACCCTAGGATTCCACTTACTGGCCAGAATAATGATACAAGAAGGCATTCTTGTGAGGGCCAAGGAGACATTTTCATTTTAGGGGAGGTATGCACACAAAATAACCCTGACCCACGTAGGGTGACATTTGAGTGAGTTCAAATTCTCCATGGGCCGCACTCCTCCTCATCTTGCAAGGCCAGCGTGGGAAAATGCAGTGGCTCCCTATGTGTGACATATGTACCACTTGTGGTACCTGAGGTGACTTCCGGATGTATCCAAACGAGCATTTTCAATGTTAATAGTTATGTGTGAATACCTTAGTATGTTTTAGAAACAATGCAGTGAGTGTTTGAAGCCCACGATTTCCTGGGCGTTACTGCTTAGGTGATACCCAGGAGATGGGACCCACACACAGCTGCTTGCTTTGCAGTGATAACAGCACTGGGTTGATGAGCCATTGGCTGGTGGGGCAGAAGCCCCGTGGAGGTGGGGGGATGATTGGGGGCAGCAGCAGCTCAGCCGCCTCTCTAAGCCTGGGGTTCCTGATTTGTTAAATAGGATCGTAATGGCTCCTTCTTAGGGTGCTATAGCATTATAAGGTATGGTGTACATGTCAGGCATCTGTCACAGAGTACGCGCCCTCATCCTCTCACACTAGGGACACTTCTCTGAGCCTTCCTCCGTGTTCGCATCCTGCTTTGCTTGCCACACCCATTCCACCCTTCATCGGCCCCTTGTAAGAGTTTCCGTGTTCTTCTCCCTCTAGATTGTAGGTGAGGCCTGCCCTGTGGAGTGAGCCCATGTGGCTCTGTGCACAAAGCAGGCTCTCTCCACGTGCTTGTGGCAGGAATTAAGTGCAAAATCATTCTAAGTGACGTTTCCCGTCCTCTGACACATTCGGTACATTTCATCTATCGGATGACGACAGGGCCTATACGTAGTCCCTCCTGTCTCCCTGATTCATGTGGTCTGATAACCGGGACCAGATTAGGTCCCTGCCCATTGGCTGCAAACGGGGAGAAAAGGTCTGCAGTGTCTAGTGCCTGCCAGCGCCAATATCGCTCTTATCTTACCAACTGATATATATAGGTTTATGGTCTGCGCCTGCGTGCACATGCTCTACTTGTTAATTTCAGAGGCAGGTAGACGGAAGGCAGTGGAAACATTTTAAATACAGTATTTCAGCTAGGGTAGGATCTATCCTGGAGACAACACAAGAGCCTTTGTTGCTCAAGCAGGTAGATTTATAAGGCTTGCCCTGGTTTAGTCTATATAAAATGGCCTTAGGAGTGGTCCAATCAGAGAAGTAACCAGGGCGGGGTGTGGGGGGGAGGGGAGTAGGAGCCCTTACAGTTCAGGGGCAACCGGAGTGAAACAGGGTTTGTTGTCTTCCTGTGAAATTCCCGTGGATTTTGTCTCAGCTCCATGTGGTTCTAAGTTTCTCCGATTGCCCTCCACAGAGCTTCCCAGCCTGTTCCTAAATGACTGCAGAACGCCCGCTTGCATGTCTGCAATGGAGGCGATGTTCATTTAAGGCTTCGAGAAATCAGAACTTTCACGATTGCCGTGAAAGCCAGAGAGCCGCAAGCACCTCAGTAGCGGAGATGAAAGGACATGTGTGTGCATGTGTGTTTGGAACTTAAAGGACAGGGAGAAAAAGAAAAGAGATGTTACCGCTTTGCACTTCCTTCAAAATATGCCTGACTCCCTCTGGTGGGACCATTTAACTCCAAATGCGTCCCCCCCATCCCCCTCGGCCCCTGCCACACGCTCCCCGCTCCCACGACATTCATCTTGGCTTCTGTGACATCTGTTCTGGGCACTGCGGAGCCGTCTTCTCGTTGCCATGGCAGCCGGTGGAGAGAGCCCGCCCATTGGCTGCTAGCGGAGAGGAGAAAAAAGGCCCGCAGTGTCAGGGGTCGTGTGCCTAGTGCCAGACTGCCACTGTTTTCAGTCAGCTGCTGGCTTGGCCACATTAACAGAGCACGGGGCGGCGGGCAGAGGCCCGCAGGGACCGCCCACCACAGCTGTGGACATTGCCGGGGGAATGGGGGGCCCCCCGAGGTCAATGTCATTAGTTTCTCCCTCAAGTGTGAAGTGTGTGAAGGACAAAAGCAGCGCCCGTCAAGACGAGTGGGCTGCCTTTTCCTTCACCTTGAACTGCTCTGAGCTCTCTTTTCTTTTGTAGTGTTTGGATTGAAATTCGTAGGATGACCCTTTCTAGTCCCAGCCATCCCCATAGTGAGAGGGCCTGGGCCCAAGTTAAGCTGTCAAAATAAAAGCCTCTATCAGATTCCATTTACCTTGACCATTACCCTGTCACTCTAAAACGAGAAGAGGACAGCATTCCATTTCAAAATCGGCACCCGAACCTATTGTTTTAAAAATCATTTTCCTCTTGGAGCCACCTCTGAATTTCACGATGTGATTGGAATCATAGCTACGGGTTATAGTTCTGGCCTCAGAGCTGTAGGTCACTCGCATCCTTACCTCATGGCCGAGTGAATCTATGCCTCCAGTGCCTGTTCGCACACCTGGCCAATCGGACAGGTAGAGAGAGGTACAGCCATGAGAGCCTCGCTGGCAGAACCCCAGCTGCCTATCTTGGGCTCCTCCTCGGGTGGGTTTTAGGTCCCCACCGACTAGTGATGGGGTGTCCTGTACATCAGCTACACCCGGGGCCTTCAGTCTCCAGGGTCCGGTACCAGTTGGGATTTGGCAGTGGATGGTGACCTTGCCCCCTGGGCCAACACTGACAGCTCCAGTCAGCATAGTTGAGGCTGGAGAAGGAACTTTCACGAATATGCTCTCATCTGCTCCGCCCATGTGTGGTCCCTGCTTTACAGGAGACTGGAGCTGGTGGTTTCCAAGGTCACACCACTTGTGAATGGGTGAGCCCAGAATGCATACTTCAGTTCTTTGCTTCCAAGCTCTGTGCTTGCTTTCTCCATCTGTCACACGGCCACAGTGGGTCCCTGGATGTTTAGTGCCCCTACAGATTTGTATATGGGGAAGGTAGCCTATGATGAAGGCCATTCCTCCCATCTCTACTCATGCTTTGTCGTGCCTGTTTTACACTTGATAAGAATGTGTCATCGGTGTTTAATTGGTCGAGATCAGGGGCTAATGGCTTGAGGAACTTTTTTTGTTCCTTGTGGCGGCTGCTTGTGGTTATCACACTGTATACGTGTATACAGTGTATACACTGTATACACGTACGTATACACTGTATACACGCACTGTATACGTGTATACACAGTGTATACACTGTATACACGCACTGTATACGTGTACTTTAACTGAGCAAAATGCTCCCGGCTGATGACAAGGAGAGGATTTGCGCCAGAACCAGTGGGACAAAGTTAAAAATTATTGTCCCCTCTGCTTCCCTCTCTCAGACTTATTTTGGTCCCTTATTTATTTTGGGATGGTTTGGGCTTTATCAGGATAGAAATTGTAGGGGAATTCCCTGGCAGTCCAGTGGTTAGGACTCCGTGCTTCCACTGCAGGGGGCATGGGTTCAGTCCCTGGTTGGAGAACTAAGATCCCGCAAGCTGTGCACCACGGCCAAAAAAAAAAAAAAAATAGAAATGTACCACAAAATCATGATGGAGAAGGTCTGTGTTATTAACGTCTGCCTCTCTGCCATCTTTGCTCATCCCTTTTGTCCTGAATCTAGAAGTTTGAGGATTTACTCATAAATCTTTGAAAGAACTATGGAACAGAAAAAAAAAAAAGGTATGTCACTCCCTGTCTTTTCATATGATTATAAGAGAGCTATTGCTTCTGCAACTTGGTGTAACCAGGACTGACACAGTTGCCAGTGGTTCACGTACTAGTCTTTCTATCCATGTGCTGATCAGAGCCAGGAAAGTGAGCAAACACTGGATCAGGCTGGAAACAAGGCTGAGAGTCCCCCCGAGCTTACAATCAAATCCAATGTCCTAAGTCACCTAGAGGCTATTAAACCTACCAGCAAACTGAGTTCTTTCCTTTCCTCTCTCTTAGACTGGGTACAGCACCCACTTAGGGAAAATTAAGCAAAATTGAGAGCCTTTGCATTTCTAGAAATAGGACCTTAACAAGCATTCAAAAGAATGTGCTTTAGTGGCAAGAATGCTAGAATATTTCACATTGCAACTCAAATGATGCTTTTAGCAAAACTTGAGTGAAGTTACTTTGAGTAATATTTTGCCCCAAAAGATAGGATCAAGTGTATGGAGTAAAAATAGAAGGGGGTTGATTTTGACTTACAAAACCTACAAGCAACTGTTCTTCCAATTGCACTTTCCACTTACCCCCAGGTTTCACTGCTAATTCTCCAATTACCATCCTTTTTTTTTTTTTTTTTTTTTTTGCAGTACACGGGCCTCTTACTGTTGTGGCCTCTCCCGTTGTGGAGCACAGGCTCTGGACGCGCAGGCTCAGTGGCCATGGCCCACGGGCCCAGCCACTCGGCAGCACGTGGGATCTTCCCGGACCGGGGAACGAACCCGCGTCCCCTGCATCGGCAGGCAGACTCCCAACCACTGCGCCACCAGGGAAGCCCCAGTTACCATCCTTGATCAGTATTTATGAGGCCATAAGAAAAAATGTAGTGAGAAACAGGTTTAACAGTGAGTTTTCCAGAGAGAAAGTTAAGTAAAAGCCAGAGAGGTTCCTGGTGTCCCATTTAAATACCTGGAAAAGAAATCAGTCTAAACTCCCTGAATTGGTAAGAAATCTCCATAGCCTGTGATCACAATTTACTAGAGACACACAGGAATAAGACCACTAGACATCAGTACTCCTGCTGCCCACGCTACATGAGAAAAATGGCCAGGCTTCCTTTTTCTCCCATTTTCTTATCTGTAATTTTAGACTCATCTATCTGGAGAAATTTCTCTAAGATATTTAGTTCAACATTATTTAGCCACAGGATGTGGATTAATGGTTGTATAAAATGACCCTTAATTTCCTCACTGATTCTCAGAATGTATAACATAATGATGGTGAGAAACTATAGACAAGGGTTAGAGCTTGATGTTTTCTCAATAGAGATATATCGGGCACCCACTGTATACCAGGAGACTAAAATGACAGCATTTGTTTTTAATCTAAACACTAAACTCTTGACACCTTATGTTCTTTGCATGTTGTATAGAACATCAGTTTCTTACTGGGCAATAAACTCCATGTACAGAATCCTCCAAATGTAGATGTAATGTTTGTTTTATTTAGGCATTCTCATTTCCTGAAGGAAAGCACCAGACCCCTTGTGCCACAAGGATTCATTAACAAGCTTAGAAACATTTACCAGTACAAACACTTTATTACGAGTTAGCAAAGATTCAGTAGGAAGGAAAAATAATTGTGGGAGGAAAAAGAACCTGGTTTCGGGGATATCACTGTGCCAAAAGCAGTTGAATGAAACTCTAATTTATTATTTTTGTACATATTCGCCCAAAGGGTGTTGTTTGGTGTCAAGAATCCACAAAGATTAACACTCAAGCACTTGTGATAGGAAAATGGTATTCAGCAAAGTGCCCTTCTTTCTGCTAAATCAGTTTGTAAAGTGGTCCTAAAAAATGCACACATTCTTTGTTATGACAGCACGGCTTTGTGTTTCTTTTTGTTTTTTTTTTTGTTTTTTTTCATTTTGGGGGCACTCTTTATATTAACCCATTTATTTAATCTTCTTCCTAATTCTATAAGGAGAGTACTATTATTATTATCTCCATTTTGAAGATATGGAAAATGAGGCACAGAGAGGTTAAGCAACCTTCCCAAGGTCAGACAACTAACAGGTAGCAGTGCCACCCGACCTGGCTTAAAAGTCTATATGGCTTTGTGTTTCTGATGCAAGACTAATAGGACGTGAAAGTAGAGGTAAATTAGGAGCCTAGGAAATCGGGTTGGGCGTTGATAAAAGGTAAATGAACAGTAGGGATATTCAAAGAGCAGCGGAAGAAAAAGTATCCTTAGGTAGGAGGTAAAGGCAAATAGGATGTGTTGAGGGATCAGGTGGGACTAAGAAAGAAAATCCAGGCCATTGTGTGTACACTGTGTGAAAAAGGAACCTAGGAACATAGACCTGGATAGAGAAATAGAGGAGAAAGTGAAAGGTGGGCCAGAATCAGTGTTTTCCAGTAGAAAGGAAAACGACATATTTTAGGATTGAGAGAACACTGGAAACATCACGCAGACCAAAAAATGTCTATCTGAGCAGACTCCTCAGTGCCCAGCCCTGTCCATGTCAATGCCACGAGGCTGTTGAACTAGATTTGGGTGATTGAAAAGAATTTGTGTCCCAATCCTATTTACTGTGGAAAAACTGTGAGCCATCACATTGCGAATTATTAAACCTACTTTACAGAGTTGTGAGGATTATATACGATCACATTTCAATTCAATTCCCAAGTATTTACCAAGTACCTGCGTGTTGCAGGGGAAGGACGTGATAGAAATCCATATAAATCAAACTCTAAAAGCATGTATGTAAGAATACATGTGTACGTATAACTGAATCACTTTGCTGTACAGCTGAAACACTGTGAATCAACTATCCTTCAATTAAGAAATAAATAAATAAAATCTAAAAGCACATCTGCCTGACAGCTCAGAGCTTGGAAGAGCATTCTGCATCAGCTTGGCTGCATTTATTGGGTGAGTCTCCAGTTAGCTTCAGGTAGAGAGCGAGGCTCATGTTGTAATAAAACGACTATTTTTTCCAGGAAAAAAAAAAGGCAGAGAAGAAAGCCAGCTAGTAGTGCTGGTGTGGAAAAGGCTTTCAAATGTGAAATTACTTATCCAACTAATGATATAGCCGTTTAAAAGCCAAACTAGAAGTTGACTGTGAATTCCGGAGTCCCACCCAGACCTACTGAATTAGAATCTTCAGGGGTGGGACCAAGATTTGTGACGTTTTTAAAAACCCCCAAGTGATCTTGATGCGCAGCTAGGTTTGGGAAGCTCAGTGTAGTGGATGAGTCCTTAGTCTTGGGCATCCTTAGTCCTTAGTTCTCTGACTTAGGACTTAGTCTTGGGTGTTTGAGCCTGGATGACTCACTGAACCAGTCAGCTTCAATTTCCTAACCTACAAAATGGATCTAATCATGTGTACCTGGGAAGTTTTATCGTGTAGAATAAATGAGCCGGCATGTACCAAACCCCTGATTTGCAGGAGGGCTTGATCAGTTGTAATCGTCTTCTCTCCTCTGGGGCTTCCCAGCACCTTGTCCTCAGTCTATACTGAAATCTTGAGTTACGTCAGCAATTGGCATTAGAGGCAAATGACGTGCTCAAGAGATTCGACCCTGAACGCTCACGTGTTGATGAGGAAGGGCTGGGCCAAGACAGTCGCTGGCTGGGGTATGTTGATAACTCATTTTCCACCATTGCATTTCCCCCCCGCCCGATGTAAGCTACTCGCTCCCCCCGACCCGGGTGCCCTCTGTCCCACGAGGTGCCCCTCACACAGCTTTCTGTCCCACTCTCCTCCTGTGCCGTGTGAGCTGGCTGGATCTGCTCAGCTTGAGGAATTAAAAATGGCTTGTTAGTAACGAGCTGCACCAAAGCAAACAGCTCTTTTTGTTCTTGAGTTCTGTTCTCTAGTGTTTGAGATTTTAGGCGATTTCATTTCCATGTTACAGGCATGACCTTGAGCAGCGATTCTCAGACTTTTTGGCCTCAGGACCTCTTTAAACTCGTAAAAATTATTGAAGGCCCCCACGAACTTCTGTTTTTGAGGGTTGTGTCTATTGATATCTACCATATGAGAAATTAACACTGAGGTTTTGAAAACACAAGCACACATTCCATCAGCCACCAGAGTGATGATGTCATCACGCTTCATGTAACTTCTGGAAAATTCCACCTCCACTTGTGAGAGAATGGGAGTGAAAGAAGGAAATATATCTTAGTGTTATCATGAAATAGTATTTGGCCTTGTGGACCCTGGAAAAAATCTTGGGGTTGGGGGGATGCTCAGGGGTCCCTTGGCCACCCTGAACTGTTGATGGTGAGTACTCAGGGTATGTCGTGTATCAGAGAAGCACAGAAATGAAAGCAGAGGACACTGAACCACTCACCGATACAGCTGGGAAGGTGGCTTCAGGAAGGCCTCAGAGCCCAGTTGCCAAACTGAGCTTATGACGTAGAGCTTCAACCATTGGGCTTGCCCTGTGTCTCAGGTTAGTGGCTTAGGGCACAGGCTCAAGTGAAAGATGGCTGGGTTCCAGTCCCAGCTGTGCTCCTTGTGACCTTGGGCAAATTTCTTAGCTTCTGTGGCCTCAACGTCCTCACGTGTAAAATGTGGATCATAAAAGTACTTACCTCATAGGCTTGCTGGGAAAATTAAACAAGATAATGTATGGAAAGGGACAGGCATCTTGTACAAGCATCCAATGAATATTAGCCGTAACTGCACTCCCATAGAACCCCCAACTTGTTATATTGCTCTTTATTTTTCTTCTTTTTTGTGGTACGCGGGCCTCTCACTGTTGTGGCCTCTCCCGTTGCGGAGCACAGGCTCCGGACGTGCAGGCTCAGCGGCCATGGCTCACGGGCCCAGCCACTCCGCAGCATGTGGGATCTTCCCGGACCGGGGCACGAACCCGTGTCCCCTGCATCGGCAGGCGGACTCTCAACCACTGCGCCACCAGGGAAGCCCTATATTGCTCTTTTAGCTTCAAAACAATGACTTCTTGGAGGTGTACGTTTGCAATAGGTAGCGGCCACCACTCCTAGGAATTACTGCAGCTTTTCCCCATCTCTTGTCTCAGCTGCTCTGCTTTCTGACAACACCCAGGCTGGCTCAGCAACTGAGCAATGCAAGGGGATTCCAGGCTGCACGGTGAATGCCGTCTCTCTCTGCCTTCCCATCAGGCTGAAGGCAGAGCTAAAATCGGTTATGATGAGTTTACAAGTCAGACCTAACAATGCATGCCGTACATCATGCTGGCGTGATCAGTGTTTTCAAGGTGGTATGAAACTCGTAATAAGCCAACAGATAGTATTATTACAGCTGAATAAACTGAAGCATGATTTATGATGATAAAAATTTGTTTGTAGCATATGTTTGTCTTTTCTTTTTTACCCCTAAGTGGAATGTGTGTTTCTGTAGCACCATCCATGTTGCCAATTGCATTCCCAAACCACTTTTTAATTGTCTGCTAATCAGTTCATGGGAAAGCTCAGCGATGGTAGGTGACCCAGTTTTCCTTATTTGACAAATGTAAATGTAACGCTTCGTTCCTTGTGGGGGGAGGTCCCTGGTGGCCCTCACATACAAGTCAACAGATTTCTGCTACAAAAAATGTTAATATTGTTTTTAAACACTATAGGTGAATTTGAAGACTTTACTGAAAAACAAAAGATTTTAAAGTGATATCCTATAAATAACTAGCGTGATGTATCCAACCAAATGAGATAATCTCCAAGCCAGCTCAGACCCTGTTCAGCACATATGTGGGTATCAATAATGAATCAAGAAATGAATTCATCCTCAGTCTTTCTGAGTGTCTCTCTGGGAGACACCTCTTGTGGCTCTGTTGGTCGGACCCAAAGGTCTTTGAAGATAGAACACTCTGTAGTCCCAAATGGCAGCAGCATGCCTAGAACTGACATGTGATCGTTATCTCTAAGCTGTGAGATTGGAGCTTCTTCTTGCTCTTGCTAGGGAGGTAGCATGTATCACCTAAAATGCATTGGCTTTGGATGGGAAGACCTGGATTCTCATCCTGTCCCTTGTACCTACAGTGTGATTGAGGCCAGTGCCTTTGTCTCTCTGGTCGTCCTTCTTCCCATGTGTACAGAGATGTTTGAACGGCCGTCCCCTCTAATGCTGGTCTAGAGAGTGGTGGCTGGTTCCCTCCACCCTCAGGCATGCAAAGCCAGCCATGTCCAATGGGCTTGAGGGGAGGAGAAAGTTGCAAAGAGTGAGAATCAAAAATCGTTAAGCAGCTAGACGAGCTGACCACAGTGATTTTGAGTGAATCTGGAACTTGGAATCTCAGGTTTCCAAGACAGGGAAGCTCAGTTCAGCAACATATTCTCCATTCCTGTGTGAAGTGGTGTACTTCAAAGACCTCAGGTCCACTCTTGGGCCTGTGAATGACTGGCGTGGACAGAATTCTTTTTCCTTAGCATATCAGTTATCTATCACGGCGTGACAAACCACCCCAAAACTTGGTAGTTTAAAGCAAAAAATGATTTTCTATTTCTCATGACTCTGTGGTTTGGCTTTTGTTGATATTTTGCCTGGGCTCCTTCATGGGCCTATGTTTAGTTGGCGGCTGGGCTCAGCTGGGGCAACTGGGATGTCTGGACCTCTTTATACTTACAGGGACTTTCCTTCTCCAGGACGTTAGCCCAGGTTGGGCTGCCTCACAGGGTGATGGCAGCATGCTAAGCCCTGGTGTGCAGGTACTAACCAAGCCTCTGCTGACTTTGCTGATGTTCCATTGACTAAAGCACATCACATGCTCAAGCCCAAAGTTGGGGGGGGGGGGTGCTGCCCAAGAGTGTGGGTATCAGTAGGTGTGAGTCGTTGAGGCTATTAGTGTACATTCTACCCCCTCCCCCTTAACCTCGGTCTTTTGATCAGTAGGATGGGAATGGGTTGTATAGAGGGCCAGCCTGGGAGTCAAGAGATGTGTTTTTTATGTCCAGTCTATTTCCAAGTATGTGTGTGGTCAGAGGCTCCATTTTCCTCAGGAGTAAAGAGAAAGTCTTGGACCAAATGAGCCAAGGGCCCACCTCTTAAAACACACACACGCACACACACACACACACACAAACACACACTCTCTCGCTCTCTCTCTCTCTCTCTCTCTCTCTCTCTCCCTCTCCCTTTTCCATCTCCCATGCAATGTGGAAATCAAATGTTCTTGGAAGTATCTTGAAAGTGGTACAGAGCTATACAAATGTAATTTATTTTTACAGATAATATTTATGGAGAATTCTGGTAAACGTATTTTCAAAAAACTTGTGATGAGATTGTAAGCCTATCTATGAAAATATAGCAGAATTAAAAGAAGCACCTTATTCAGAGTCCCATTTCTCTTCTGGTGTTTTAAGTTCACTCTATAGAAGTTTGGCAAGTCAAGGTGTGTTTGTATAAAGTTAAACAGAATAGAAGGGGACTAAAAGGTCAAATCCACCATTGTGTTGGAGCCTTTGTTCAGAACGGAGGTGTTTAGCTAATTCAGGTTTTCCTTTGCTCTAACCATTTGCCAGCCTACTCTGACACAGGGTCATAATTCAGCCCTTCTCTCCTGTCTTCCTCGAGTTTTGTTTATTTGCTTGGTTCGTTGTGTTGTGTTTGGTTCTACGTGTGTGTGCATTAGGGCAGCTCCAGCATCACCTCTTACTCAGTGTTCCAAGCTTGCAGAGCCCCCTAAGGGGACCAGGGCATCCGTGGACCCTTTACTTCTCATATGGCGGGCAAAGACTGAGTGACTCAGTAAATGTAGTCTCTTCCCCACCCATCGCTTTGTTCATTCTCTGAAGACTCGTCCTGATAAGATGGGACTAAAGATTCAGAATCAGTTCTCACCTCTGCATGGATGACTTTACACTCAGCATAAACTTTATATTTCTTCTTGTGGCTTTAAGGGTCTTTCCTCTTATGGCTGCTGATTCCCCACTTTCCTTGGCCCAAACTCCCTTCCCGATTCCGCTGACCCTCCACCCCAGCAGGCGTCCACTGCATTCCAGCCCTATGCAGTCATGCACTGTTGTGAAAATAAAGGAACACCATCAACTTTGTGAACGAGCAACGGATATGCCTTCTGAATTTACTGTAGCGATGGAGGGGGTCGGCCACCATCATTTGTGTTTGGCAGAGACTCCAAGGCAAGCAGCAGCGGGAAGCCTTTAGGTGGAAAAAAGGGAAGGCTTCAGATGTGCCCTGCTTGGGGGCTGTGGGCATGGGGACGCTGCTGGTGGGCTAACTAGTAGTGGGATATCCTACGAGGTTACTTAGGGGGGCGTATTTAGCTTTCTCTGGTTAGTCCTAAGTTGGAAGTGGAGGCAAAAATTCATGAAGCTGTCAGTTATTAACCAAGCCCTGGCTCTTTGGGCCCAATAAACAGGGGTTATTGTTTGGCTGCCTGGGCTGGTTGCAGCAGGTTGTGGACCAGAGTTCTCTTTTTATAGATGGTCTGGACACTGTCCAGCTGTATGTTCTGTCTCTCGGCATTCCCCCAACTGAAGGTGCTGGGCTGCTGTTCCTTGTTGTCTTTCCTCACAACCTCTTTCCTGACTCTGTAACTCTGGCTTAAGTCCCCCTCCTGTGTGTTTTCGTAGTACTGCATTTTCATCATAACACGCATTCCCTTTTATTATGATCATTACTGGTTTGTTTCCTCTTCCAGTCCAAAAACTCCTTTAGGGCAGGGATTCTGTCTCGTCCACCTTTGTATCTCCAGTCCCTAGCACAGTCAGCTTATAGTAAATATAAATGTTAATTAAACAAATGATCAACAAATATTGAACACAGCCCAATTTATCTCCCACTTTCCAATTTCTGGTCCACTTTTCCCACTGTTTCATGGACATTTGCAACTGGATACCCCACTCGCATCTCAAAATTAACATGTCTACAACCAAACTTTTGATCTTTCTCCCAAGCCAATTCCTCCTCAGGATACCCCCATTCATTAATTCCTACCATTCTCCTAAACACTCTCCCTTGTCCCTTACAGCTGTCAGTCACCAGTGGGTCTCCTTCATCTTTATCTTTCCATTTCTGTCCATTCCTTTTCATTCCCATCTCAACCCTGGTTCTGGCTTGGACTGTTACCTCAGCCTCCTACTGGTCCCTGGGTTCCAGTCTCTGTATTGTTCCAAAGTCCCACTTTGGTTATGCTTCTCTCTTGTGGAAAACCCTTCTGCTGCCTCATACTTCAGAGCCTGGCATTCAGAGCTCTGTACAGTATGATCTTAAATGATTCCGTGCACCATAGCGCTCACTACTCCTCAACGCATACCTGACTTTCTGATTAGCTTGTCCTAATTATCATTTCTAGGACCTCCCTTCCCTTCCCTCCTCTGTGCTACCTTTACCATCACAGCCTAAATGAATGACTAAACATTCCCTGCATCTTTCTGATGGCAGTTCTATATCCTGCCCTATATCGCAGTTGTCAAAGCAGATGTTTTCTCTCTTACTGGGCTAAGCTCATTGAAACACCCACCCTGACTAGTCTTTGCCTTGTATACAGAGTAAGCACAGAGTAAATAGTTGTTGAATGAATGAGTGATGCAGCTGGTCTGTGCATCTAGAAAAGCCCTCACATAAAATTAGTTCATCCATAGATTGATTTGGGATTGATTAATTTAAACCTACAGTTGAGAGTTCCTTGTAAATCATGGGATTGTATAGACAGTATCAGAGTAATTGCGTGCCTGAACTATCAGCATTTACTCAGTCCTTCCTTTCATAGTGCTTGTAAGTTGCTTTGTATCTGTGTAAGTGCTATGGCCCTCTCCCTAGGAGATTTCTCTTTTCGAGGTCTATACCAGCATCATAACCAAATGTCTATCTTCCCAAGTTGTATCCAGAGATAATTGGTTTCTCTTTAGTAGAAATTCAGTTCATACCACCAAGGCATGTAAAATACTGATTTCCTTACTCATTAGCACTTTGCAGTTATATGCTGTCCTGGAAAGAGGGATTGGTTGGCAGAATTAGGGACCAACAGGTAGCTGGGATCTGAGAGATAGTAGGGGAGAGAAGGCCTCCTGAAGCAGAGGCATGCATAACTAGAGGGCAGCATAGTGGAAAAGAAGGAGATGGCTGCACTGTGGCTTGCACTATCTGAACAAACCACGTAGAATGCCAGCCTAAGAAAGTGGAATGAAAAGGATGCCTACAAGGCATAGAGGGAACTATCCTCAACATAATAAAGGCCATATATGACAAACCCACAGCCAACATCGTCCTCAATGGTGAAAAAATGAAAGCATTTCCACTAAGATCAGGAACAAGACAAGGTTGCCCACTCTCACCACTATTATTCAACATAGTTTTGGAAGTTTTAGCCACAGCAGTTAGAGAAGAAAAGGAAATAAAAGGAATCCAAATCAGAAAAGAAGAAGTAAAGCTGTCACTGTTTGCAGATGACATGATACTGTACATAGAGACTCCTAAAGATGCTACCAGAAAACTGCTAGAGCTAATCAATGAATTTGGTAAAGTAGCAGGATACAAAATTAATGCACAGAAATCTCTGGCATTCCTATACACTACTGATGAAAAATCTGAAAGTGAAATTAAGAAAACACTCCCATTTACCATTGCAACAAAAAGAATAAAATATCTAGGAATAAACCTACCTAAGGAGAAAAAAAACCTGTATGCAGAAAATTATAAGACACTGATGAAAGAAATTAAAGATGATACAAATAGATGGAGAGATATACCATGTTCCTGGATTGGAAGAATCAACATTGTGAAAATGGCTATACTACCCAAAGCAATCTACAGATTCAATGCAATCCCTATCAAACTACCACTGGCATTTTTCACAGAACTAGAACAAAAAATTGCACAAGTTGTATGGAAATACAAAAGACCCCGAATAGCCAAAGCAATCTTGAGAAAGAAAAACAGAGCTGGATGAGTCAGGCTCCCTGACTTCAGACTATACTACAAAGCTACAGTAATCAAGACAGTATGGTACTGGCACAAAAACAGAAATACAGATCAATGGAACAGGATAGAAAGCCCAGAGATAAACCCATGCACATATGGTCACCTTATCTTTGATAAAGGAGGCAAGAATATACAGTGGAGGAAAGACAGCCTCTTCAATAAGTGGTGCTGGGAAAACTGGCCAGCTACATGTAAAAGAATGAAATTAGAACACTCCCTAACAGCATACACAAAAATAAACTCAAAATGGATTAAAGACCTAAATGGTAAGGCCAGACACTATAAAACTCTTAGAGGAACACATAGGCAGAACATTCTATGACATAAATCACAGCAAGATCCTTTTTGACCCACCTCCTAGAGAAATGGAAATAAAAACAAAGATAAACAAATGGGACCTAATGAAACTTAAAAGCTTTTACACAGCAAAGGAAACCATAAACAAGAAGAAAAGACAACCCTCAGAATGGGAGAAAATATTTGCAAATGAAGCGACTGACAAAGGATTAATCTCCAAAATTTACAAGCAACCCATGTAGCTCAACATCAAAAAAACAAACAACCCAATCCCCAAATGGGCAGAAGGCCTAAATAGACATTTCTCCAAAGAAGATATACAGATTGCCAACAAACACATGAAAGAATGCTCAACATCATTAATCATTAGAGAAATGCAAATCAAAACTACAATGAGGTATCACCTCACACCGGTCAGAATGGCCATCATCAAAAAAGTCTACAAACAATAAATGCTGGAGAAGGTGTGGAGAAAAGGGAACCCTCTTGCACTGTTGGTGGGAATGTAAATTGATGCAGCCACTATGGAGAACAGTATGGAGGTTCCTTAAAAAACTAAAAATAGAACTATCATATGACCCAGCAATCCCACTGCTGGGCATATACCCTGAAAAAACCATAATTCAAAGAGACATGTACCACAATGTGCATTGCAGCACTATTTACGATAGCCAGGACATGGAAGCAACCTAAGTATCCATTGACAGATGAATGGATAAAGAAGATGTAGCACATATATACAATGGAATATTACTCAGCCATAAAAAGAAACGAAGTTGAGTTATTTGTAGTGAGGTGGATGGACCTAGAGTCTGTCATACAGAGTGAAGTAAGTCAGAAAGAGAAAAACAAATACCCTATGCTAACACATATATATGGAATATATATTTTAAAAAAAAGTTCTGAAGAACCTAGGGGCAAGATGGGAATAAAGACACAGACCTACTAGAGAATGGACTTGAGGATATGGGGAGGGGGAAGGGTAAGCTGGGACAAAGTGAGAGAGTGGCATGGGCGTATATACACTACCAAACGTAAAATAGATAGCTAGTGGGAAGCAGCTGCATAGCACAGGGAGATCAGCTAGGTGGTTTGTGACCACCTAGAGGGGTGAGATAGGGAGGGTGGGAGGGAGGGAGACGCAAGAAAGAAGAGATATGGGGATATATGTATATGTATAACTGATTCACTTTGTTATAAAGCAGAAACTAACACACCATTGTAAAGCAATTATACTCCAACAAAGATGTTAAGAAAAAAAAAAGAAAAAATGCCTATGAAATCTGTGTAATCATACGCAATATATCTGTTAGTTTTAAAACATGATTAGATAATGAAAATTGTACATGGTAATCATAAATTAAAACAATTACAAATAAAACAGAATGCACTTATTGCTTAAATTGCTGAAGTTTATATTTAGAAATTGCTTTTGGTGGCATCAATATTTGCACTGCCGTCAGATTCACCTTTGCTGCCACAGGTGGCAAGGCACCATTTCAGTTGGTTTTAATAACATGCATAGTTATTGCATCCTCTGGTGCAATGAAATGTTTCTCTGATCCGCTGTGCTCTTCCCCATTCTCCTTGGTTCCATCATCATATGCTTTTATACGTACTGTTCCCTCTGCCTAGAATAACTTTATCCCTTCTCCATGTTTTTTTTCATTCTTCAAGATTTAATTAAAACCCAGCTCTTCAGCGATGCCACCTGTAACTCCCTCTGACGTTGCCTTCTCCTCTGCAACCACACGGCCTCCTGCACATTTGCACTTATGACCGTGGAGATGTACCTTGAGCATGTGTCTCTCTCTCCCTCTGACTCCTCGACGATAAGGAGGCCTTGCCTTAGTTGCTTTTGTAAACTCCCACCACGCTATGCCTAGCACAGGGCCTGGCACTTACTGGAATCAGCAAGTATTTATTGAATGAAATTGGACTGATACAGGATTGGGACTCGTTTAGTTAGAGGACTGCTGTCCTCCATTGCTGCTCACTTGACCCTCTAATGCCACTTTCCTTAATGTCTGTGGCGGCTCACTCCTGGGTTTTCCGTGTGAGGCCCTTGAACACTAGAATGTTAGAGCCCAGGCGGATCAAGGGGCTCTTCTCATATAACCCCCTTGTCTTAGTCCGTTCAGGCAGCTTTAACAAAATACCACAGGCTAGGTGGCTCACCAACCACGGACATTTATTGCTCACAGCTCTGGAAGTCCAAGATCAAGTAGCAACATGGTCAGACTCACCTCGGCTCCCCTTGCAGGTGGCAGACTACTCAGTGTGTCCTCACGTGGTGGAAGTGGTGAGGAAGCTGTGTCAGCCCTCTTCTGTAAGGGTGCTGCTAACCACATTCCTCATCACCTCCTGAGGCTCCACCTGCTAACACCATCACCTTCGGTGTTAGGGTTCCAATATATGAATTTGGGGGTGGAGACAAATATTCAGACCATAGCAGCCCTCATTTTATAGGTACAAACCCCATTAGGTGAAGGGACTAAAGGAAGGTCACAGGTTCCCTTCAAGTTGCCGTTTAAGCTTTTGACTTTGTTAAACAAGCTTCCATAGGAAAATTGGAGACCTAGCTTTTCATTTTAGACTTTATGTTAACTAGCTGTACGATTGGGGCACTTCCTCCCTTTTTAAAAAAATCCTTAGTCACAAACCAGTGACTTGTGAGTGGAATTTGGTCTGTAGTCTTCTTTTTTTCTTTTTTTTTTAATCTTGAATTTTAATGCTTTTCAAAAGGCATCTGCTTTGCAGTTGGCTGTAGTCTCCATACTTCCCCGTTCCTCCAGACCAGCACTGTCCCACAGAAATATAATGTAAATCACAAACTGAGTTACACAAGTAATTTAAAGTTTTCTAGCATCCCCATTAAAAACATTAAGAAGAAACCAGAGAAATTAACTTTAATAGTTTATTTAACCCAGTATATCCAAAGTATTTTCATGTCAACATATAATTAATATAAAGCTTATTAGTGAGCTATTTATGTTTTTTTCTTCTTCTATGCCTTTGAGAAACTTTGTGTTTTCTACTTACAGCTCCTCTCCATTGGAACTGGTGACATACTGAGTGTTCAGTTGCCACCTGTGTCCAGTGGTTGCAGAACTGGACAGTCCAGTTCTAGATCCTTCTCACTTAACTCATTTACTGTCCTTACTGCCTCTGAAGGCATTTGAACCTGAAAGCCCTGGATGAGAGGTTCATGTAAGGTTCTTTCTGCTCTGACATCCTGTCATTCTCTTGTCAGGGTGAATTTCTCAGTTAAATTAGTCCAGAACCTCCATAGTTGTGTCACCAAGTTAGAACTCAGCAGCAGCTACAGTGTTTGAGCCGGAACCAGAAAGAGCCCATCAGCTTTGCAGGGTCAGAGTTTTGGCCCCGAGCTGAGTGGGCTTGTAGCTGGTTCCTCCATTGTTCTGGCCCAGGCACGGCGGCCTGTTGCCATGATGGGCAGCCCTGCTGGGCTGAGCAGCCCCGAGAGCAAGCCCCAGCATCTCACCCTCTGTAGCAGCGCCCACAGAGGCCTCTGCCTCCACCCACAGCAAGAAGCTTCCCTCACGTTTGCCTTCTGTGGATCTCTGCTGGCTCCAAAGCTCATGTCAGACCCTCTTAGCCATTTGCTGTAGTCAGCCTGGCAGGGAAGGGCTAAGTGGGAGCTTCCGGAGCCCGCAGAAGCCTTCTCTCTGCCCCTCCTGCCAGTGGCTCCCAACAAGGTGACAAAGAATGTGTTTTTTAAACCACCGCACAAAACTATTATTTCCTGTGAATTCTCTGAATTTCCAGCTCCAGAATTGGCTGGAAAGAGAACCTCATTTAAGCTGCCCAAGCAGGAGAAGGCTGTGAATCAGAAGACATCTTGCCAAAGGCAACTGGAGATGCTTCACTGGAAGTTTATCTCTTAGTCGTGACACTCTATTTCCAAGCTCATCCATTCGAGTGAAAAACAGTATGCTTTTCCTCCCTGTGCTAATCTGTACCCAGAACACTTCGTAATGAATGATTTTTTTTTCCTTCTGAACAACAGAGAGACTTCTATTTGTAAAGATGGTCACTATGAAAAAGTCAAAGGTGTCTGTTCAAACCTGGTACTTATAAAATATCTTCATAAGGAAGAGTTCTAGATGATTAAACTACTTCCGCATTAAGACAGTACAACCTATAAGAACACTTGTGATATGTATCCAAACATTGTTTTACATGATTAGATGTCGGTAAGGCCATGCTTCTTAAGCTTGCATCTACGTAGGAACCACCTGGGGATCTTGTTAAAATGAATGCAGATGTGGATTCAGTAGGTCTGGGATGGGGCCTGAGATGGGGCATTTTTAACTAGCTCCCAGGTGAGACCCAGGTTTCAAGGCTATAAGGACTTTGTCTGGACCTTGGATGAACGGTCACAGTTCAAGAGAAAAGAATCCGATTATGTGGCTGTTGGTTTTGCTGGGAGAGAGACAAGAACTGAGCTGACTTGGGAAGCTATGACTTGAATGTTTGTGAGCTAAATCGCTAAGATTCAGTAAAACAGCAGGAAATGAGGGAGTTTAGAGAAGGGAGAAAGGGAGCCACACCGAATAGCTTCCTGTTTCCTAATTCATTATTCGGACTCTACTATTTTGTTTGCTGGTAGTGATGACCAGGAAAATACTCAGCTGAACCAAGTTCTATCCCAGTTGGACAAGATGGAGATCTTGCAGAGTTAATTTAATGAATTTTTTCTGGATCCTAAAATTGGTGTTTTATATAAGAACATGTAGATTAAAATAACGTGTAAAATTGTGTGTGTGTGTGTTTATATGTACCCCATGACAAATGTTTTTGCTATTATGTAAGTGAGAAAAATTTTGTGTTTGGAATGAGTTCCACGTTGTGCTTTGGGACCACAGGTTCAGCTTGGGGCAGGGCAGGTGGGTTGGAGAAGGGGAAGGGGCGGGAGGACAGGATGGAGCCATCATTCCCAGACAGTTCGCAGCATATTATTTTAATTTTGGTTAAAGCCCGATCTGAGAGCTGGCTTATCAACGTGCAGGAGATTGCAGTTGCAATTTGCTGGTTAGTCTCTGTTCTTTTAATGCTTTCCTGAAGTGCCATTTTGTCTCAGTAAGATGCTCCCTAAAAATACTCAAATATTTTTAGTTGGAGAGTACAAATCAGATTGAGCTGCACATTTCCCTGGTGAGCAAAAGGGATGAGTTTGTGTTCATTAACTCAAGGCCATCTGGTGCAGACACGCAGCAGTCTGTGAATCAAACGTGCATCAAACTCCAGGGATCAGAACCCGCGCCAGACCCAGTGTTTTGGAGAGTCAACAACCAGGGGGAGTAAAAGGGCTCAACTCTTTTTCCTTATTTTATAAATCAGCTCCGCCTTGCAGAATATCAGAGCCACATCATCTCCTCTTCATTGCCCATCGGAGCCATCTTTGGAGGGTGCTTCTGCAGTCGAAGTCGTTACCTTCCCCATCTCCCTTTGGGTGGGGGGAGGAGAACAAGAGCCTTAGCATCCCTCCCTCCACTTTGGGCCAGAACCTCGGCCTGCGCGTGCGCTCACGCTCACGCTCCTTCTCACTGCGAGACAAAGAATGCGGAAGCACAGCGACGCTCAAGGTGTTTGGGAGAACTGCGCCTTGCAAATAGCCCATTCCTGGAGGAGAGAGCGCTTGCCTCTTGCAGCTTTACTAATAAAAAGCCACTCAGCAGCAGCCAGCTTTCTGTTTAAGCGTGCTCACCAAAATGTCAATAAAGGAAATAAATTGCTCCACTGATTTGTTACTGATGCCACCAGACCCCTGAATGGAGCGTTTGGAGAACACTTTCCTCCCATCTGTGCTTCCCGTATTGGAAACTGGGTCCATGTGTTAAAACGAGTGGTCAGTGTCTCCAGCAGAGCAGCATAGATGACTTTCCTGTGATCGGATGCAATCTTCTGGGTAGGGTCTGTTCTTTAATACTTTCCTAAGTACCGTCTTTCCAGCCCTGCAGCTCTCTTTCAGGCACCCGTGCGTGTTTGACTGAAGATTAAGTAGAGGGGCTGCCCATCCGGAAGGTATGACTAGCGACTATTCCTCTCTCAGTCTCTGCATCCGCCAGTGCCCACCCTTCTACATTCTAAGATGCCAAGCAGATGACAGAGTTCCATTTAGAAAATTCTTTTGAATCCCACACAGGACAATAATAAAAAGAAATAAGTAAGCAGCTATTTTCCCATGTCTTGTGACATGTCTTAGGAAACTGCATTTCAAAAATCATAAAGAAAAATGATGAGACAGAACACTTAATTTTATTTTATTTTTTTCATGGGAATGCTTATATCAGCTTTATTAATTTGAACCATTTTCCAGTCTCTCAGTTTTGCTCCTATGGTGATTGGTTTCTGGAGAATTTCCAAAATAATTAGTGAATACGCATGTCTACTGTGTATTTTCAGTTACATAAACCCATTTTCTGAGGCACCTTCAACCTAAACATCTTTGTCACCTCCTCAGCCCCAGCACGGCCAGCCTCTCCCTTGGGGTTTCTGACATACTCAGGGGGAGGTTTATCACACTGTGTGTCTTTTTTTTTTTTAGGGTTTAAAAATTATTTTTATTTTATTTTATTTTTTAACACCTTTATTGGAGTATAATTGCTTTACAATGTTGTGTTAGTTTCCACTGTATAACAAAGTGAATCAGCTATATGTATACATATATCCCCATATCCCCTCCCTCTTGCGTCTCCCTCCCACCCTCCCTATCCCACCCCTCTAGGTGGTCACAAAGCACCGAGCTGATCTCCGTGTGCTATGCGGCTGCTTCCCACTAGCTATCTATTTTACATTTGGTAGTGTATATATGTCCATGCCACTCTCTCACTTCGTCCCAGCTTACCCTTTCCCCTCCCCGTGTCCTCAAGTCTATTCTCTACGTCTGCGTCTTTATTCCTGTCCTGCCCCTAGGTTCGTGAGAACCATTTTTTTAAGATTCCATATATGTGTGTTAGCATAGGGTATTTGTTTTTCTCTTTCTGACTTACTTCACTCTGTATGACAGACTCTAGGTCCAACCACCTCACTACAAATAATTTAATTTTGTTTCCTTTTATGGCTGAGTAATATTCCATTGTATATATGTGCCACATCTTCTTTATCCATTCATCTGTTGATGGACACTTAAGTTGGTTCCCTATCCTGGCCATTGTAAATAGTGCTGCAATGCACATGGTGGTACATGTCTCTTTGAATTATGGTTTTCTCAGGGTATACGCCCAGCAGTGGGATTGCTGGGTCATATGGTAGTTCTACTTTTAGTTTTTTAAGGAACCTCCATACTGTTCTCCATAGTGGCTGTATCCATTTACATTCCCACCAACAGTGCAAGAGGGTTCCCTTTTTACTCCACACCCTCTCCAGCATTTATTGTTTGTAGATTTTGTGATGATGGCCATTCTGACAGGTGTGAGGTGATACCTCATTGTGGTTTTGATTTGCATTTCTCTAATGATTAGTGATGTTGAGCATCCTTTCATGTGTTTGTTGGCAATATGTATGTCTTCTTTGGCGAAATGTCTCTTTAGGTCTTCTGCCCATTTTGGGATTGGGTTGTTTGTTTTTTTGATATTGAGCTGCATGAGCTGCTTGTATATTTTGGAGATTAATCCTTTGTCATGGATGCAAACAACTTTATATTAATGGAAAGGAGGAAACCCACGTGTAAGAAAATTTGCCCAAGTTCTGTGAGGAAAGCTAAAGCTAATTCTTTTTCTCTTTTCAGTGGGTTAACTTTTAGAAGTATGTATTGTTCAGTGCAGTGCATTGCAATGCTTCTTATTACAGCCTTACCAGCCCCAGGTGTTGTCATTGTTTTTGATGTTTACTGATATGATAGGCATAAAACCACACCTTGTTTTGTTTTGCAAATCTTTGGTTAGCACCAGAGTTTAAATTTATTGGCCTTTTTAAAGCCCCAATAAAGGTTTTCTTGTGCTTAGGAAAGCTCATCTTCTAAAATGCAGAGAAGCTAGCTCAAGGTCCCATTAAGACATTAATTGAATTATAATGTGTTTCCTTTGGACTTGATCTCTAAGTCGGTGGAATCCACATTGTCTGCAAGATCCAAGTGTAGAGCACATCTTTGAGAATACACAAGTGAGAATGAGTGAGAGAATCAGATGAGTTTTTAAGTTTTCCAGAGGAAGAAAATTTAGTTTTAATTGTTTATTGCACAACTAAGGTATGTTTATTGTGGAAAACACAGATAAGCAAAAAGAAGAGAATAAAAATTACCTTTAATAATCATATTTTTAAACATTTTGGTATATATGTTCTGTTCCTTTCTCTATGGGAATAAATGCCTTAAATGATAGAATCTTAGTATACGTTCTGTTTTGTTATACGTGTTTTCACTGATCAGTATTTCATGAATATTTTTTATACCATCACATGTTATTATCCTATATATATTTTTTGGCTACATAGTTTCCACTGAATGGATATACCACAATGTATTTAACCAATCCGGTATTGTTGGACATTTCACAATCGTAAACACTGCTGTGGTGAGCATACTTGTAGTGAAATCTTTTTGTGCATCCATGATTATTTCCCTGGATAAGTACCGGAAGGGGAATTGCTGCATATATGGGCATGCAGACTTTTGTAGCTTTTAACACATGTGTGTCAACAGCACCATGTCCTTTCTGTACTATGGCAGTGTTACAGAAAAAAAGTATTCATGACGTTTGTTGAAGGGGGCCATGGTGGAGGTATAGGGACCACTGCAATGAGGTCTTGCAGTGGGGGAGAGATTGGACTCAACTCCGAATACAGCATGAGCAAATGGGAATTTATAGTCAGGGAACAGAGTGGGGGTCAGTGGATGGAAAATTACTGAGAGGAAACATTAGGGGTGAGGGAGATTCTGGATAAACCAACCTAACAAGATTCTTGCTGAAGGCAAGTCAGGTGATCAGACATCACCTGGGGGATGAGGACCCTGATCAGGTGTCATGGGTGATCACGTATTGAGATTGGGAGGTTCTGTTGAACTGAATTAGCAGGATTCTTGCTAAAGCTGGGTGATGCAGAGATGAACATAGATGTCCGAAAGTCAGCCGTGGTTGGAAAAGAGTTCAGGGGAGTCTGAGTAGAGTTTGGTCAATGAGAGAGTCTGTGTCAGCATTTAGCATGCTCTCTGGTAACGTCTTGTTTATTGCCCTCCTTGTAAATCTTTATTAGTTTTAGGGCAGGACTGTGGGTACCTTGTTCACCAAGCTACAGTACTGAGATACCCTCCCGGGCCCCAGCACCACCTCTGCCTACCCAGCATCATTCCTGGCACAGAGCTAATGGCAACTTGCATGGAAGTGCTGAGTGTTAATGCACGTTTGAAAAGAGGCAATGGCCAAAGATGGATGGAGAGGGAGGGGTGAGAAAGTCATGTCAGAGACTCCTGGGTTTGGTACAAGCTTTATCAGATAGATGTGGGATCTGCCAAATCTGCCGTCAGTTCTTTGATGCTCAGTTTCCTAACAAACGTAAATGAGGTAATTTTAAAAAGATGATCTGTCTGAGGGCATTTCCAGATCTGCAAATTTATGAGTCTTTGATTGTGAGTCATGTGTAAGGGATAGAAAAAGCTGGCTTGAATCAGGTGAGAAAGATACTGCATTGAAGCTGGAGAAGTTTACCTAATGGATGAAGTCCTTTAGAACAAAAGTGACAGCAGAAGGGCCTGGGCTGCAGCAGGACAGTCATACTTTGGGCTATCAGGGTGACTTGGAAAGAGGTAGCATCTGAAAGTTGACTGGCTAGAGGCCAGCTTCAGGCTCCCGATGGGCTCCTTCAGAAGGTAGATGATTGGTGGTCCCGGGTGAGCACTTCCAGAAGCAGGTAATGGTCAGAGGTCTAGCCAGGCAGATGGCCTACATCAGGGAGACCCAACAGTCACAGAAACCCAATTTCTTAGAGATCTGGAGATGACAAGGCCTGGGCTTTTCCCCTAGGAACTGGGATCTTGGCAACAGGTAAGCCAGGCTAGAAGTGAGTTTTGAAGAAAGACACGTTCAAAATGGTCAGGGTGGGACCAGCAGCCTAGACTGCTGAGCTGTTGACCTGAAGCTCCTTAACTTATCTGGGGAGCTGAGATTAAGTGGTCCCAGCTGTGAGGCTTGAGTGATTAGAGCCAGGAAATCCGGGCATTCCCTACTCTTAACTCTTTAGTTGGCAACCTGATCTCTTGGCTTTCTTCTAGATGCTGCAGAGTTTAAAGCATTCTGAACATTCTTTAAAATAGATCCCTGTTGGAATTTTTAACTTTTTTTCATCTTTCTATTGTGAAATAAAACAGGTACACAAAGCAATACTAAACAAATCCATAGCTTAGTGAATTCTTGTAAGGCAAACACTCTTGTTCCCATGAAACTCTGCCAGCCACCCTAGAAGCCCCTCCATTGTCCCTCACAATCAGATCCCCTACCCTTCTCAATTTTTATGGTGATCACTCTCTTGCATTTCTCTGTAGATTTGTCACATTAGTGTGCATTCCTCACTATTATTTTTTACTATATATATATATAATTGAAGTATAATTGATGTACAATATTATATAAGTTTCAGGTGTACAGTATTGTGATTCACAATATTTAAAGGTTATACTCCATTTATAGTTATTATAAAATATTGGCTATAATCCCTCTGTGGTACAGTATTTCCTTGTAGCTTATTTTTTACATAACGGTTTGTACATTTTAATCCCCTACCCCTATATTGCTCCTCCCCTTTTCTCTCTCCCCACTGGTAACCACTAGTTTGTTCTCTATATCTGTGAGTCTCTTTCTTTTTTGTTATATTCACTAGTTTGTTGTACTTTTTAGATTCCACATATAAGTGACATCATACAGTATTTGTCTTCCTCTGTCTGACTTACTTCACTCAGCATAATACCCTCCAGGTCCATCCATGTTGTTGCAAATGGCAAAATTTCATTCTTTTTTATGGCTGCGTAGTATTCCAGTGTGTGTGTGTGTGTGTGTGTGTGTGTGTGTGTGTGTGTGTGTGTGTGTGTATCTCACATCTTCTTCGTCCATTCAAGTGTTGATGGACAGTTAGGTTGCTTCCATATCTTAGCTATTGTAAATAATGCTGCTAACAACATTGGGGTGCATGTATCTTTCTGAATTAGTGTTTTTGTTTTTTTCAGATATATACCATGCAGTGGAATTGCTGGGTCATATGGTAGTTCTATTTTTATTTTTTATGAGAAACCTCCACACTGTTTTCCACATTCAACATTGCTATTTTTTAGTCTTGCCCATTTTAAAAAAAGATACATATTTGAAGTCTCTTTTAAAAGCTGCAGCATCCCCTCCATCCCTTTCTTTTCCTTACACTTTTTCTGTGGAAGGACCCAGGAATTCTTAATCTGCAGAGTCCCACAAGCTTCTATACTTGTGGTGCAGTTCAACATTTCCCTCTGTCTTTTATATTTCCTGCACCCTGGCAGCTGCTTCCAGAGGCTTGACCAGACTCTGGTTCAGTCTCTTTGGCAAGGTGATGATGTTTTTCATCAGGAAGCCCATAACATGTGGTTTTCACTTTTTCATGTTAACACTCAGGGATGCTCAATGTCTCGAACCACCACTTCACTGAGGGCTGCAAATGGTGTCGTTCTCACTCTATAATTTTGTTTTCATATTAGGTGGGATAATTTTTTAAGGGGAAGATTCCATTTTTCTACTACTTGGTCACCCAGTGGTACAGTTCTTACAGGAAATGCTGAATAAATATTCAATGCATTTATATATCCAGTTTTCAAGATAATAAATTGGCTTCCTGTCATCTTTAAAATGTAACCAATTAGTTATTTTAAACTAGTATTATGAACTCATGGATTTACACATATTTGATGGGTTTCAATCCACTGCCAGTTGGAGCTTCTTCAGTTGGCTCCTGGGTCCCTTTGACATGAGCTTAGGAAGTTTCTGATCTTCCTTATTATCTGGTACATGAAGATACTCCAGGCTCATGTTGTGTATTTCCTGCCCCAGACTTGGAATCAGCCATTTCTCCAAGAAGCCTGGTTTCTGTTAATGGGAAAAGGTATTTCAGCACCACAATCTCGATATTTTGGATGCGTATTCCTACTGGGCTGGTCCTTGTTTCTAGCTTTTTCAGCAGACATAGCATACACATGTGTATGTAATATGTGTGTGATCCAATATTCTGAGTTCAAAGTATTTCAGACTCAAAACTATAGAGTTTTTACCTAACGACTTTTATATTGCATTTGTATCTCCTTTATTGCAAACCAAGAATCCTGGTTCTTAAAAACACAGAATTAGAACATCTCATAATTATTACAAAAGTCTCCGAATAACAATAATAACAGTACTACCACCATCAACTATGATTACTGAAAATAGCTAAATTTTTCAATCTCCAAATTCTCTTCCCTACCCCCAACTTTTCTGGTCGTATTTGTGTGATCAGATAGCCAATATATACTGTCATCTATCCCTTTTAACCCTCATTTAGTTTTAGTTCTGTAGGTAAATATATATTTAACACTCACTATCCTTATGTTGATGCCAATTTAGTTATTTTGCTCATCTGAAGCTAATTCTTTAGTAGATTCCTTAGTTTTCATTTCATGGAAACAGAATTTGTTTGTGTTGATAACAATTTGTGCTCTTCGTACATGAAGTAAGTTTTGCTGGGTGTAAAATCCTTAACTCACTTTTTTTCTTTAAATATCATAAATATGGGTATCAAAAGTAAAATAGTACAGTTTCTTCTAGCATAAAGTATTATTATCAAAAAGCATGTGATAATCTAGTTTTCTTTCCCTTATAAGTTATGTATTATAAAGATATTTATCTTTAAAGTCCAGTAATTTTACTAAGTCATGTCTTGATGTTGATAGTTCTGGGTTGAGAGTTTCAAGTATGTGGTGTGATCTTTCAATGTGTAGTTTCAAATCTTTTTAAAAAAAAATTCAGGAAAATTGTCTTGAATCATACCTTTTAATATTTTTCTATTCCCATGCCTTGGTTTTCTTTTTTAGAGACTGACTCCTATTCTCCACTGGTTGGATCTTCATTTCCTATCTTCAGTATTTGTCCTTTTCTTCAGATCTTTTTTTATCTTTTTCTTCTTTTTTTTTGCGTTACGCAGGCCTCTCACTGTTGCGGCCTCTCCCGTTGCGGAGCACAGGCTCCAGTCGCGCAGGCTCAGCAGCCATGGCTCATGGGCCCAGCTGCTCCGCGGCACGTGGGATCCTCCCGGACCGGGGCACGAACCCGTGTCCCCTGCATCGGCAGGTGGACTCTCAACCACTGCACCACCAGGGAAGCCCTTCATTTCTTTTTGATTTTGAAAAACTTTTATCCTTTTTACCTTTCATTTCCCTTATGTATTAGTTGTTTTATGTATTAGTTTTGTTTCTTCTAGATTACTTTTCATTTATAAAATAATTTTTTATTGTTATTGTAACCTTACATCATTTTCTGAAGGCTTTAGATGATTTTGAAATAAGGTGCTACAATTTTGATAGTTTTCTGAGCCTGTCTCTCTGGTATGTCTTCATTATCTGTAGAGATGCTCTTCTGCTCCTAATTCTTTCTTTCTTTCTTTCTTTCTTTCTTTCTTTTTTTTTTTTTTTTTTGATAATAGCTTTGTATGAAGTTTTACCTGCATACATACCACTACAGAGAGGCTCTTCTCCAAATTCCCCCACCAAACCTCTCTAAGAGGAGGGTAATCTCAGATGGGGGCTCTTTTGCAAAATGTAACTTTTTATGTGAATTTGCTTTTCCTGAATTTTTAGGAGGAAGATTGGTTTATTTAGCTTTTCTAACTTAATGGTATTTCCTCTTCTGTTATTTCACATAGTGTTAAAAAAATATGGCAGCTCTCCTTCTGAGATTTCCTGTTTACATTTTGATTTCACTCCCAGTAGTGGACTCACTGGAGGAGTTCACTGAGAGTTCGTAGGGACCAGGCAGCTCCAGCCTCTTCACTTCAGACCTTCAAACATTAAGTCCTTCCATGTCCCTACTATTAGAGGGAGCAAAGCTGCCCCCAGTTTTAGCTGCTGTTCTCAGTTATGTGTGCTTTCCAGTGGATTCCTGTTGGATAGTTTAGTGTTTTGTTCTCAAGTCCATCAGATGCCTTGTTGCTTCCCTCTCCTTTCTCTAGCACAGATGCCAATGACACACACGTCTTGTGGCTATTGGTAGTTTTGTCCCTTGGCTTGTCTTTTGGAGGTCCATGGGGATACCTTGTCACTTAGTTTTATTGTAAGCATTGTCTGTGCATTTTTGATTTTGCATTTAGTTTCTCTGCGTGCTTTTTCTGTGAGACATTGGGAGGACATCACTGCCGCTGCCCTCTTCCTAGAATCCCTCAGCAGGGTTTTAAGCTGATGAAGACAGAGCTCACGGTTGAGTCTCCAGCAGCAGTTCACACATTGTGCCGTGTAAAACATGAACCTGATATATGTTCGTGGAATGAAATGAAACTGTCTACCTCTGGATTAGGATCCCGGCCCACCCACAGTGCTTTTGGTAACGCATCCTATTTCCAAAGAGACTTACTGTTCATTGGGACGCCAGGGACACAGGGTCTGTGTCTGGTGCTGGGGGAGTTCACCCTCCAGTGGGAGGACAGTGTCTCCCTGCTGCCTGTTACACGGAGATAATGAGCTGCAAATGTCAAATTGGCTTTTGGAGTTCACAGCCTGCCACTTTGAACCATGACCAGGGTGGAAAGCAGCTGGGCAAGCTTGTGACTCCCAGTGCCTTTGTCTATTAAAGCACTTTATATAGCAATAACTTATGTGCTTCTTTGCTTGGGTCCCTAATTAAAGCTGTTTTCAACCCAATAAACAGCCAGACCCCGGCTAATAGAGTTGGACAACTCCTCGGTGGCCTCCGCCTGCATCCTCTTAGGCTCTGCGGTCCAGGGTTAAGTTCCTGCACCTTCAGCAGGGCCACCCCCTGAAACATTTAATGAGAAGAGTATTGTCTCTTGGAGACATAATTAAGAGAGACGATTCAACCTTCTCTGAGATAACAGGTCTTTTGCAATGCAGTGTGTTGGGGGAAGAGTCAGCCCAAGTCAGTGACTGCCTTAGCTGTCATGACTCCTGTTAATAGTGCCAAGTTTCTGCTTGTCCGAAAGGCCCTGGGATCTGCACCGAAGTTCGTTAACCTTTTGTCTGAGAGACTTGTGCTTGGGACTTGTGGCTCTATGTCTTTTTTTTTACCGCTTTTCAGGCTGTAACTACAGTTTGGTGGTTGTGGCTGGGGACACAACTGGGGAATAAGTAGCTTCCCCTTTGAATCTCCCGTTACTGTATGACCTTTATGTTCTAGATGTTGGGGGCACATGAGCCTAGTTTTGCATCCTATTAGGATTCCTGAAGACTGGAAACTCTGGATGCAAATAAAACTACAGCTGGGAGACACATGTGAGGACTCCTATTTTTTTTTCTGTCTTCTCAGGAGCCCACCTGTCTTCCTCAGAAGTTACATGCGGAAGATTTTCATTTGGCAATTAGTCTAAATGTACATGGGAAACCATCTACCTAAAGTAACTCTTAAGAGAATCACTTTGTGAAGTAAACATGACTTTGAGAATGTGAAAAATGTCTCCCTAATTTATCTGTCTTAAAATTTCAACTTTTTAATATCATATTGTCATCTATCAAGGCAAAGCTGTGTTTTGTTCTTTTTTTTCTTCCCACTGCTTCCCCTTTATTTCCTGGGAAGGGAATTAGTTTTCTTCACATGAGATAGATGACTTCATCTCCTATGTCATTGTTTCACTGTGCTCGAATCTTTTGTTTGTGAGGAAACAGAGGAGAAATCTTGGACTCGGAGTGAGAGAGCCTAGTGTTCCCATCCAGCTTTGTCCTAACTTGCTCTGAGACATTGACAAGCTAGTTAACCTCTCTGAGCCTTAGTTTGTTCACCTATAAAATGGGTATAAAAAATCCTCGCGTGACTTTGTTGCTGCTGGATTAATTGTAATAATTTATATAAAGCACTTGGTACCTGGCACAATGTTGACACCTCCCAAATAATCGTCCTTATTTGGGAACTCCGTTGCCAATGAAAAGGTGACCTCTTGCCCATGAGAAATAGTTAGTGATAACTTGTTCTCACTCCCATAACTTGTTCTCACTCCCCCTTCCCACCACGGGTGGAGCTTCATCCCCGTACTGTTGAGGATGTGTTTCTCCACACAAATACATCTGTAGCCACTAAAACAAATCAGAAATACCCATTCGCAGTGATACATAAGCGAAGAAACCCAAGCCAAACACGTGGATGTGGATCCTTAGCAATGTGGGAGGTGGCGTGGGGGCAGAGTCACAGTGACATCTCGTTTCCACTCCCACTTCTGAGTTTTTCATGCCTCAGCTGTTTTCTCTTCATACACATGATGGGCTCTTCTTTACAGACACAACTCTTAGCCAAGCAGTCCCCCAAAGACTCAGAGAAGCCCCTTCTCTTTCCTCCCCTCACCATTATGTTCCAAGGGGAGGGTGGTCTCAGATGGGGGCCCTTTTGCAAAATATTGCTTGAGAGACTGGAAAATCACGCTCATGCATGCTGGTCCTGATTTCTCTCCTGGCCTCCCGTCCCTTCGTTTTCCCCTCCTGTTCAGTTTTAAACACAGTTCCCTCCACCAACCTAAGCTGTCCCTGATACACCCCACCCCTCCTGGTCCCCAGCTCTTTTGTTCTTTGGTCTCTGCCACTGCCCCCTGCCTCCACCCCAGTACACTCAGCTTCACTGCTGCCTAAATGTCATTTTCGAAACAACAGAAGGACATGCTGTTTTTGCAGCATCTTGGGGAAAAAAAATTTTTTGATCCATTTGGTATTAAGAGCATTCACAAGAAATGTATTCAGGGACCCTCGCCAGCCTCTTTCACTGGTGTGGTTCACATTTGGTGGTTGGTGATATAACAAGCCCAACATTTTTCCTCCAGAAATGTCCATTCTCCTATCATCTGTATCTCTCTTCCTTAGCTTTCTTTGTCTTTCAGCTAAATCGGTATTTGAAGCACCGCAGTTCCTGATTAATTTTCAAGCTGGGGATCCATCCTGATCCCGTCTCAGGGTTTTGAACCAGGTTCTTGGGAAAAGTGGGAACATGGCCAAGTCCGGCTTGCTTCTCTGGGCCGTAACGGAGGGGAAGGCTTGAGACACTTTGCCCCGCCTTGACCCACAGGACCAATGCAGAGCGTAGGAAGAATCTGTCAGGCTCCTGTGTCAGGACCTCTCTTCCAGAAGGAGACAGTGCATCTCCTCAGAAAAGTAGGAACTCGAGTTCCCTTTGTTCTTTATCTGTCCGTCCTCCAGGTCGCATCGGTGTACAGTCACACCTTATTATTCACACCTTATTATTCCCCTCAGGTGGAAAGTTCTTGAGGGCAGGATCCACGTCTGACTCATCTTCTTGTCCTTCGGTGCCTGGAACTGGGCCTTGTAGGTGGCCCGCAGCTGCTGACAGCAAGAACACACACCCCCAGCCACTCAACCTCGTGTGTGCCGACGAAGCGGGGAGCAGAGCTCACCCTCCCCAGACTCCTTCCCGGCAATGCTCTGCTGGAGAAAGGGCGCACACGGGCTTGGAGCATTATTTTGAAACCCAGAGACCCTTTGCTCATTGCTGAAGGTCCAGATGAGCCATTAAGTTATGAACTGGAATTTTAGTGAGCTGTTGTTCTGGCCAGAACACCTGGTTGCAACACAGTGACCAGATTACCCCTACCCGTTTGAGTTATTCACAGTCACTGAGACTGTGGCGCTCTGGATTTAGCGGTTGTCATACACAGACACCCAAAGTGGGAGGTTTGCTGCCTTTCGGGGTCATCCAGGCCGACTCCTCAAGACTTGAGCACACCAGAGGACCCTTAGTGCAAGAGTGGTTTGAGAGCTATTGTTAAGTCTTACCTGGAAGATCTCCAACCCAGCTCCTTTCGCGGGGCTCCTGTCCACTTTGGGCACCCCGGGGAGAACTGCAGGGCACCTACCAGGTACTTCCCTACTAGCTTTCTAGTCATCGTACGAATTTGGAGGAAATGAGAAATAGTTGAATTTTCACACACGCACACACACACACCAAGAGTTCTTGTCCTAATGACTTGTTTTGACATTCCACTTGATAGGAGTCTGACAGTTTGAGGTTTGCAGCCTGAGTGACCTTCTTTAAAAGGACCCTGTGTCTTCCCTGACTTTGAATAGGCCTTCGTTGATGGGTAAATCTGGGCAGAGTTCAGACCCTCTGCAGATGGGCACACCAGACAGCATCCACGCCGCCTAGAATCTAATCGAAGTGCGTAGTAGACACTACCTCCCTCCAACTTCGGGGAAACTCCCTGGATGTAGAAACGCTTGTGCTGTCCATTTCACGTGTGTAGGTCTTTCCTAACTGTGAATCCTAGTCTTTCCTTCCCGAAATATCATTAATTGATCCTGTCTTAAAAATCAGCTTGGAGGGCCTGCCTGGTGGCACAGTGGTTGAGAGTCCGCCTGCCGATGCAGGGGACACGGGTTCGTGCCCCGGTCCGGGAGGATCCCACGTGCCGCGGAGCGGCTGGGCCCGTGAGCCATGGCCGCTGAGCCTGCGCATCTGGAGCCTGTGCTCCGCAACGGGAGAGGCCACAGCAGTGAGAGGCCTGCGTACCGCAAAAAAAAAAAAAAATCAGCTTGGAGGTGGGCTCCTTATGTAACGTTGCTCTTGGCATCTCTCTGTTGAAGAACATGTTTGAGCTTCTCTTCATCCGCTTTTTCCTCACCTTTAAATTCCTCATGGAGGCTGAGCTTTGCCAAACAGACAGATCTGGAGCAAAATTAGAAGCTTTTCCCTGGGCCAGCTTCTAAGGGCCTTCCTGGTTTTCTAAGAAGCAACCAAAAAAAGAAGAAAGAAAGAAAAAAAGAAAAAGTAGAGACTGGGAGAAGCAAACTTTCAGCTAATTACCATCTTTTTTCCCCTCTGAGCTCAGAGTACGGTTCGTAATTTCCTGACCAGCTTGTGCCCCTCCCCCGCTCCCTCTGAGCATCTGTGTTGGTTTCAAATTGAACTGCATACCTGCTGCTCTGAATTTCCAACATACCATACCAGTTGGTTTGCCAAACAGTGAACTGCCAGCCATCTGCCATCCAAAGTCAGAATTTACATTGTTTCATCTTAAAATAACGCCTCCGGAATAGCAAGCCACTCTGTGCATCAGGTTTTAAAGTTGACAATCAGCCAGAATTAAAAACAAATACCAAATGGGCATAAAAAAAGAACATGGTGGGGAGCTGGGGAGGGGGGCTGGCATTTGACAGAGAGTTTATTTTTCAGCATTTTTACCTGACTTTCCACCAAAATAACCATGCCATTTAATTCTATCTGCAACAGCAGGAACTACTTATAGACTGAGAGCGTTAACTTTTTACTCGCCCGGCTCTACACGAACAGGATGCAGGGCTGGGTCTGTCGTCCGCATCTCAGGGAGGGCAGATGTCTTCATATCCCCCAGGTGTAGGGGAGGAAGACCTGTCTTAACCTCTTCTCGTGGGGCTTCCTGGTTGCTCAGACGAGAAAGCTAAGATGCGTGAAGGGGGACCGCCTGGTCCAGGGCCACACGCTAGTTAATGGTGAGCCCAGGACTCCTGGCTCCCAGGCCCGTCCTCCCGCCCCTCACCCCCCAACCGCCTTGACCTGTCAGTGCGGATGTGGGGCTCCCTCCACACCCCTTGGTTCCCGCTAGCTGCCTGTAGCAACCCTTTTGTGCCCTATTCCCCTGCCCCTTCAGGACAGACAGGAGAGAAGGGGTTTCTGCGGGACTGGGAACCCCTGGCGACCTGTGATGGTGGCCTTGTGGCAGAGCAACCGCTGAATCTGGGTAGCTTTCCAGAGCAGATGGGATCGAAGGAGATTTTTTTTTTAAAGAGAGAAAGAAAAGAGGTTTCATGTTTCTTTTAGGGAAGCTGTTCCGGGCGAAGGCAGCTTGGGGAAAAGTGTGAAGTTATGAGTGGGCAGAGGAAGCAAAGGGCTCTAAATTTATACCAAAGCCACTGCCTACAGTTTGGAGCCCTATGCCACCGGCCTGCTGGCGAGGAGGGCTTGTACCTGAGCCTGGGCTGGGCGGGGCACTGGGCGAGCCCTGCGCCAGCCTCATGCAGCCCCTGTGGAATTCTCCTGGGGCTGACCTTGGACATTCTGGGGTCCCGGCGAGCCTCTTGCTCAGTCCGGTCTTAATGTGAGTGTCAGAGGTGGGGACTGTGGTCGTAGCTGCGCGTAGGTTTGCTTTGGGGCCAGATGGTGGCATCTCCTCCTGGAAGCCGTCTCTCAACCCTGGCCAGACCCTGGGCCCATCTTCCGTGTTCCCACAGCCCTGCCTGTAGCTCTGAACAACCTGCCCCATGAGCCGTCTCTATTGCTGGGACTGGCTGTCCTTCCCGTTAGGCTCCTTGTGACCCGGGCCATCTCCCCGACCTTTTGGGTCCTGAACACCACTAGTATGTGCTCCACTCACGCTCACTTAGCGAGTGAGTCAGTGCTCTGCTGGGATAATGCAGAACTTAACTGGTTGTGCTGACCGCTAGACTCAGCCCCATAGTATTTCTGCTGTGAAAGCTGCTTTTGACTTACCCGAATTCTTCCGATTTTGTTGTGTGCAAATTAGCATCGTTGTTACTAGCTACACGTTACTGAGAGTACTCAGGGGCCAGTCACTGCACGAGGTACCCTATATATGTTCTTATCTACTGTGACAATTCAATTTATTAATAACACCCGGATAACTAAGATGAGAGGGGCCTTGTGAGGAAGGTCCGAGAAAGCGGGTCCATTTAGCCTGGGATGAAAACACTGAAGTGAGAGGTGTGAAGGCTGCATAAAAAAAAAAAAGATTCCGACGACAGGCTGTCCTTGGAGGGGGGATAGGGTGTGCTGTCTTACTCCCGGGCTCAGGAGCAATGAGGCAGATGCTAGGCCATCAGGAAGGATTTCCAAGCGAGTGGAGCCACCCATCAGCAGAATTTCCTGCCTACAAAGGAGTGAACACCCTGCCCACAAAGGAGTGAACACCCTGCCCAGGAAGATCAAGCAGCAGCAGAATGACCGTTTGCCACGAAGCCGTAGAAAGAATGTCTCACTGATATGGAACTTGGTACACGTGTGCCCTAAAACATCCATTCCGACTCCCAAATTCCTTAGTTCTGTCTTCTTAGCTTAGTACATAAAACAATGGCGATTATGATGATACATTTTTAAAGCTTAAAATAGTCTTAACTCCTTTTTACAGAATGAGTCATTTCAAGGCCTCCTCCCTACTCCCTGCCTTGAAAGTCTAATCAGAGGAAGCCCAATTTTTAAAAAAAAAACTTAAAATTTAAGAACAAGATCTAAATGCAGACCTATCATTTGATTTCCTAAAAGGTGTTTTCCTTTGCAAAATCAGAAGGTGAGGGAGTGTCCCCTCCAGGGACTGGAGACGTTTGTGTACAGGCGTCGTGGCGGAAAGGCTGCAGGTCCCGCTCAGCAGAGGGTTGAAGAGATACTGCTCAGGCCAAAGCCACTGTTAACAGGGCCTCCCCTGCGATGGCTTCTGGGGATGGAACCCTCTAGATGCGAGTTTAAAACTAGCTATCTGCACAAATGCTATTTGCCAAATGCACTGTTTCGCGATAAAAGATAAAAGCTCTTTTCTAAAGCAGTTGTGAGACAGTTTGTATCTGACCCTGGGTTAGAGTCGTTACTAAGGGAACCACACAGAGAGAGAGCTGATATTTAAATGAGCTGACATCTCAAGATTCCCTTGGGCAGGAGGCATGTTTCTCCTCTAAGAAAGAACATGACTTTCTTCCATGTAGTGGAAGGATTCGTGGTGTTTGCTGCCCACAGGTGCTTGTACCTGTCTGCTGCTGCTTTTCCCCTCTGCCTGGGAGATGGAACCGTCAGGTCTGAAGGGCCTTCCAGCTGATCTGATAACCAGGAAAGCAGAGCAAGACTTCCCCTCCAGTTGTCTCTGAGCAGCTTAGTAAGCTGGTAGAATTCGTGTGGTTATAGGACACAGCTATGCCAACAAGGAACTGCATCCCACAGGTGTGTGGAAGCAACGGGCATGAAGTTCAAAGCCAAAAGGGCAAGTGTCAGAATCCAAGCTCAGGATTCTTAGTGAGTTTGAGATGAACTCTGAATTCAGTTCTGGCGGGAGAAACAGTTACATTAAGTAGTGACTGAGTAATTAAGGATGAACAGTTAAGGTAACTATGATAATAGTTTAATACTACTTTATCTTAAATATTAAAAAGTAAAGTGGTGTTTTAAATACTGTTGAAATGTGGGTCTTTTTGTAATTTTTTTTTTTGAGAAAGAAAACTGGGTTCTTCCTCTCAGCTAAGAAATAGTCTATTGTAGACAGACTCTTACATGGGTACAGCACGATTATAACACTCCTGCCACCTAATGATGGAGTGCCTTAATTGCAGACCAAGTACCTAAAGAAATGACCAAACACTAATTTCAAAACTAAAGTACAGCAAACCCAATGCCACCTATGGAGACCGCTTTTACATGCAGTGTATAATTTATTGTCAGATGCAGTTAAGAGGGGGTCATCTTTTAACATTTGCTTGCCTTTGATTTGTGGTACTTCATGTTCTCAAAGTCCGTCAGAAACAAAGGCAATGTAAAAGAATTACGGGAATTCACAGTATATCAAAATTTGGTTTTGGAATGAAAGCTGTCATTAAAAATGGGGTCTAGATTAAAATAATTGTTAATATGTGCTAGGTTATTAGCACATGAATGTGCTAATGATGGCCTGGCCCCATGGCCTGGAGGGACCCACATTGTGATGACCCACATTGTGATGACCTCTCTTCAATAGTCATCCTGTTTGTGCATTATTGATAGGTCAGTCATTTCTTCAAGTTAATCAAGGCCCATTATAAATAAATAAATGTTTTTAAAAACAGTCATAGGAAGAAAAACACATACATGAGAACTATTCATCAGGTTTCCAGGTTTAAAATCATCATTATATAACTTGTAGCAGATACGGGAGGAACAGCCATTTGTACATTCTCCTGTGTGGTTATGAAACCATGAGTTCATCCTGAAGTATCCACACAGGCAGAGTTCCATCATCTCATCCTTGACGGATATTTGGCACAAATATTCTGTTCTTGCTGAAGAAGAAACTTGATGTTGAGCCCTCAGTAAGTGGTAGACAGGGACACCTTTATAAACTTTTGTTTTGTCATTATTTTTGCTTTCTGGTTTAATAACAACCAACGTTGGTATCATGTTCTGCAGCTTCAAAATGCTTCCACATGTCATTTTCATTCTCTACCGCTAGATAATTAGTGCCTTTCTTTTACAACTGAGGTGACCATTATGTTCATAGAAATCAAATGACTCGCCCAAGATCTCATAGCCAGTCAGTGGCAAAGGCAGGATGTAAATCTGGATTTTCTGGCTCTAAATTTCATGTTCCTTCTACTCTCTGGCACAGCTTGCCAAGAGAAGATAAGAATTGTTCTCAAGATGGAATTCTTTGTTTCTGGTACATATGGTGGCAGAGCGGCCCTGTGGCCAGTCAAGACATAGCAAGTTAGGCAGAGAATCAGTCAGTGTCTAAGGCTTTTAAGGAAGGACATTTCACACTGAAACTGTGAAATATACTCCTCTTTTAATGAAATGTCAGTTCTCATTAATTCATTTATTTACCCAACAATATTACTGTAAGAGTAGCAACCATATTGCCTGCACTGTCAGCACAGAGAATGATGGCCTGGCCCCGTGGCCTGGAGGGACCCACATTTTGATGACCTGTGAATGCCTCTCCCTTGTCCTGAACCCTTTTTCTCTTCACCTGCCATCTCCAGTCCATGTTATGTACCTGGAATACCAGGGGAATGTCCTTGTTTGTCATGGTCAACAGCAAGGACGGAAACATATTAAAAATGCTTTAAGACTCACAAGGTCTTGTAGGTCAGCCTGTGGATTGGTGCGTGGATCTCTTCTCCTGCCAAATGTGCCAGGGTTGCCGCGGAGACAAAAAAGCAGCTGTATTTTGTTCTGAGACTTGCTATCACACGCTCATGGGCACACGCGCCGGCTAGTCATTAGAACGTGTGTCTTAAGTATGATCCAAGTCTCCTCTCCATGATTCTACTCCTTTCCTGACTTTGATCCTTCCTACAAATGAAGATTTCTTTTTCACCATCCTGTGTTGTATCAACCTGGGCGTATCATAGTCCCCTGGGGACGCTGCCAAGCCACGCTCGCCCACTGTCCCCCCTCTGCAACCCTGGTTATGAAACAGAGCTCTCTGTGAGGTGATTGATTAAACTGAATTCATTGGTTTTTTTAGGGTGTATTATTTGGGGACAAGATCAGGAAGGAGATAAATACCAGAAGGTACTTGAACGTCAGAAAGGAGGTCGTTTGCCATCTCAACCTTTAGAGGTGGTGCAGATTTAAGACTGGGGAAGCCCATCTATTACGGGAGAAGTCCTCTTCTGTGGCTCTTCTTCATGTTGGACACGGAAAGAGTGTCACCAGCTCCCACACCTCATCTGGCCCCACCTTGTTCCCCAATTTCCCTGACCCCTCCCATGATGTGTATTCAAGATTGACACAGGCCTTCCCCAGATGGTCCCTACACTTTGGGAATGGCACAGCTGTTTGTCAGGTTCTCGGTTTTGCCCGGGTGAAAGTACACAGCAGCAGAGAGCCATATTCCTACCAGTTGGGAAGGGAGAAGAGGCCAGTCCCCCGGCCAACATAGAGCTTGGACTCCTTCACGTGGCAGGTGAGGCCGTACACGGTTCGCCAGACTCCTTGTCCGCTGCCAGCCCCCTTTCACTGTACCGTGAGCTTCTTTGCTTTGATACCTCTGGCCTCTGCCCACAGGGTCTCCTCTGCTCTGGAGGGCGCTGCGAGCTACTCTCACGCAGGCTGTGGAGCCCACCACCTCTCACCTCCAGCGCTGCTCCGGGCCTCCTCGCCGGGTGTCGCTGGCCCTGCTAGGCCGTGGCTGCCATCTGAGTCAGAGGGGTCCAATTAAGAGTTAAGAAATAGACTGTTACAGTCACAGGCCTCGTTGAGCCGGAAGTGTTTGGAGTAATTTTCCAAATGAACTCCATGGAGATTATTTTCACCATGCTTGCAAATCAGATAAGCAGATTCCTCATGCATCTGTAGTGCTTTGTAGTTACAAGATGGCTGTACCTGTGCCACTTTAGTTTATTTTGCTCCCTGCAAGAATGTTATGAGGTAAGTGGGGCAAATGCCATTTTCCCTATTTCTAGATAACTAAACTGAATCTCAGAGACTCTGACTTAAACACAGCCACTCTGTTCCAGGTGACGTGGATCACTCCCACCTGGATCTCTCTCTGGATGGGAACAAAGGGAGGAAGCCTACAGTTAGACAAAGCGAAGATAGGAACAACCATAGTGAATACAACTTGAGTGGTGGGAATCAGACTACAGGCTCTACAGGGGTTGGCAAGCAAAGGTTGGTATAGTCAGGGAATAATAATTAAAATTGTTGTGGGCTTAAAAGTTGAGGTAGAAATCTAAAACTGGCTTAGAAACTCCAATAAAGTTAAAAATAGGATTTCCTATAAAGTTTTAACTCTGTTGCAAGCCCTGTGCTGAGTGAGTGTTTACAAACACGATCTTATTTCGTCCCCCATCCAGCCCATGAGACTGTTCCTGTTGTTGAGGTGCAGGGGCAGGACAGACACGGTTTATGGAACTCTGGGGACATCAGGAGAGCGGGCAGGTGGCGGGGGACTGTGGGGGTCAAGTGGGAAGCGGTGAGGATGGGCCAAATTCAGATGGGACCTCAGAGCCAGCCGAGGCACTTGGACGTGATGGGGTGGGCCGTGCAGCCTCTGGAGGGTTTTGAGCAGGTGCAGGACCCGAGAAGGGGGTGGATGTAAAGACCACTGAAGCGAAGCCTTGGCTGTGGGGTCCGTGTTGTGACCACTGGCTTCCAGAATCCAAGAGAAGTCCGTGGACCCGGCCTGAAGGCAGGGGCATGAGTCACCACCACGCTAGCATCCTGAGAGGGGGCGGGGCTTGCCCTCTTCCGGCCACTGCACGGCCCGTTCCTGGCTTGTACGCAAACTCAGGGACACCCATGGAGACGTTTCCCCCTGCCATCAGGCTGATTGATGGAGGAATCAAGTTCCTTCTGTTCGGTGCGGTGAGCTGATGGTCTTTTGTTCTCCAGGCCAAATTCCTAGGATCCTTTTGGTCCCAGAACGCTTCGCCTGTGGAGTTTATAATAAGAAAGTACAGAAGTGAACTCACAGAATATAATTTGGGGATTATGGATAGAGATAGTATCGGGGAAAATGGTGATTCTCCGAAATCCCGGGCTTTGTGCTATGGGATCCGTTGGCTGCCTCGATGGGAGCGGGCAGACCCTGTTTGGCCCTGTGCTGTGTTAGAGATGAGAGTAACCATTAATTATGCAAATCCTGTGTGCCAGGCCCCAGGCTGGGTGCCTTACAGGTGTGTCTCACAGAACTCTGTGAGGAAGGTGTTGTGAGTCCAGTTTACAGATCAGTAAATTAAGTCTCAGAAATCTTGTGTAACCTGCCAAGGCCTTACAGCTAGTAAATGACAAGTAAAATTACAGCGTAGGTCTCTCTGTGTCCTTCCCACTGTACGCTGGAGGAAAACACTCTCGCAGATGCAGCTGGCTGGACCATGGGTCTTTGCTTTGAAACGTTCTGAGAGCTTAACCATTTAGTTTCCATTTTCCCCTCAATTTTGCCTTTGCAATCTCTTGTACATTTTTTTTTTTTTTTTTTTTTTTTTGCTACGCGGGCCTCTCACTGTTGTGGCCTCTCCAATTGCGGAGCACAGGCTCTGGACACGCAGGCTCAGTGGCCATGGCTCACGGGCCCAGCCACTCCGCGGCATGTGGGATCTTCCCGGACCGGGGCACGAACCCGTGTCCCCTGCATCAGCAGGCGGACTCTCAACCACTGCGCCACCAGGGAAGCCCTCTCTTGTACATTTGAAGAGATAAGAGACGTTTGCATGGGGCTTGTACGGACATATATTTGCTCCTTCTCTTCCTGCTTTTTCCTCTCTTTCTGGCATCTTCCCTCCCTACCCCCCCCATCCCCAATACATGTAGAAGAAGTAAGGCCAGCATCAGCTCTGTTGCAACATGACTCATCGTTAGGCTTAGCCTGACCAGGAGTTATTGGCACCACAGATGGACGCCCGGGGTGGATCTTCAGCCCTTGAGGTAGATGAACGAGTCACAGGCGGGGCACTGGCACAGATGCGTTTGCAGAGCTGAATTCACATGATTATGCTTCTGTCTTAATGCAGCAGTGGGATGATGTTCTGTGGAGCTGGTGGTTCTATGGGTGCGTCAGTAGCAACAGGCTGTGTTTGAAGGCGCAGGGACCGAGAGGGCAGGCGCAGGACCTCGACAGCCGAGCGCCAGCGGGAGTCAAGGATTAACGGGAGATGGGTTAAACCCGGGTTTTGGGTTTTCCAGAATGGCAACCTAATGGTAAAGAAGGCGCCAAGCCCGCGTCTGTCCCTTTGCCTGCAGAAGGCCACATCACTAATAGGAACAGGGCACCCACACGGGTATATCCTGTGGGGACCTGCCACCCTGCGGAGACCAATATCGATCTGGGGGGGCAGGGCAAAGCCAAGTTGAAGGACTTGGTACCAACGCCGGGTCATAGTCATCCCTGTTCTTGTAACTGTGGTTGGCCAGATTCGGCCACTCTGCAGGAGGGAATCTCCCCTCCCTTCTTTGCCCTGGAATGGAATTATCAGGTCAGTAGAATCAGCATTATGTTGGAGGGTTGCTGTGTGGCTTTTCAGATGGGGTGGCTTCCTACCTAATAATGGTGCCCCCTCCCCCCATCAGATGAAGGGCTTTCTTCTGAAGGGCCCTGGAAAGAGTGTGTCCTCCTGGAACCTGACTTGATTTTGTTCAGCTTTCCATGCATGACTTTTCTTTCTGGGTTGCAGACTTATATTTCTGATGGTCTAAGCAGCTCATTGTTACTTCGTGGACAGATCCTTTAACTGAATCATTTAGCAAACATTAGTGCAACTCATACACAGAAGATGATGTATTCCTTAGGACGCTGGTGTTTCCGGCGTGTTTTCTGAGGATCCTCATAGCCTTTGCTTCTACAATCCAACCAGAAACAGCAAAAACCACTTGGACTGCTTAACTGCAAGGTGCCTTTAGAACTGCCCTCCATTTCCAGTCAAGTGTAGATTAAGAAGGTGCCCAATTAGAGGCAGCATAGCACAAGGTTAATGTCATGGGTTCTGCTGGCATATTGTCAGGGCTTGAATCTCTGCTCTGCCACTTACTATGTGCTCTTCAGCACGACATGCTCCCTTTCTACCCTGCCTCAGTCTACCAATCTGTAGAATGAAGATAATGAGAGTACCTACCTCCTAGGGTTTGGTAAATAATAGATAAGTTATCCCATGTAAATCATATAATAGCACCTGATACATAGTAAGTGCTCAATAAATATTAGCTATTATTAAGCACCTCAGACCCCAAGGAAACCCTATGTTTAAAGAAGCAGAGGGGGTATGGGGCTCAAGAGGACTGAGTCTAAGCCCAGATTCACCCATTGTAAGGCCTCAGGTGAGCCACCCATGCTTCCTGGACGTGACTTGGGCTCCTCATCTGTAAAATGGGGCTGCAAAGTTATGTCCTAACCGATCATGGCAGTTCACATTATGAGGCTGTGTGTGGAAGGACCGTGGCGATCACAAGGGTTTTTTGGGGACTGAATCACAGGTGGACCCAGCCAGAGGGTAAAAACCAAGCCAGTTTACATGTGTGATCTTACATTAATTACATGTGACATTCTTGGCTGGCGAAATCCCAAACCTTAAGGTGGCCTGAATCCCCTTTAAGGAGACTGCTGCCAGCATCTCTGTGGGGTCTTCTGATTTGAAGCACAGTTTGACCTATTAGGAGCCAGATCCTTTCATATCACTAGTAGCCATCTTTTTCCATTAGCAGATATTGATTCTTTGTTTCGTACGGTAGCAGTAACTGGCTTTGTTAGAAGGATAGCTTCTCTGTAGCCATATCCTTCGGGTGGGTGAGAACAGCCGTCTGGGTGAATGAGGTAAGGAGTGCAGGTATTTTTACCCAGAAAATGCACTGTGCACTTCCGACCTTCGGATTTGGTATCTGCCCAGCAAGATGTAGCACCAAAATGTCTCACAGAGACGGCTGGGAGCCTGTGACCTGGAGCTGGGGACAGCAGGCTGCGTGTTTCTTTCAGAATTCTGGGCTGACTGATCTTAGGCTCTGAAATCAGATTTGACCCTCTACTGGGTCTCTCTGGGCAGCTTTAATTATGGCAAGTTCACAGGGCCAACTCCTGCTGGCAAAACACTTTTTCAAAGGAGGGTCCTGAATGTGGAGGTGCTGGGTGTGAGGGGGCCCTGAGTCTCCCAGGGCCAGCCAGATGGGACCTGCTTTGCACAGACCCCCGGCCCATCAGGACGAAGCTTCCTGGCGGTGCTGGCGCTCGTGGTCCAGGAGGGTCTCGGTGTGAACCTGGGCGGTGGCAGCCGGCTGGGAGTGCTGGCCCCGGCGCGAAGCTTTCACCAGCAGCACCTGCTTGGGGTGAAAGGCTCCAGGTGGCCGGGCCAGCAGATGTCTTTATCGGTGACTGAATGTTGGCCGAGGGGCTCTGCTCACCCTTGTGGAGCACAGGGCATCACAGGAGAGGAAGAGCTGGGGCCTGGGAGCCGGGAGCCCTGGGTTCTAGTCTCCACCCTGCCAGAAGCCAGCTGCGTGGCTTCTTCCCTCCGGCCCTTGGTTTCTTCACATATGGAAGCTGGCAGGGGGCCTCTGTGGTGCTCGCCCCCATGTTCTGGACTCTAGGGGACCACAGGGATGAGCAGGTATGGAAGAGCGACCACCCAGTGAGAGATTCCAGAAACTAGGGGGGCTGGTAGCTAACCCCCCGTAATAGTCTCAGCCTCTGTGAGCCGGGAGGAGCTTTCCAATCAGCACGTACACCCCAGGGGCCTTGCTGAGTTGGTGACCCTGACCACGAACAGGATGGGGGTGACCGGGCTTATAGCAGCCATCAGAACATAGACTGGCATCATCTCCTGGGCCAGCTGGAGCCTCGGCACACGGGCTCCTGACATCCTCCTCACCGTCTCCAAGTTCATACTTCCATAGAGAACCACGCACTAGCTCAGTGGTTCTCAAAGTGTGGGCCCAGAGGCATCCGCGTCATCTGGGAACTTTTTGAAAATGCGAATTCTCGGGCCCCACCCCAGACCCACTGACCGACTCAGAAACCGGGGAGGGGGGGGCAGCAATCTGTTTAACAAGCCCTGCTAGTGGTCCGAGGCAGGCTGAGGTCTGAGAACCACTGCACCAGCACAACCCCGTAGTTTGAGAACCATAGTGTATCTCTCCCTCTTTTATGTAAAACTATTTTTAATTATGAAGACAAGACTCCAGCAATACTTTGAAAAATTACTGCAGCCCCACTGCCCCGTCATAGTCACTGTTTTCATCTTTCTGGGCTCCCTTCTGGTCTTTGTTCATCTGGACACGTAGTTTTTACACAGACCGCATTGGATAGAGACTTCTTTCTGTAGTACTTCTTTCACTTAAACATTATTAGTGCGTTTTTCCCCATCGCTTCATCACCTTCATACTTGTCATTTTCAATGACTACAGAACACTTCCCTCCCATGACCGGCTTCACACGCTTGACCGCCCTGTCCCCAGACATTTGGCGACTTGCCGCTTTGCACTATTGGAGAAGCCTCCTGCCTGTCCAGGGGAGGTCAGCTTCTGGGATGTTCCGCGTGACCCCTGTCAGCCCAACGTCGACCTCCCTGTGAGTCCTCAACCTGAGGCTATCTGAAAAAGATTGCTTCGTGGAAAAAATAAACCGAAGAGACCCCCTAAATCTGCGGTGATGCATCATGACTGAAACAGGCCCGTCCGCTGAGTTTTGTTAACTGAGCATCTTCTCATTGCACTCACAGGTGGTGTCTGCAAAGGGGGGCACGGTGTGGGCATGGGGGCGGGAGCCTCCCCTGCCCCAGTGGGCTGGATGCCCGTGGCCTCACCCTGTGCCAGGCCTGCTGGCGGTCATTTCCTGAGCATCCTGGTCCCCAGCAGGAAGGCCCCTCCTTCTTTCTTGTGCTGCCTCCACCTCCCCCCACCCTACACCTGTGTATCTCTCTCTCTCCTTCCTTCTCCCAGTCTGGCTCAGCCCGGGGAGAGCCTGAGACTCACAACTTGACCAGCGCGGCCCCTAGTTTTGACAAGACCACTGACCATTCTTGGGTCATATAAATAACGCTGTATCTTTTGCAATGATTTCTTTGGGGTAAATCCTAGATATGGGCTAAGGTTAATAGGGCGTCTTGTGTGTCACTGTCCCTTCCGTTAGTGGCGACATGCATTTATGCCCTGTCAGTGGCTCGACGTTGCTCTTCATGACCTGGCAAACTAGGCTCTTCCTTATTTGGCTCTCGGGTCACAAACTCAACTCAGGTGGCTCAAAGGGGCACGCTGGTGACATGAATGTTGATTGGGCCAGACCATGGGAGAGAGAGGGGCTGTAATGAACTGAAAAGACACCCAACCGAAATGCACTCATGTGCAGTAGGGAGAAAAAAGGAAAGATAAATGACAGAGGATGCACATGGTTCTTCCCTTCAGCGTCACTGCCTCACGTACCCCGTACATTCCAGCCACACCCAAATGGGCTGCGCTCGCTCTGCCTGCTTGGGGTTTGGTTTGGCCTTGTGGCCTTTTCACAAGCTGTTTCCCTGCCTAGACTGTCTCTTCCCCTTTATTCGTGGATGACTCCTACTCTTGATTTAAGACTCAGCCCGCATGGTCTCCTCCTACAGGAAGCTTTCCCAGGTCAACTGCCACGGGTTAGGAGGAGCCTTGACCTCTGGGTGGGCAGCTGGAGAGGGCACTCCCTGCACTCTGCATGGGGGGACTGCTACAGGGTGCTAGGCTTTAATTCCCTTTGAGAGCATTGCTACAATTCAGTTTTGAAATTTGTTTCTTTAATAATATCCCAAGGGAGCTATGAAGGATGTGATGCTGTGGCCGCCTTTCCTGTGCAGTTTTCCTGGTTAGCCCATAACTGGTGAAATGCCCTGGTTTCTTATTCCAGAATAAGAAAATGCACTCACAATTAGCTTACATTCCTTTCCTTTTCTAGACTAAGGACTATTTTTTTTTATCTCTGTGTCTCCAGAAGCCAGTAAGCTGGCACACAATAGGTACTTAATAATTTTTTTTGGATGGATGGATGGATGGGTGGGTAGATGAATGGATGGGTAGATGGATGGATGGGTGGATGGATGGATGGGTGGATGGATGGATGGGTGGATGGATGGATGGGTGGGTAGATGAATGGATGGGTAGATGGATGGATGGGTAGATGGATGGATGGGTGGGTAGATGAATGGATGGGTAGATGGATGGATGGGTAGATGGATGGATGGGTGGATGGATGGATGGGTGGGTAGATGAATGGATGGGTAGATGAATGGATGGGTAGATGGATGGATGGGTGGGTAGATGAATGGATGGGTAGATGGATGGATGGCTGGAAGGATGGATGGGTGGGTAGATGAATGGATGGGTAGATGGATGGATGGGTGGATGGATGGGTGGATGGATGGATGGATGGATGGAAGGATGGATGGATGGATGGATGGATAGATGGGTGGATGGATGGTAGATAGGTGGATGGATGAATGGGTAGATGGGTTGGGTGGATGGATAGTTGGATGGATGGATGAGTGGATGGATGGGTGGATGGGTAGATGGATGGGTAGATGGGTAGATGTATGTATGTATGTGTGGATGGGTGGATGGGTAGATGTATGGATGGGTGGGTGGGTGAATATTCTATATCTGGATGCCCCATGGCCCCTGGAGGCACGCTTGGGCAGTGTCTCCCCCAGTGTGTCTCCCCCAAGCCTCTCCCTCACTCATCTTCCCCACCTCTGTCCTCCTTCCCTTCCACTTTGCACTCGCCTCTGCTCATCATTTTAGCTTTACCTTGATTTCATTGTTTTCTCCCTCCTTCCTTTTCTCTCTTATCCGCCCCCTTCCTAACATAAATCAGTCCCTTCCCTACCTTCTCTAGCTGTTTCATCCTGACTAAATAGCCAGGAGGTTTTTTGTTTAGGGCTCATCCCCAGGGCCTCAGGAAGGAAGTGGTCTGAGGATCAGAGTCCCTGGAACATTTCAGAAGAAGAGCTGGGAGGAAGGGAGAAGTGAGGCTTAGATCCTGGCGCTGGGTCTGTCATACTGGCCCCTCCCCAGGGAGTTTCCACCACCTTTCACGTTAGCATCGGGCCTCTCCAGAGGCCTGGCTGGTGGGGTGGCAACACACATGTGCCAACCCCTGTGGTGGAGGCTGTAGGTTTCGGCCCTCTCTCTGCAGTTGCTGGATTAAACCACCAAGGGGCGCACTTGCCCCACCCATCCTGTGATGGTAGGGGTGCTAGATTCTCTCCCATCCACAGTGTCGAAGCAGAGGCAGGGCAGACCCTAAGGGAGCTGATGAGACTCTTGCTTTTCCTTAGAGATCTAGGAACTGTGGCAGGGACCCCTGATGTCAGGGCCATCCCTGGGGGCTGGAAAAATCACCCTGGGTTGGTCTGCTCCCTGCCCCGCCTCAGGCACTGTCACTATTGTGACCCTAGGGGACCAGAGGTACACCAAGGGTCAACTTGCGGGGGACAAATCACGAATGGGCACCTGGAGAGGTCGAATGTGACTGGAGAATGGTAATGTGAAGCCATTTCATGCTGTGTGGTGTGGGGTCCTCCTGCCCACTCTACAGGTGAGGAAACTGAGGCCCAGAGGGGTTAGGTGGCCTGCAGTGCCCACTGGACTGGGGCAAGGACTGTCGTGTGTTACTTGGTTGTGGGTCTTTAGTTTTGCCTCAGCAGGTGGGGCCACCTCCTTGCCCTCCTCCAGCTGCTTCTCCAGGTCGTCGAGCACTGACAGCAGCTCAGGAGCCTTTGGCCTTGGAGACAGCCCTGCCCACAGGTATCCCCTCCCCCTACCACTGTGGTTCTCGCGCTGCAGTCTTTAGGGTGCGAGTCCAGGGCCAGAACCTCATTAATCGTTCTCCCCTGACCCGCACTGGTTTTGAGGAGATGCCTGTCACCAGAGTCTCCCTTGAACTGCTTTTCGTGCCGAGACATGGGTAGCAGCTGGCGGACAGGCTCAGCTTGCCCTGGGAGGGAGGCGCACCTTGAGTGCCCTATTTGCAAAATGACCAGCGGCTGTCATTCTACACCTGCCTCTCATTTGGAGACCTGATCTAAAGCTGTAAAGGTGGTGCCAGGAAAGGGCTTTGCCAAAGCAGCTCATGAAAATCTGGCCAACAGGCCTTTGGGGGCCACTAGCTACAGCTTCATGTGGCAGATACCTCAGCTCTGTTTTCAGATTTGGCAAGTGGCAGAGGTCTTGACTAGGCTGAAGGTCATTCAAGGGCCAGAATGGCATTCCTGGACCCTTCCTTTAAGTGGATGTACCTGCCCAGTCATGGAGGGACAAGGCCGTGCTTGGAAGAGGCCCAGCTCTGCCTCCAAGTAGCTGGTAGTGGGACTGGAATCACTCCGGCAGCCCCGGCCCGATGCTGTCCCGTCCTGACCCACCGTAGACCCCACTCTCCGCGCTGCCAGCACGCTCCCTTGTGGATATCAGCTTCCCACCAGTGTTCTCCTCCTTAGAGCTTCTGTCTTCTCCTGGGGTGCTGGGTGGGAGAAGAGAATTCCCGGACCTTCACTTCTTCTCCCTAGAGCTGGGGCAGCGTCCATGCAAGAAAACTAGTTCAGCCACCTGACCTTCGAGGTGGAATATTCGAGGCCTGGTGATTTGCTCAGGTCCATGGGGCCGGTTGCTGGGAGAGTCAGGGCTGTCCAGGGAAGGGCACTGCCATCTGGAAAGCAAGAAGGCTGCAGGGGAAGGGAGGGGGGTTCAGGCTTCAGTAGGATTGCTGGTGTGAGCCTTCGGTCACGGGGAGCTCAGAATGGCAAGTGGGGTGATGGAGGTCCTGTGGCAGAAAGAGGCCCCAGTTCATCTCCACAGGTTCCACTTAAAAACAAAATTGAAGTATATTAAGACAATTAAGAACTGTACATGTTGAAGCTGTATAATTTGATGATTTGATATACATATCCACTGTGAAATGATCACCACGTTTAATCTAATTAATCTCTCTCTTCAGATAGTTGCAACATTTTTTTTAATGGGGACAAACCTTAAGATCTACCCTCTCAGCAACTTGGCTCAATTTTAAAGTGTAGTGGGGTGGGGGAATGTTTTGTGGTCTCTTCTTACTCAGGCGGCTTCTGGGCTCAACTGAAGCAATTTAAGTTTGGTTCTTGTGGCTTAAAAGATCCCTGAAACACTTCAGTGAAATTATAGCTCCTTAATTTAGCTGCCTGTCAGTTATTTTTTTTTCCAGGTGGTTTAGGGTTGACAGTGAGTTTGACATTTGTAAAAATGTTTTGGAAAGCATATCAGAGACCTTGAACTCAAAAAGAATATAAAGTACATTATTTGGAGAAGTGTGATTGGAATTATTCTTCTGGCCACTCCAAGTCCCGTCTCTCTTCTTTCAGCAGTCTTTGCAGACAAAGCCCAGTGAAATTGTAGGCTACTTCTGAGCCCGGCTGCCTTTGTGAGTTTCCTTCCGGCTCCGTCACCCTCATTTTAGCGACTTCTGCTTCGTTTGCGCACAGCTAAGGAGAAAGCACTTCTTTTTAGTTGGTCAGAGCGTTGTAGGATGTTAGAGGTGGAAAGAACTTTCGGGACCTTCTTCACCTGCTCACCCCCACTTTTTTCCCAAGGGCTCGGAGGGCATGGGATGTGACCAAGTTCACGTGACGGATGCCTGCTGAGCTGAGATTCACCCCCAGATCAATGACTCTGGGCCACCCTTGCTCCACGAAGCTACACACTAAAATGCTAACCGTGACATTTACCTGCCATTTTTAGGACAGTTTATGTGCCCAGAGCTTGTATCTTAAATTAGAATATGCCTGGCATATTGGGCTGTGTCACCCTGGAGAACTGTGTGACTACACCTTCCGTGCCCTTATGGGTGGAGAGAAGTAGTAGGACCTGCCTGGAACTTGGAGACCCTCCCTCTACCCCAACCTGCTTGCTCTGACCCCTTCCAGTCAGTTCAGAAACATTGCCAGGCACCCACCCTGCCAGTGCTTGGAATCCAAAGAATGAAAATTCAGAATTCCTCCCCTCCAAATAATGACAGTATAATGTGGGGATCATCACAGTGCCGGTCAGCGTGGAGCCTCTCCAGACAGTCCCGGCAGAATTGCCCTCTTCGTCTAGGTGGGAAGGCAGAGGGTTTTCAGGCCAGAGGTTCTCAACTCTGGCCACTCATTGGGGTCACCTGTGGAGTTTAAAAAAGTCCTCCTGCCCACCCCTCAACCCCATTTTGATGATTAACCCCAATCTGAGGTGGAGCCCAGGCATGAGAAGTTGGTTTTTTTTTTTTTTTAGAAGCTTCCAGATGTTTCCAGGATGCAGCCAGGACTGAGAACTGCTAGGTAAAAGGACTCACATTTGAGTCTTATTTGGGAACTGTTAAAAATTCAAGTTAAGGGCTTCCCTGGTGGGTCAGTGGTTAAGAATCTGCCTGCCGATGCAAGGGACACGGGTTCGAGCCCTGGTCCAGGAAGATCCCACATGCCGCGGAGCAACTAAGCCCGTGTGCCACAACTACTGAGCCCAAGCTCTAGAGCCTGCAAGTCACAACTACAGAGCCCACACACCACAACTACTGAAGCCCGCGTGCTTAGAGCCCGTGCACCACAACAAAGAGTAGCCCCCGCTCACCACAACTAGAGAAAGCCCCCGTACAGCAACGAAGACCCAATGCAACCAAAAATAAATAAATAAATAAATTTATTAAAAGATAAAAAATAAAGTGTGACTTGTTAAAGGCAGTAAGGAAGACGTTATTCGAGGGGGGCTTCTACCATGGGCTTTGCCGTAGGGGAGAGCCGGGGCTTAACTCCCAGACACCAGGACGAGGGGGGACTTCCCGCCATGGAGCAGGGTGGGGCTGAGGGGATGGGGATTACTGAGAGGACCTATCGGGGTAAAGCCACCTAACTGGATTCTTGCTGATGGCAGGCCGGGGTGATCAGACATCACCTGGGAGACCCCATCAGTTAGGGTTATCCGACGTGGAGGGCGAGGGTTCTGGTTAAACTGACGGAGCAGGACTCTTGCTACGACTGGACAATATGGAGACCAGCACAAAGGCCCTGAGGTCAGGCCCTGGTTGAGAGAGTTCAGAGGAGCCTGAATAGAGTTTGGTCAAGGAAGAGAACCTGTCGCAATGGTGGGCAGCACGTTGCCGTGGAGGGTGTGCCTGGGGGGTGGGCAGAGCGAGGGGTGGGAGACGTGACAGGACGGGCTGGACCTTTATGACTGGGAGGGGGGTGCGCGGGGCAGGGGGGTGAGGCGATCAAGTCTGTGATTCTAAAGGATTATTCTCTTGTCGGGAGGTTAGGGGCTGCATTCAGTGTGTGGCGGCTGAGGTCCTCACTGGACAATCCAGGAGGGCATCTCCAGGAGGCACTGAAATAAAGATCTGAAGCGGGGCGTGCTGGCGGAGGAGATACAAAGGTAGGAGTTGTTAGCGTGTCAAGACTGGTTAAATGGTTTCTGCAGCCAAGGGAGTGAATTGTGAATTTTCTCACCCACCCTGGGGGAGGTGTCCTATAAAATCAGGTCAAGGGCTGAACAGCAGCCGTTGTGGAGACAGCAAAAAAAAGAGACGCTTGCAAAGGGGACTGAGAGTAAATAGTGATAGAGGAGAACAATGGAGTATCTTGTAAGCCAGGAGAGGAAGAGGGGCTTTGAGACGATGCCCCTCCCTTTGTTGTAACCCATTCCTTAACGGCCCCGTCCGCGGGAATTTCAGGGAGGGTGGGAGGGACACACTGTCACATATCAACTCCTCTTAAAATTTCAGAGCAAAGGCATCATGCAAGTGTACATGTCTGTATTTTTTCCTACTTATTAAAAGTAATGATAAACTAATGGATATTGAGCTTCCTTTAATTTTCATATGTTCCATGAGATAAGTATTATCGTCTCCAGTTTACAAATGGAGAAGTCAGAGCTCAGAGAGGTGAAATAACTCCCCAAAGTGGAAGAGACCGTCTCGGTCTGTCTGACTGCAGACTCTCCCGCTGTCTCATGTGATTTTTGCACCAGTTACTTTTCTCTGATTAGACTTCAGGAAGATGTTGAAGGCAGCTAAGGAACTGGGGCAGGGAGGGTCATGGTGATGAAACACGTATACCTAAAGCAGGAAAGGAAAAGACTCCTGTAGGCTAATGTTCATTCTGTTTCCCTTGCCCACAACCAGACACTTTTGCCTGAAGTTCAAGGCCATTCCCTAGTAGCCCCCATGCGCATACTAACAGCCTGGATGTCCCACTCTCCCACGCCTGCTCCCGTGCTCTGCTCACCTTGTCCTTCTTGCCACAAGCCCAGCTCACCTGCCACCTCGGCTGTGTCCCCTGCTTAGATCCAGTCCCTCTCGCTTCTGTATTCCCGAGATTCCCAGCTGGGCCACTTTCAGAATTTCCCAGAGTCTGTGTGACTTGGGGATACTCTATGCCCATGTTGGGTGTCGTGCCCAGTTGGGGTCTTGCTGTGAGGAAACGAAGGAGAGGGGGCATGTCCAGGTTGAGTGGAGGGGGTCCTTGCGTGCATGTGTTGGCAGCCTGTCGTCTCCTTGTGCAAAAGCGGGGGCCTGGCAGTTATCTGGTTAACAGGTCCATCAAGGATAGATGAGCAGCGGACTAGTCTGGTGAGCTGTCAGCTCTGATCAGGCTCACCCGTTAGGGCTCCTTGCCCTTTGGGTCTCTCAGCCCAGCTCCTGCTCTTTCTCCCGCCCACCCCCGGAGGCCGTCGGCATCCTGGTGGGCACTGGTGACGTGACAAAGGACAAAATGAAAACTTCCAGTTAAACCACATCCTTATATGTCTGATCATTGTCACACGATGCTTTGGGAAACTTTTAGGTGTTTATCAAGGCAAAGTAGTAATTACAACGATAAAATGCCACCTTCCATCTGTTTAGAGAATTATGGCTGTCGCATTGTCTTTGTACATTTTATCTTACTTGAGTCTCCCAAGAGGTGTGGACACACAGTAACTCCATTTAAAGTTGATAAAATGAAGGATATAAAATTACGTTTTAAAAACAACACGAGATGCTGTTTTGAAAGGTGGATTCTACCCATTCCTAAATGGAGCTCGTGTTCTGGGGCTTCAGAAAACAAAAACAGAGGGACGTAGTTCTGGAACTTACTTATCAACGTTCTGACTTCATAGGAGTCAACTTTTATAAAAATATTAACCTAATTTCGCATTGACTTTTATTTCCCCCTCCAACCTTTAATCAACCCAGCCTGACCCAGTTAGATAAGGACTTTATTCATCATTGTTGTCACAGCAGGAAACCCAGGTTCCAGTCCTGCTGTGACACGGAGGAGGCTTCATGCTCTTAGCAACTTCAGTTCCAATTTCTTCATCTGAAAATGGGCATCATTCTTTAGATTGGCCCTGTCTGGGGTAAGGTACTAGACTGTCTATGAGGTGTCTTGTACACTGCCCGGAACCCAGCAGACAGTTGTAGGCATCTGTGGCATTCTGGGTGATTAAACCAAGATCACATCTTTAATGAAAACTCTATTAAAATATTTTTCATCACTCACTGATAATTCTGTGCACATTTTACTAGGAACAAATCCAATGAATGTGTCAAAGAGGATTTGCTAGAGGTCACATAAGGCCAGCAGTGACGTGACAGATGAGGATGCTGAGGCCAGAAGAGGCAGGTGATTCCCAGAGTCACACCTCCTGCCGTCTGACCCCTTATGAGCCAGGCTCAGAAGCCCGTTCTCCTTCCACCCACCACACCTAACACGTCTGTCACCCGCTGTCCCAGCCTGCCCTGCCCTTGAGTCCAAGAAGAGTAATTCGTGGCCTCATTTGTCTGTGGCTTCACGTGTCCCACGTAAAAGGAAGTGATGGAGCAGTGAGTGGGCAGATGGTGACAGCTTTGAAATGCTGCGTTCCACTTCCCAGGGACTTGGGTCACTGGCCTGGTTTTGCCACAGGGCTGGTCATGCAGTGAACATTTCCTGATCTATAGAAACCTCTGAAACATTTCTCTACATTTCTAAAAGTTGGTGTTTTAGACTCAGTTTTCAGACTTCCGTATTTAAAAGAACTCACTGCATGAACGTAGAGCGCTCAGTAAACAAGGTGAATCACAGCCTCCCCTCCTGGCTGTGCAGTGGCAGGTTCACCTCTGTGAAGGTAAGGAGGCCGAGGATGGTCCTTCTGTGTGATGATAACAGTTGCCCGAGGCCGTCACAGTGAGGGAGGCGTCATGAGGCTGGCCGGAGCTGGGTGGAAGGATGTCTGTCTCCTTCCCTTGTAAATTTCATCAGGCTGCCGCCAGGGCTTCCTTCCACGATGAATGATGCTTATACCTCCTGAATCTGTCTGAACTGTGAGCGTGAAGGGATCGTAGAGGCTGACTCCTTCCGTTTACAGCCCGGGAAGCGGCCGGCCAGAGAGGGAAGGAGGCTGCCCTGAGGCCACACGGCTGATCAGAGCCAGAGCCGGGCACTGAGTCCAGTGTCCCTCCTTCTGGACCCTCCCACCTCCAACCTGCTCTCGGTCCTGAGCCCCACATCCCACTCTCATCTCCCACTTCCTCCCTCTCTCTGGGTCTGGCCATGATGCTCTTTTTGTTATCAGTAAATGTGCTCAGTAGCCACGTGTACACTGTAATTAAAAATTAATCTGGTGGCTAAGCGTGTCACTGTGAATACACATCAGCCTGTAATCAGCAGTGTGGCCAGCAGCCATGACTGTACCCCTCGGCCTCAGCTTTTCATCTGTGATGTAAGGAGGGTCAAGTCAGCTGACCTCAGGGGAACATTCCCATGCTGAAGAAACGTTCTGCAGTTTCTGAGCAGAGCTATACAACGAGAACGGAACCGACCTTAGCTGCCCGTAGCTACTCCTGAGTCCTGGGAGAAGGGATGGGGGGACAGTGCAGAGCCCCACCATTGTTTCTGTCCAGGGTATGACGAGGCATCAGAGTCCCTTCTGCTTTTAGAGTGGATGCGACACCAGCTTGATGTGTGTGTCCTTGCCACTGGGCGCATTTTTACACCATTTTTCCAACTAACTTGCCATAATGGAGTTTTCAGACTTGAATCCAAAGTTATTACAGCAAATCCTGCTCTGTACCTAAGAGATGTTTCTTGGCTTTTGGTGACAGTAGGCCTTGTGGTCTAGGCAGAAGGTCTAGGCCCAATCATTCCGTGCCTGGCACACGTCACCATGATACATGATGCACTCCTGGGTGCTGTGTGAACAGTGCTACGACAAGACATAGAATGCATAGTTATATATGCACAGAGAGTATATGGAAGTACTCTGCGTGCTTGATTACAGCACTGGGGACCAGCTAGCATGCAGCTGTCCCGTATGGTTGATGACCTGCATCAGGCAGCATGAATCCCTAGCTGTCTGGTTAGCCTGTGGTTAGCAAGCATGCGCAGCGACACACTGACAGGTGAGCGTGCCGGTATTGAACCGAGACAGTTTGGAGACTGGCCCCTGGGCACCATGTGTGCCTTTCTGCTTGGTCACTATGTGGGCTTCAGGCATTTACATGTATCAGGCTGGCACGAAGATGCCCCGGGGGCAGTCGTGTGGCCTTCGGGCAGCGTGATGCATGCAGAGCCACACAGCTGGCCTCTGGGTCTGGTGTAGCGTAAGCTTTCTGCCATCAGTGGTAAAGTCAACGGCAGATGGGAGAGACCCCAAGACCACATGCCCAGTGTTAGTGGTTGAGTTTCTAGGGAGCTGATATGAACTATTAGCTAGATGGCATCTGTGTCTTGTGTATTTATAATAACATTTAAATATTTTACCAGTCTCTTCATCTTTCTTGTTACGATGAGTTTTTCCTCATTGACCTTTCCAAAACCAAAAGAGACCATTCAATGTTTTTATTGTAGAGAAACCAAAGTTAATGCTATGTAACTGTATTTTGGGCGGCCAGAACCCTGTGGTCCCCAAAGATAATAGTTTGCATTTTCAGAGAAGCTATCCCAAAGTATCGGACCCTTTACCAACACAGGGGTGTTCAACAGTAAATACAGCTCCCCACTCTACCTATCCTATCCCTTTACCCAGGCCAAAAAGGGGGATTAACTACAAAAATTTGCTTATCACAGTAGGATTCACAAAATGGTTATGTAAGTTTTCTCATTTGAATAGCACATTTTTAGTTCTTAAATCCCTTTTATAAATATCATCTCATCGCCTCTCTGAGCATCCTTGTTAACAGGGCAGAACTCTCACATCCATGTTACGGATGGAAAACCAAGTCTCAGAAGGGCTGTGGGACTTACCCAAAGTCACAGCTCTGGGAGACAGAGCTGATTCCACGGTCACCTCATTTTCCACCCCTCCCACTGCTCTCAGTAATCAACAAGGACCTCGTCCTTTCACATGGCATCAGTTACTTTCTAAATAATGTGGACTGAGGTACAAATGTGAGTTGGCTCATCCAATATCTAATACTGGAGCGGTTATTTGTCAGAATTGGATCCAGAGTCCCTTTCAGTATTGTCCATGCTTATTGACTGTAAATCAATGATCTGCAATTACAGACTCAATTCAATTCATACACGGACTGAGTGGCCACCACGTTTGAGACACTGCCTTTAGGCCTGGGATGGGTGGGAGGGCGGTGGGACTAATAAAAATGATTTCAGCTCAGTCTCTGCCATCCAGCTGCCTTACATTCAAGTGGCACACCCACCTAGAGCAGTGTGATCAGTGTGACATCAAGGGTAAGCTCAGGATGCTCTAGGAACACACCTAAGGGAGCATTGAATTCTAACCCAGGGAACTAGGAAGGCCCTCCAAAGGAAGCATCTCCAGAGGAATGTGCCTGGAAAGATGAGCAGGATTTTAACCAGGTGTGGAAGCGCGTGCGTGTGTGTGTGTGTGTGTGCGTGTGTGCATGCACGCATGCATGCATGCACCTGCACACATATTTGCAAAGGGCTGATGGGTAAGGGAGGAGGAGTAACCTAAACAGGTGTGATTCTGGGAAATCAGCGTGTCCACAGGGGCAGAACCACAGGATGTATGTAGAATGGGGGTGGGGAGTGGAGGGATTGAAATTGTAAAGTTTGGTTGAGGCCGAAATGTGGAGGAAACATTTAGCCATATTTTTGAGCATAGGGATGACATGGCCAAGGATGTGTTTTAGGAAGAGCACTCTGACAGTGGTGAGGTGAAGAGGCCAGGGGAGGCAGATGCTGGGGGCTGAGGCCAGTGTGAAGGCTCTTGCAGGTCTGGGCAGAGCACCGATGAGCATCTCAACCGGGGGCGAGAACGGTCATTGCCGCCACTCCTCTATTTGTAATGAAATGTTGAGAATGTCTGCATGTCCGCTGACCCTGGGTCCACCCTGCCTACCAAAATCACCTTTCGGCGGAGGACAATCTGTCTCCCTCCCTGATCCAGTGAAAAAGCATTTGCCTACTTTGAAGAGTGTTTCTCAGCCTCTTTTTGCCTTGTATCCCCCAAAATGCCAAAGACTTGAGGTTGTAGATGCCCGATCTTCTGTGGGTCTCAGAGGCATATAATCTGTAGTAAAACTGTAAAGTGGTGCTCCCAAGCACACCGGCCCCATCCCCACAAAAGCTGGAATCAGAAGTTGCATTTCACCAAGATTCCTGTTTCTGTCCGTCTTCACGGGCCCTCCAGGTGGGATCCAGCTCACGTGGGCTACGCCTGTCCACTATGCATTGTGGTTTCTGTTGGAATGGCCCACTTGTACTGCCGCTCACTCCCCACCCCCTTCCCACAGCCCGTTGCCTGCACCTTTCATCTCCCAGGCTGGGTGTCCCCCTCCGGGGCCAGATCCTCCACCTTCTTTTCCTGCAGGGTGTTGGTTTTTCCGCTCGCTAACTGGGACCTTGGTCCCAACCACTGGTTGAATTACAGGGACAAGCAGGAGATGGTGTTGTTATTGAGAGTCCCATCCTTGGTACAAGTACTGGGCCTCGCCGGGGAGATGACGCGCTCAGCCGGGGCCGCTGTCTTTCAGACCCACCTGTCCTTCACCTGGGAAGTCCTCTCCCCTCCCCACCACTTTTCTCTCTACACATAGAGTGGCAAGGGCTCTGAAAGAAGATGCAGTGCTTCAGTGGGAGAAGATGCCACTTTGCAATAACTTCTCACGTTCCTTTATTTGGAGCTTCAGTGCGATAAGAGGCTTTATCACTAAAGGAAAATACTATTTGGAGGAAAAGCAGATAAGCGTTCTAGCGAAACTGGGATTAGTTTTTGAAGTTTATGCATTGAGTACTCACGTTGTGATTCCCTGAAAGAGCGACCTGGCTGTTAAACCCTTGGGGAATGACTGTTGGTCATTTCAGATTCCCTAGAGTGAAGGACTTCAGGTGTGGGGTGAAGCTAATTTGGGGATTATAACTTTCTAGATGGTGGTGTGTCTCTGACTGTTGAGTGACCTTGTCTCTTTACCAAAGAAAGTGCCATCAGAAGGGTTCCATGACCAGCACCCCCGGTGGAACCTCGAGGTTGTTCAGTGAATGGCATTGCCCAAGCCTAGGGAATTGCGGATCCAGAGTGTGGCCCTGAAACTGAGGTTCCAACCCCTGTGCTGCCAGCACGCCCTGTTTAGTGGGGTCGCCATTGCTTGAGGAGTTGTGTGGTATTTTTCTTCATAGCACCACTTCCGCCCTAGCGTCATGGCAACAGTGATGACTGGCTTGGTAACTTTGAGCAGTCTCCCCATCGAAGTCGCCCAACGGAGATGAGACCGCTTGAGCAAAGCCTCCTCTGACCCTCCCAGCCCAAGTTATTCAGCTGGATATCGTGCTTTGAGGAGTGACCTTGTGTTCTGATGCTCCAGTCGGCATCTAAACAGTGAATGCCTAGAGCATCCGCCGTGTGCCAGCGTCTATGCTTTTATACCAAGAAATTGGTAGAAGGGCTGCTGTCCATCCCCAGACGGCTTGGAGACTATGTCCTGTTCATCCATGGAGTCAAATTTGTAGTTTTACTTTACCAGCCATGTAGGACTCTGTGCTGTGCGTGTGTGGTGTGTGTTCCTCCTTTGTCTCCTGGCTTGACCTTCCCTTAGAATGTCTATTTTCCCTGGTCCTGTTTTATTTTTGTAAGCCACCTCTAATGCTTGGAGAATAAAGTGGAGGTACAAACAAACAAATGGACACATATTTAGAAGCTACTCACCTTTGACTCCTACGCCTCCAAGGTGCTAACATTGACCCTGATACTTGTGAGAGTTTAACAAACGTTGCTTGGATTGAGCTCATTTGAAATAAAAGCAACCAGAGGACAAACCTGTTGACCTGCAGAGAGTCCATGGGACTGGGCGGGGGGTGCGAGGAGAGGTGAGAACAGCCCAGGTGGGCAGCGCACGGGGTTGAGTGCCGTGGAGCGCGTGCGCCATGTCCCCAGAGGACAGGGTCCCATCTTTGGCGTGTCTTCATCAAGGTGGTAGCTAACGTAGGGCCTGGCACATAATCGGTAACCTCTGAGTTTGAATTGGAGACTCTCTGCCAGTGAAAATTTTTTTCTTCTACCAACTTCATGTTCTCTTGCTTTGGATTTCTGTTATTCCACATTGAATACGAAGATGTTTCTGGAGTACTGGATATCTGGATGGAATATAAATGCAAAAGCTTTCTTTGAAGGACATTGTTTTCTCGTAGTCTTTAGGACTTTTTAATTCTGTTGTCTAAATTATCACAAGTGAAAAAAGCAGAAACAAAGAAGCGAGCCCATTATAACAACTTGGTGAAAAGCAGAAGTGGGCAGAGACCCTCTGTTCTCTCTCATGTTGATGTGGAAAGCCTTGAACTTGGGCTGTAGCATCAACATTACAAAAGATAGCGTGGATTCAGCACAAAGTAAAGAAGATTGGCTCTTACTCTGTGGCTTTAATCAGAGAAAATCAACAAATGTGTAATTTTGTGTAAAAATCCACTTTGGAGTCTATTAAAATTTAGGTGTCCCCTGTCCAGTTGCCTGTCCACAGTGATGATTTTCATCAACTCCTAACTGGTCTCCACTGACCTTCCCAGCTTTAAGAAACAGGTTCCTTTCACTCCATCCAGGGACCCTCTTATAAAATTTCTGGCCATGGTAAGCCAGTCAGCCTCTATTTACACAGTTCTAGGGCAACTCACTGCACCGTCAGAGATCTCTGGATGAGGGGTTTTTTCTTTGTAACGACGTGGCTACATTCTGCCTTTATGGGATCCCACCTGCCGGTCCTGGTCTTGGGTTTAGAGCAGGACAGAGCTGGTCTTCTCCCCTTTTCCAAAAGAGAACTTCCTTTGAAGCCAACCGTGAAGTTCCCCTGGAGCCTCCTTGTTGGGAGCTGAGCACCCTTTTCTCCTTTAAAGGTCCCTCAGAAAGTCCTTGGCCACCGGGGTTGCTTTGGCCCCGAGAAGCTCTGACTTGTCACTGCGAAGCTAAGAGCCGGGTACCCAGGCCCGGACGGGGTGTTCTGCTGAGATGGCGCTGTTGCCTCTGCATCCTTGCAGGGAGATGCTGCCTGCTGCCAGCAAGTCCTCCGCCAGCTGTTTAGCCAAAAATAAGTTCTCAGCTGCTGAGGGCTGATCTTTCCACTCCCCTTCTTCTCGGAAGCTGAGAGTCCAGCGGTCTGCCAGCTGGAACTGGGAGATTGGGGATGTTTTTTTTCAATTCAGCTGAAAGGAAAAGCAGGATGAGGTTTTTCCTTTCTTTTTTAACCTTATTATGTCAAAGGAGTTGTTTTTAAGGGGAAAAAAATACCACCATTGCTTCTGAATTTGCTTTTAAAATAGCACTCAAAATGGTAGGGCTGCATGGAGCCTCTCCCCGCTCCCTGGGAGAAGCCCCTGTTGAGAGTCGGATGTGGCTTCCGCTGGAGTGGAGGGCCGGCTCTGAGAGAAAGCCTGAGGACTGAGTTCAGCTCAGCAGATCTGCTGCCAGCCTTGGGAGTGATGAACCGCCTATTTGCACAGAGGCCGTGAGCAGCTGCCCAAACGGTGGAATTTTCCAAGGGCTGCAAAACTTTAAAGTGGGCACTTGAAGTCATTCCTTTATTTAGCAAATAAGTATTAGCATCTGCTGGGTGCCAGATCCTGTGCTGGGGCTGCAGATGGGAGTAGAAGACAGTCCCTGTCCTCACGTCTCTCACTGTCTAGGGAAGAAATCTGCAAGAGAACAACCGAGTGTGGCATTACGGTGACAGGTGGTCTCCAGGTGTCCCCGTAGTGTTGCAATAGACTCCACTTTGGAGTCTATTAAAATTTAGGTAAATCTTTGTGGAGGTGGGGCTGGTGGTGTGGAGGTTATGTAGATTATTACCGTCGTTGTGGTAGCTGATAAACCACAGAGGCTGTGCAACACGCATGAATGAACAATGTGAAGTTCTGCTTCCGATGGTCTTGGGGGATGATCCAGAACTTGTCATAAAGGAGGTGATGTTTGAGCTGCTTTGGAACAATAAGGTGGACAGTGGGAGCAAAGACCCTCCTGACAGGAGGAGGGTAACGTGCAAAGGCCTGAGGATTAAAACTGGATATTTAGGGGCCAAGAGCAATTCCGGTGTATCTGAGGCAGTGCGTGCATGCGTGTGCGTGTATGTGTGTGCGTGTGCATGCGTGCATGCGTGTGCGTGTGCATGCGTGTGCGTGTGTGCGTGCGTGCGTGCGTGTGTGTGTGTGTGCGGTGGAGGTGTGATAGACTGCCCTCCTTCCTAGAGGGGGTATCTTCCTAGAGGGGGTGTCTTCCTAGAGGGGGTATCTTCCTAGAGGGGGTGTCTTCCTAGAGGGGGTGTCTTCCTAGGGGGGTGTCTTCCTAGAGGGGGTGTCTTCCTAGAGGGGGTGTCTTCCTAGGGGGGTGTCTTCCTAGAGGGGGTGTCTTCCTAGAGGGGGTGTCTTCCTAGGGGGGTGTCTTCCTGGGGGGTGTCTTCCTAGGGGGGTGTCTTCCTAGGGGGGTGTCTTCCTGGGGGGTGTCTTCCTAGAGGGGGTGTCTTCCTAGAGGGGGTGTCTTCCTAGAGGGGGTGTCTTCCTAGGGGGGTGTCTTCCTGGGGGGTGTCTTCCTAGGGGGGTGTCTTCCTAGGGGGGTGTCTTCCTGGGGGGTGTCTTCCTAGGGGGGTGTCTTCCTAGGGGGGTGTCTTCCTGGGGGGTGTCTTCCTAGGGGGGTGTCTTCCTGGGGGGGTGTCTTCCTGGGGGGTGTCTTCCTGGGGGGTGTCTTCCTGGGGGGGTGTCTTCCTGGGGGGTGTCTTCCTGGGGGGTGTCTTCCTAGAGGGGGTGTCTTCCTAGGGGGGTGTCTTCCTGGGGGGTGTCTTCCTAGGGGGGTGTCTTCCTAGGGGGGTGTCTTCCTGGGGGGTGTCTTCCTGGGGGGGTGTCTTCCTGGGGGGTGTCTTCCTGGGGGGGTGTCTTCCTAGGGGGGTGTCTTCCTGGGGGGTGTCTTCCTGGGGGGGTGTCTTCCTGGGGGGGTGTCTTCCTGGGGGGTGTCTTCCTGGGGGGGTGTCTTCCTGGGGGGTGTCTTCCTGGGGGGGTGTCTTCCTGGGGGGTGTCTTCCTGGGGGGTGTCTTCCTGGGGGGGTGTCTTCCTGGGGGGGTGTCTTCCTGGGGGGTGTCTTCCTGGGGGGTGTCTTCCTAGGGGGGTGTCTTCCTAGGGGGGTGTCTTCCTGGGGGTGTCTTCCTGGGGGGGTGTCTTCCTGGGGGGTGTCTTCCTGGGGGGGTGTCTTCCTGGGGGGTGTCTTCCTGGGGGGGTGTCTTCCTGGGGGGGTGTCTTCCTGGGGGGTGTCTTCCTGGGGGGGTGTCTTCCTGGGGGGGTGTCTTCCTGGGGGGTGTCTTCCTGGGGGGTGTCTTCCTGGGGGGGTGTCTTCCTGGGGGGTGTCTTCCTGGGGGGTGTCTTCCTGGGGGGGTGTCTTCCTGGGGGGTGTCTTCCTGGGGGGTGTCTTTGAGGAACTCTAAGCAGCAGGGACCATGTCAGACTGGCACATTCCATGTTCACTCTGGAGGAAGTGTTGGGGGCTGGGCTGGCTGGGTGGGCCTCGGGGCTGGACATGGGTGGGGGGGGAAAACTGACGAGAGAGCCTGGATTAAGGCAGTGGTGGAGAGAACGGAAGAGAGGAGATACATTTAAGAAACAAGCCGGAGATAAGATTAGGAGGACTTCATGACCTATTCAGTCTGTGTGGGGAGTCGTGGTTATAAACGATGCGTGAATGAGGGCTGGAGTGTTAAGGTTCCCCCTTGTGTGGCTGGCATTGGAACTGAGAAAGGGAAAACAGGAGTGGGAACAGATGTGGGAGAACAGAGAGAATTGTTATCCATGCTGACTGTGAATAGTGCACCTGCTTTTGGGGGCTGTGGCCCGGAGGCAGTAATGACCTGGTTGGAGGATGTAGGGGATGAGCGGTCGTCAGCCTTTCAGGGCAGCCACGATACTGACGTGGCGGCAAAAACGAAAGGGTAAGGGACAGTATTGCAAAGGAAGGCTGGACCCTCGCATAGATGGTCAATTGATTTTTGGCAAGAGTGCCAACACCATTCAATGGGGAAAGGACAGTCTTTTCAACTCATGGTGCTGGGAAAACTGGATGTCCAGTTTTGTGACTGAATGTAAGGGTAAAAGAATGAAGTTCCCTTACACTGCATATAAAAATTTACTCCAAATGAATCAAAGACCTAACATTGAGAGCTAAAACTATAAAACTCTTAGAAGAAAACAGAGAGGAAAATCTGCATTGGATTCTCAGTGGATTTACTGCAGATCTGCATTGGATTTCGCAGCGATTTCTTGGACGTCACGACAAAAGCACAGGCAACAAAAGAAAAATAAATTGGACTTCATCAAGATTTAAAACTTTTGTGCATCAAAAGACACAATCAAGAAAGTGAAAAGACAACCTACAGAATGGGAGAGAATATCTGCAAATTATATATCTGATAAGGGATTAATATCCAGAATATATTTAAAAAAAAAAAAAAACTTCGAGGACTCAACGGCAACAAAACAACTCAATTAAAAATGGGCAAAGGACTTGAATATACATTTCTCCAGAGAAGATATCCAAATGGCCAATAAGCATGTGAAAAGATGCTCAAATCATTAGTCATTAGGGAAATGCACATACCACAATGAGATGCCACTTCACACCCATTAGGATGGCTATTGTCAAAAAATCAGAAAACAGCAGGTATTGGCAAAGATGTGGAGAAACTGGAACCCTCTGGCATTGCTGGTAGAAATGTAAAATGGTGCAGCCACTGGGGAAAACAGTTTGGTGGTTCCTCAAAAAGTTAAATGTAGAATAACCGTGTGATCTAACAATTCCACTCCTAGATATATGCCCAAAAGAATGAAAGTAGGGACTCAAACAGATATTTGTACACACATTTTCATAGCAGCGTCATTCACATAACCAAAAAGTGGAAACAACCCAAGTGTCCCTCAACAGATAAATAAACAAAATGTGGTATATACATACAATGGAATATTATTGAGCCTTAAAAAGTAATGAAATGCTAATACATGCTACCACATACATGAACCTTGAAAATATGCTGAGTGAAATAAGCTAGACATTATGTTAAGTGAAGTAATCCAGTGCGTGATTCCACTTATATGAGCCAGAATAGGCAAATTCATGGGGACAGAAAGTGGGTAGAGGTTACCAGGGTCTGGGAAAGGGGGAAATGGGGAGTTATTGTTTAAAGGGGACAGAGTTCCTGTTTGGGAAGATGGAAAGGTTATGGAAATGGCTAGTGGTGATTGTTATACAATAATGTGAATGTTCTTAATGTATTGAACACTTACAAATGCTTAATATGGTGAATATTATGTATATTTTACCATTTAAAAAAAGAAAGTAAGGCAGGACAGGCCCTGAACTTGGGAAGCTCTTCGCTTCGGTCCCCGGAGTCTCCCATCTGAGTGCATTTGGCTGAAGGTTGCTGCCCACCCCCTGCACCATTCTCACCTCCCGGCACTGTGCTGTGGGTTCACGCCCCGCCATGCCTGGGCATTGGGCTGAGAGAGAGCTGCTTCCAAACTGGGGGAAGCTCCAGTGAGGTGACCTCTCCTGGAGGGTCCTGGCTCCCACTGCAGCTCCTGCCTGGTAGGGGAGACAGCCCTGCCAGGCGCCTCACACCAAGGGCAGCGCCAGCGGGGTTCACTCTCTACAGTTACTGGCTGCTTTCTTCCTCTGCTCACAGCTTCCGAGCACCCACAGTTTTCCCCGGAGAGGAGAGCCCTGAGTCGGTCATCATTCCAAAGCAGCGAACCCTCAGGACCCCGCGGGCACTGTCCCACACCCATGGTGCTCCCTGGCAGCAGCTGGAAGCGCAGGCACTCAGATCATCCTTCCCGAAGCCGGCTCCTCGCTCGTGGGGAGGGTGGGAGAGGGACAGAGGGGTGGTGAAGCAGACCACCCGCAAAAGCACGGTCCCTACAGAGGCGGGAAGAGCCCCTTTCACAGAGGCTTTAGTTGTGGGTCCCCAAGCTCTTTTAAAAAGGATAGCAGAGTGTTACCTTGCGGTGGTATTTGTAGTTACTTTGCTTTGCGACACAGAGTCAGTAGGGAATTTTCCAGACTTGAGGTTTAAACCCAGAGTTGTATTTTCCCTGCACTGCATGGCCCCGATGCTGGGGGAGAGCTTGTGCCCTCCTCCCATTTGGGAGACGTTGTTTCTGGGAATCAGAGAGACCACCATGCCTACCATGTCCTTGGCCCCTGAACCCATGGCCCAAGCGTGGACCTCCAAGTTACAGAGTAGTTTCAAGTACCGTTTCCAAAAACCACAAGAGAAAACAGCTTCTGGGCAACCAAAAGAAAAGTCACCAAGTCCCTGCAGTCAAGCCAGAGCCCTCTACCCCCAGGGCTCTGGTGTTAGGCCTCCACACATATGAAGCCAGAGATTCTCGTTTACTAGCCCTTGCAAGTTAGAAGCCACCCATTCAGATGTCTCGGGACTGCTTTGAGGAAGGCCCTCCGAAGGCACCAGTGAAGCTTCTGGAAGTTTGGCAGCCCGAGCAGAAAGAAACAGCAGCCAGCAGACCAGGGGAAGCCGATGTGAGAATTGCAGAAGGAAGGTGCCTCGCTCTGTGACATCCTGGGAGGAAAATGACGTTGACCAGCCCATAAGAAGTCCCCCTGTGCCGTGTGAGGCGGCGGGACGATGCCTTACACGATTCAGCAGGCTAACCATGCAGCAGCTGCAGGTAACCAGCATCTGATAAATGACAGACACTTTAGAGACACGGTGGGCAGGGGAATACATAACTCACTTTGGAGAACTTGTTTACAAAAAGTGATAATATTAAAGGTTTTAATTTCACCTTACTGAAGTCAACTTTGTTTACCTGGAAGAAGATGCTTCAGAGGACCCGACCCCAGACCACGTCATCCTCTCGTGGTGCTCGTTCCAACTTTCGGCTCACCTGCGACCCCTTGATGCAGAGGGGACGTCTCGCTGCCCGCGGGACCAGGAAAGCGGAGCGTCACTGCTCTTTCTCCACAGACAGCGAGGCAGGGACCCTGGCGTGGGAGTCTCGGGCTCACAGCTCCAGGGGAGAATTGCCCCGGAAGTTTTCCTGAATGCCTTTCTCCTCGGCCCCTGTGACCAGCGACGATCACGCCCGGGGCTGGGAGGGAAGGGCATCGCTGTTCCTCCTGCCCTGCCCGCGAGGAAGCGATGAGCAGCGCGGGATTTCATGGCACACCCTCCCCAACTGGCATGGGCTTCAGAGCGAACAGTTGGCATTTCTGCGGGGACAGGCGGCGTGCTCCCTGGAACAGGCCATCGGGGTGGGGCTGCCCCTCCCTCACCTACGGGCTGCCCCCAGCAGCTGTTCCCGACAGGTGCTCGGGCTCTCCGCGGCAGATGGGGACCAAAACGGACCTGTTGGCACGGCTTACCGCACGCCGCCCTCTCACCACACGCTGATGTGTGTACAAACACGCCTGAGCGCGCGGCTTTGTTCTAGAGGGCCCAGCTTGGGGTTCAGGTGACGCCAGAGGGCTCATTCCCGAGGACACTCTTGGTCCCCGGGCCCCCCCTTCAGTCGGAGACCCCTCAGAGTTTGGCCAGCACGCGGGATGTGGCCTGTGCCCGCCCCCAGGCTCTGCCTCCTCCCTCCTGCGTGTGGCAGCCGCGTGTCTCCTCACTGGGGTGTTTGCCCAGGTTTCTGCCTGCTTCCCCAGGGCGCCCACCAAGGCTTTGGGCTCAGCCTGGATGAGGCCCACGAAGGCCAAGCTGCGGTGGCCACGGCACAGGACTCCAGAGCAGGGGCTGCGCCCCGCTTTGCTCCCGCCATCTGTATCCCAGAGCGTGGTCCTACAGACATAGGATGGGGACGCCTGTGGGGGTCCCAAATGTACCAGGAGCCTCGTCTTCGTAAAATAGCAGGACGCGTCTGTGCCCCAGTGCTGGGGACGGGACCAGGCAGCTCAACCTCAGGAGGGAGCCGGAGGGGTGAGCGGTGGGCGCTTCCAAGGGCCCCTTGGCGTCTGAGCGAGAGCCCCCCTCTGACACACCCGCCCCCGGCCCCGGCCCACGCCCCCCGAGGAGCAGGGCCTCACCAGGGCCGTCACCAGTATCGCTGCCCACAGCCTCCAGGAGCCCCCCTGCCCCGTGTTTGGGCTGCTCTTTCCAAACAGCTAACCAGCCAAGGCAACCAGATGAGGGTGACATCTGGCTTGAGACTGTTGCCAAGTCGCTACTGTTCCATCCCTGACAGGAAGGAGGTGAGCTCTTTGTGCCAGATTCTTAGAGAGAGAGAATAAAAGCGTGTGTTCCCTGCCCCGCATTTCTTTCTTCTCTTTACCCTGACACCTCAGCTGCCACTTTTCTTTCACTGGAACTTGGACGCCAAGGACCCAATATCCATAACTATTTAGAGCAGACTCTTCCTACCTATGGCGATCAGGGCACTGGAGTAAATGATGTGAACGGGGCTGGAGTGGCGCGATTTAAAGGTGAACTCTGAGGGAAACACACACACACACGTGCATACACGTGTGCGTGATGGATCGTGAGGGGCCGAGGGTGACAGAGAAGAGCTTTTCACAGTGTTTTCCATGGTTAAGGCTCTCAGCAGTGAGTGCATTGCTAGTGAACTGAAAAGAATCAAAATAATATAATAGAAATGAAGGCCCATGTTCCCTGTCTTTTCACGGTATGGAGGAGAAATGTTAATGATTTTCACTGTATCCAATTCTTTGTGGAGTGACAGGAACAGTCTGGTGCCTAGGCCAGGCTGGAACTAGAAGCAAGACCCATCCATTTGTGTGGGGCAGGGATAGCACAGAGGGACTGTATGAGCTCAGCCAGGGCAGCTAGAGAAAGTCCAGCTGGCAGGCTGAGTGTGGTACCCAACAATCATGGCAGCTTGTTAGCTGTGTGCCCTTGGGCAAGTTCCTTAACCTCTCTGAGCCTCTGTTATCCATCTGGAAAATGAGACGTTTTGTGAATTTCCAACAAGCATCTCTACAAGGTGATGTTGTCATTTTTATTTTAGAGATGAGAAAATTGAAGTACAGACAGGATAGGTGACCTGGCCAGGTCATGCAGGTAAGTGGGGTAGCCTGACAGGACGTGAAAGCACAGAAAGGGGAGAGGTGGCGCTGGGGAGCCCAAGAGAAGGCAGGCTAGAACTTACCTCAGGAACATCAGGCAGCAGATCTGAAGCGGCACAGCCCAGGGTGTGTTGGCTCTGTCCCCTCTGCACTGGCAGCCATACCTTGCTTACTTATCTTCAAGGCACCCACTTTTCCCTCTTGGCTTAAATCAAGCCGATATCTTACTCCCAAACAAAAAAAAAAAAAAAGGTGTTATTTTTCACACGTGAGCTGTGTCTCCCCTGTTCCGTGCTTGTTCCTTTGATTTCTATGAAGCGTAGGGGGGATTTTCTTTATCCCTCTGAAACGTGTTGTTTGGACCCACTTTCATGGCGAACTGAGAACACCTAGAAATACATCCAGTTCAAGGAACCAAGGTGAGATTTGTGCTGAGGACAGCCTTGAGTCTTGCCTTGTCCGATGTGACGTTTTCTTTGTGTCATTTGTGAATGTGACAGAGTTACGTATTTCACCATGTGGAGGTTGACGAAGCACCCCCAGCCTTTCTTCAGTTCCCCTTGGCTCCTGGTCAGGGTCGGGGATAGATTTGAGGGTCATGAGTCAGCAGGTCCAGATGTGGAACATATAGCAACGGTCGAGGCAAAGGTTGGTGATGGCCCAGCCTGAGAAGTGTCACTGAGGGTGGGGTGGGCTCGTGCACCATTCAGACTGAAGGGTCAAGGTTTGCTTTATGAATACAATTTGCTGGGAGACATCAGCGAGGAAAGAGATGACAATGGCAGTGAGATGTATGGCTTGGGGAATAGGTGGCTGGTTGTGTCGTGTACAGAGAGAGAGAGCAGGGGAAGACGAACAGCTCTGGGAGAGGAAGCAGAATGGCTCCAGTTTGGGCTGTGCCGTGTCTGAAGCTCTGGGAGGGTGCGTGGTAGGATTCAGTAAGGAAGTAAAGAGAAGGGTCTGGATCCCAGGAAATATGGAGAGTGAGTCATTCTTGGTCTAAACAGCACAATACCCGGAGTGTAGGATGGTTTGTGTTTCTATCAGAATTCTTGCTCGTTCATTGCATTTCTATTTTACGCCTATTCTGCCTCCTATGATGATTGCATTCTGAGTCCGGATCAGATATCAATACTGGGAGTTTGGTCACGGATCCCTTCAACCTTTAAGCTGCTCTGGCGGTGCAGAGATTCTTTGAGTGGATTAATAGGACTGTAAAGAAGAGCCAGTAGACATAAAATTCTTTCTCAGAAGCAGTAGACACACTGACAAGCTTTGTTTCAGGGGTGATCCTGAGATCAGCAGCACAGCAGAAAATCTGTGTCATCACAAGCAGGGAACTAGTTTAATGACAGGAATCAAAAGCCAGAGATAAATGGCCACAGCTCTGGGAGGAGAAGTATCAAAACGGAGGTTCTCAGGATCATTAACCCGGACCAGTCTTAATTGACATCCTTGTAGTGATATTCAAAGGGGAATATGTAATAAAAAACATTCAACTTTCTAGACGAAGTTAATTTCTTCCATCATGTTGAAAACAGATAATATAAATATTCCACTGTGGGCCAGGTATATTGTCAGTGGACCTGAAATACTTTTTAGGTAAAAGGCAGCCACAGTGAGCGGTTAAGAACAGGGGCTCAGGGGTCGGTCTGCCTGGGTTCGAATCCTGGCCTCCCACCTCCCTGTGCTGAGTCAGAGGGGCTGTCACGAGGATGGCACACGTGATGCACGCAGGGCGGTGCCTGGCACAGAGTGAGGGCTCAAGGGACATCAGCTCTCAGCTCCTCATCACCTCTGCTGCTCTCCCAACACACACATTCTCTTCCTTGCTTGCCAGAAACACGGAATTTTCACTGGGGTCTTAATCGACTTCAGTCAAGATATTTCTTCATAGAGAAAATCAAAGGGAAAGAGATTATTCCCCCGAGGCCTGTGTCCAGGTTCTCCCCCAGGGGCACTGCCAGTGTCCTGCACGGCTGCGCAGCTGCAACATCCAGCGCTCGTGCGTGGACCAAGCCCCATCACTCTGGTGCGGGAAGTCTGGTCCCCGGGCTGCCTCCAAGGTACCGAAAATCTGCATGGCATGTAAAACATGAAGTCACTCATTGGATGTGTCTGGGAAAACAGGAAAGGGTGAAATGAGGCTTCAGTTAGTAGGCTCTGGTTTTCCAACCTTCTCTGGGCATAATCCCTGCCACTTCCCGCAGTGGGACATTCCAAGGGCTCAAAAAGATCATAACGTCTTAAAAAAATAACTAACACCATATGAGCAGGGCTGCTGGAATGGAATATGTAATCTCATCTGTTCCTCAAAACAGCACTGAGAGGGAGGTCACTTATCCCCATTTTGCAGAAGAGATGGCCAGGCCTCAAGGTCACGTGGTTTGGTAGAGCCAGGAATAGAATTCAGACCCGTCTTGTCACTAACATCTATACAAACGTGATCTACTTGAGAACCCCCGAGATACTGTAAGGAAGTTTTGATACTTGGGGATACAAAGCACTGCTTTAACTCTATAGCGCCGTTGTCTTTATTGTCTTACCTCCAGGTTACATGGGCTCAGATCGCCTTCACCAGAAAACGTGCCGGTTATATGGTGGCGTTACCACATTGAAGTTGTATAATTAGCTTATGTTCCTGCCATCTTCTCTTGAGAGAGTTCCAGTTCTCCCACTGGTTCTGAGCCTTGAAGAAAATTTAAATTATGCTTTGGCAAAGAACACCCATAGCCTATTTCAGATTCCTTCTTTTTTATGTTCCCATTTCTTTTCTCCCTTCTTCTCTCCCTTCCTTTCTTCTTTCAAAAAAAAACCCTGACTGTACTTCACTGCTAAGAAGCTTAAACAACCTGAATAGAGAGTCTTCATTAATCCAGACCCCTCCGTCTTATCTCCACTCGGGTGTCATTTGTTCCTTTGTGATTGTATTAGCAATTAGAAGAAATGAAGAGGCAAGAGTCCTCCAGTGATGCCTGCTTAGAAGTTGAGATGCAGTTGAAACTAGGAAGCAGCGCAGGCTCATCACCTACAGCTCCTAGACCGCACACTGAGAGTATCACAGGGAACAGCCTTTTGTGGGCCATCCTCCCATTGACTTGCACTGTGTCAGCTTTAAGCCTTAGAGGAAACCAACAAAAGCTTCTTTTCTTTCTTTATTTAGCATCATCATATATTCTCTACCATGTGAGGCTGGAAGTGAAAGCATTAAAGCAAAATAGATCTTAAATGCATTTTCTCTTAGAGATTTTATTTTACTTCATAGTCCTATTTTTAGTTTCCTTTGATAATAAAAAAATTCCAATCATTTCATTCTTAGCCCTAGACAATACAGTGCAAGGTTATACATATTGCAGCCCCAGGAAGAATTTCTGCTTGCAAGCTGGCCAGCCTGTTTGCAGTTGACAGATGTAACCTACCCCAGGGCAGAGGAAGTCTCAAGGGAGGTTTTAATTTCTTAATATTGAAATGAGCACAACTTGTATTGTCTTAATCAGTGAATAAAAAAACAATAAAGTTGCTAAGTCTCATTTTTTTAACTCAGTGTAGGAGGATTTTAAGAAATCACAATTGCCTCTTAAGTTACTGTTGAAAGTTAATTTTCTCTGTGTTCGAGAAGATTCTTCCAGTGGTTCTGCAGATAGACAGTTGCACTGCAATTACGTGAAACATTTTTCTGAGCTGCTCTGTGGACACCACTCCTCGGCAGGGAAAGGGTGTGTGCTAAGGTGTGCAGAGTTGTTGTACTTTTGTCTTTGAAGAGAACATGACTTGGCTTTCATCACATCTCGTGAGCTCAGAATACAGAAGTATTCACTTAAAATTTCAGCAGAGATTTTTTAATGCAAAGTGCATTCTTTCACAATATATGCTACTTTAGGCGAGGGACTGTATGAGGAATACTTCTGACTATAAATAAAGAAAGGATTTTCTAATGAGAATTAGTGGCCTCTATAAAGTCATAATAAACATGTTTCAACTGTTTGAACAAATAATTTTATACACAAAACGTTGATGTATTACATATAGTCATTCTTATGTATTTCTCAATTTAATCCAACTTAAAACCACATTTCTTAAAAACTAAAGTTCACCGATTTCTGGGGCCATAGGCTAGTCAATTCTGGTTCCCTGGTAGCTTGTATGGTGCCTTCATAGGGACACAGTAAATGTTTCTTGAACTAAATTGAAAAAGAAAATTGCTTAAGGTGCTGTGTGTATGTGTGTGTGTGTAGGGAGAGAGAGATACAGACATTATATACAATATAAAATATGAAACAGTATGTTACAGATGTGGAGCCAAGGTGCTCATGGGGAACATAGAGTTTCAGGGTAGGGGTTGTGCATTTGAAATCAAAATGCACCTTTGGAATATATATTCTCAAAACTCAAGACTAACAACAAGTAAATCAATTTAAAAATGGGTAAAAATCTGAACAGACAGTTCACCACAGAAGATATACAGAAGGCAAATAAGAACATTAAAAGATGCTTGGCATTATTAGTCATTAGGGAAATGCCAATTACAACCACACTGAAAGACTGCTACACACCAGTTAGAAGGGCTAAATTAAAAAATAATGGCACTACCAGGTGCCAACAAGATGCCAAGCAGTAGGAACTCTCAAACATTGCTGGTAGGAATGCAGAACGCTCCGGAACTTTCTTATCAAGTTCAGTGTACATTTGTCACATGCCCCAGCAGTCCCACTCCTAGGGTTTTGCCTAAGATAATTAAGACTTAGTTCAGACATACCCGATACCTGAATGTTCAGAGCAGCTTTATTCATAACAGCCCCAAACTGGAAACAACCCAGATGTCCTTCAGTTGATGAAAGGATGGCCAGACCACAGTATGTATATACCTGAGAAAGCCCTGCTGTCTCACCTCTGGCTGACCTCAAAGCCCTGCACAGGTAGGGGAATTCCCTGGCGGTCCAGTGGTTAGGACTTGGTGCTTTTCACTTCCGGGGGCCCGAGTCAGGGTTAGGGTTATGGCTAGGCCCAGGTTCAATCCCTGGTCGGTGAACTAAGATCCCACAAGCCCTGCCATGCAGCCAAAAAAAAAAAAGGGGGGGATGCTTCCCTGGTGGCGCAGTGGTTGAGAGTCCGCCTGCCGATGCAGGGGACACAGGTTCGTGCCCCGGTCCGGGAAGATCCCACATGCCGTGGAGCAGCTGGGCCCGTGAGCCATGGCCGCTGAGCCTGCGCATCCGGAGCCTGTGCTCCGCAATGGGAGAGTCCACAGCAGTGAGAGGCCCACGTACCGCAAAAAAAAAAAAAAAAAAAAAAAAAAAAACGCCCCGCACAAGTAAAGAGAGAGAGAAAAGGCAGAGTTAAAAAACCACTGTAGCATTGAAGCTGTGTTTGCTCCAACACACAGAGGGACAAAGGGTAGAAGTCTCGTTGCTTCCCGACAGGTAAGGAAGCCTGTGCCCAATCATTAGCTGACCAAGCAGAGATACCAGTGACACACATGGAAGGGAGCACACACTTTACAGAACTAGTCCAAGAAGTCAGTGAACAAATGAACAGCAGCAACAGCAACAAACCGAGGGGGAGGGTAGTCTGATTTTCAGTTACCACTATATTATTTAAGATGCCCAGTTTTCAAGAAGAAATTATGGGACAAACAAAGAAACATGGAAGTAAGACTTACTAGACAAAGACTTTAAATCAGCTATTGTAAATACACTCAAAGAACTAAAGGGAACCGTGATTAAAGAATAAAAGGAAAGAAAATATGAGAACACCGCTCACCAAATAAAGAATATCAATAAGGAGAGAGAAATTATATTAAAAAAGAGAACTAAATAGAAATTGCAGAATTAAATACAACTAAATAGAAATTCAAAGGTACAATAACTTAAGCAGAAACAAAATCACTAAAGGTGCTGAGTTGGTGGAAGAAAGAACAAAGTTAGGTTAATTGGAATCAGAATTGTCCAGTCTGAGCTGTGGAAATGATAAAAAATAGTCACAACTCTGAGACTATTCTAAAAACCACTGAGGTGTCAACTTCAAAAGGCTGAATTTTATGGTATGTGGACTATATCTCAATAAAATAGTTATCTGAAAAAAAGAAGCACAGTTTAGAAAAGGCTCTGAAACACATGGCTCAGAGAGACAACACGGGTAACAGAAGGGTGACCTCCTAGTTTAATCCTCTCGTTTTACAGTTGGGGAAACGGAGGCCCAGACCCAGACAGGTGAAACAAGGTGCCCAGTGCTTGAGGTGTAATCGACAGGAACTCTTTACCCATTTTACAGTTATGGTGACCAGCCAGCCCAACTGACCCCAGACTTTCCTAGTTTTAACACTGACAGCCCCGCATCCTGAGAAGCCCCTGGTCCTGGGCAAATCAGCATGGTTGGCTGCACTGTCTGCAGTTCACACTGGGACAGATATTCTTTCCTGTGGCTCTGAATCGCTGAAATTCATACGTAAATGAGAGATGGTGGTACTCAGAAAAGTTCCTTTGCCTTGCTGAACTCAATGTTCTCAACTGAAGCAGCTGGCATTTTGCTTTAAGTTCTTTTCTATTCACCCTTTCAGAATGAAGGATCTTTCCTTTTAAAGAAATCTGCATTTCATCCACAAGGTGAAAGCCAGTGTCCTTGGCTTCCTTGAAAAGTGACAAGTGGATTCTTTTGTATACTAAACGCTAAGGATATAACAGAAACAGAGGTTGTCGTTAATTGACTTCAGATATGAAAAAGCAGATTATAACCCCTTAGAGATATATTCAGAGGAGAGTGGGAGAGGGAGAGAGATCCATTTCCTGTCAAACTAAAAGCCATGAAAGGAAAACTTGTATAGGAAAAGTCACTTGAATTCCGTTTCAAAACCAGCAGACCTCAAAGGCAAGGGAAACCAGCGGTCCTTGAACATGTGATTGATGTTGTCACCTCGTGGCTGGAGGAGACGCTGCAGAAGCCAGAGCAAATGGGCAGTGGCACGTTTCAGCCACACAGCTCTGCGCCTCTCCCCCCGGCCTGCAGCTGGGGTGCCCAGCTCAGCCTCCCTCCTTTCCAGGCCAGGGCTGCCACCCAGCCCAGCCTGACACGGGGCTCCTCCTTTCAAGGCACTCAGTAGAAAGTGAGGAAGGACCCAGTTCCTCTTGCCCCCAGGAAATGGTGCTTGGAATTTATAAGGTATGGGGAGGTGAAGGATGACAACCAAGTCGTATGTCCCCACCTTGGCTCAGCCTTAAAGCTGCGGCCGCGGCCAAGCAGATGAAACTGAGGCATCGGCCAGCTTTGCCTGGGTTCAAGCGCTTCCTCTAACCCTGTAGAGTGTTTCCACGTGTCCCTGTGATCGCAGGGCAGTGGATGCACAGAAAGTGTGTAGCTCGGTTACCTTAAACGGGAGCAAACAGAAAAACAGGCCATAAACTTGATGCCTCCAAAGGCCTCGCCCCCCATCTGCTTTCATCTCTTCCTGCTGTTCAGCTGAGCCCCTTTCAGCTTTCCCCCGCTCCCCATCCAGGCCCTTCAGCACCCCTCACATATGCCTCATGAGCCCCCCGCCCCCGCCGTGTACTCGGAGCAGACCCACCTCTGCACTCCCCAGCCTGCGGGCGTGGCTCCCATTTTGCCACACGTCAGCCATCACTCCGCACCCTCAGGCCATGCCATACTCATCATGTGACCCAACTCCCTGCCTAAACCAGAAACTCCTTGAACGCAGGGAACTTTTCTTCCTCAGTCCGGCCTCACGAGCACCTGCTACGTACACAGTAGGCACTTAGGGTGTGATTGCTCGCATGCCCGTCATTATTCCTGCTTTAGAGATTGTCTTATTCACCTCTCTGTCCCTAATGTCTAGCACAGTACATGGCGCCTAGCAAATGCCCCACCATGATTGCCGAAATTAGTTAATTAAGTCAAATTGGAGAGTTAAAAAAAACTTATTTGCGGGGAAGTTGCACGACTGGCTCGCGTGAGCAGTGCCTGCCTTCCCGGATCTTTCAGCATCACACCCCGAACCAGGGAAAACCAGGGTCTGTAACAGAGGAAATAAAGTATTCCGTTCGGGGACTTGCTGCAGACTGTCACCGCCTCACAGCAGGGCCAGCTGGGAGCGATGCTGCTGCTGTGGCAGAGGGGAAAGTACGAAGCTCATGCTGGTGCCGGACAGTTTCTTCCCAGGAAGAACGTCAGTCCCTTCCTCTCACATCCTGGTGATCAGAGGAAGTCATACGGGCAACCTGACATCAAGAGGGAGGGCAAGGGATGTTGGTGACCATGAACGCAGTCTGCCATGCTTGTCTGCTAGAGCACAGTTTCTCAAATCCATGCACATGGATCGCCTGGAGACGGTTTTAAAACTCAGATCCTGATTCAGTAGGTCCGGGAAGGGAGCCAGATTTTGCATTTCTAACAAGCTGCTGGCCTATCGTCCACACTCTGAGGACCAGAGAGAAAGCTTTGAATCCTTACTGGCCGCACCGAACTCCTTCCCTGTCCCCTTCTCTGCAGAGACAGAACTCGGCTCGTAGCTCTATCATTTTGTGCTGCAAACCAAGAAAAACCTCTTTGCCAGTCAGCAGACACTTGTGGTTTACCTCACAGGCAAGGGGGACACAGAGGAATAAATAATGAAAGTCATTAACGGCTCAACACAACTGCAGAGTCTGGGGAAGGACAGAGCACAAGGATGCTGCAGCTGTTCTCAGAAGCCAGAATCCTTCCATCCAGAGGCCACCATTTGCATAAGCAGGTTTGGTAAATGGACCAAATTAGACCTAATTGTGTCACCTCTGTCTGCTGTGCCTCCCATGGTTTCACGGAGCTGGGAAGGGTCAGTGCAGCTCTGACTGGGCCTCATAAAAGCTTCAGCCCCATCGAGCACCCTCCTTGTCCGTGTCACATCTCTGTCCCAGGATCTCCTGCTGGCCCTTGCAAGTGCTGACGGCCACTGAGGGGTTGCAGGGGGCGGTATCTGTGGGTCCAGAGCCTCGAGCTCCTGTTGTCCCAGGGTCCTCCCTGGTACAGGAGGCGGGCAGCCTGTCCACCTCCTCCTTGGGGCTGAAGCTGAACCCCTGTGGGCAGTGGCAAACCCGCTCCCCACGCCACTGCAGTTGCGTGGTGCTGAGCTGCCAACACACGTGCCTCTGCTCAGCTCGGAAGAGATGCTGTTTTTTCTTTCGAGTGGTTTTATTTAAAAGCCATGCCAGTCACTTTATATCCTTTCTCCGAAGTTTTGATTGATGGCAATCTGGTCAGCCAGAAGCTGCCAATGGAATAAAACTGCTGACTTGGGCATCGGCATTGGCTGAGCTTATTAAACCTGCACGGGTGTGTGTGCAGTGTGTGTATGTGTGTGTGTGTGTGTGTGTGTGTGTGTGTGTGCACGCGCACACGCGCAGGATGGAAACATAGCACAGGATTCGATGGAGTTAGATCTGGAACGAACTGAAGGGCCCTCAGTTCAGAAGGGCAAAGTAGGAACCAAGGAGGGGCTGTGCCTGTATATGCTCCCTGCTGCCACTAGAGGGCAGAGTGCAGGCCAGCATCAGGGTCTCTTGGGTCCTGACAGGAGCCTTTTCCTCTCTAAAGGAGAGCTGGTGGGCCTGCGGGGCCGCAGTCTCAGGTTAATCTGTTAAAAGCCAAACCAAACCCTAATTTCCTGTGGGCTCAGTATCATAAACTGGATTTCAGTATCATAAACTGGATTTCAGTTCTAGGACACTAAGTTCTTACCATTAAAATCATTTAAAAAATGATCATAAAATAAAATGACACATGCTTACACTTTACAAATAATTACATAAAAACCGAACACTTAAGGTAAGGCTAATTTCTTTTGGTGGGTGGAGGAGACGGGGTTTGCTTGGATCAGACTTAATGAGGCTTTAAAAAATATGCATCTGACGAGGTTTGAACTCATCAGTTACCTTCTCCCTTCCTGGTGACTTTCTCACTGTCCACAGAGCCGTTTCTCATTGGGCCTTCAGACTGTCTTGAAAATGCTCATTGCCCATTGGACATGCCGCCGGCATGTTCCAGCGCCTTAAGAAGGCGAGGGTGGGCAGTTGCCGTGATGACTTTTTGTGTCCAAAGGTTCTGAATACAGGGCCCATGGATGGACTCCAAAGGGTCAGAGGATACTTTGAAATTATAAGCAAATATTTGATCGTGAGTTTATGTGAGAAGAATGTGCACAGTGTTTATCAGATCTTCGAGGGAATCCATGACCCGCCCCCCCCAAGATGTTAAGATCCACTATCATAAATTGGGGATTCTTTTTTATGATGATATATTTTCTAAAAAGAGAAGGTGTCCATAGGTCACTCCGTCTAACATGGGGGTTGAATGTATATATCTCACGTGCACTTGTATTCACATACATGTGAGGACACACTCACATGCAAATGTGTACATACATCCTCGCTCACACACATGTGTACACACACGTGTGCCAGTGTCTCTAGAGCCACCCCCTCACCCATCCCTGTCCTGCTCTGTAGAATTCCAGCTTAAGGTTCCTGGTGGGTTCATACTGACCTTCTATACCTCAGACACGTGTGTGGCAGGACAGGGCAGACTCAGCTCCCTGGGGTCTCACCCATCCTGTATTTCCAAATTCCAGGGACAGCATGTATGTGGGAAGGAGCATGAAATCCAGAGCCAGACAGATCTGGGTTCTTATCCCAGACCCACCACTAACTCTCCAGGCACATGAATTTGAGCGTGATTCTTAATCTCTTTGAGTTTCCTTGTGGGTGGAGTCAGAATAACTATTCCCCCACCCCTACGGGATTCCTAGCGTGATGAAATGAGAAAATGAAAGACAGGGCGTCCTAAGCTTGCGTCTGCCCCTTTGGAGGGCCCTGCAAGCCCCTCCTCTGACATCCATCAGAAAATCGATGTGGAGCCTAGCATTTAACATGCAAACTCTGCTTTCCTGACACTTGAAGTAGGTCTTCTGCCACCTTTTGGATTCAAATGATACTTGGAAAGTTTGTGGAATTCAGTATTTGGTGGTAGGGGTGCGGCATTTATCCCTCTGAGTGGCTGGGAGGCAGGCAATGCCAGGTCTCTATCAGGGGGCCTTAGAGGAGCTCTCTGATTGGCCCTCCATCTTTACAATGCAGTCATTGATAGGTGGCATCAGTTGAGGTGGGACAAGATAAAGAATAACCGAACCACATGTTTGCAGCAAGTCTTTTTACTGTTGAACTCCTTTTGCACTTCCTTGGAGGAGATTAACATCAAAACGGGGGGCAACTGATAAAAACAATCCAGGAAGGATCTGTGTAACTGTCATGGGGTGAGCTTGTCATGCAGCAAACAGTGTTATTTGACAGCTAAAAAAAAGCAATGACAGGCAACCCAGTGTCCATTGATGGATAAAGGGGTAAACAAAATGTGATGCATACATACAACGGAATACTATTCAGCCTTGAAGAGGAAGGAAATTCTGACACAGGCTACAACATGGAGGAACCTCAAGGACATTATGCTGAGTGAAAGAAGCCAGTCACAAAAGGACAAACACTGTGGGATCCCATTTCTGAGTACCTAAAATAGTCAGATTTACAGAGACAGAAAGTACAATGGTGGGTATGAGGGACGGTGGGGAGGGAGCAATGGGGAGTTGTTATTTAATGGGGACAGAGTTTTAGTTTTGCAAGATAAAAAGTTCTGGAGACTAGTCACACAGCAATGTGAATGTACAAAACACTACTGAACTGTATACCTGACAATGGTTAAGATGGAGAATTTGAAGTTATGTGTATTTTCCCACAATTTTAAAGAAAGTCAGCGAGGTGACCAAGAAATATGTCACATGTTTTGAGGTCCAGGGATGTGAGCAGGGTGGGGAGAGTATGATCCAAATACAAGTGTCTAGGTCTCTTGGATATTTTGAAATAGTGACCTGTCCCTCTCTAAGGGGAGGGTAGCTCCTTCGTCTGGCCACGGTGGTCTTGTAGCGGTGCTGGAAATAGTCAGGAGACAGGTTCTCGTCCTGTCATTGATGAGTGGCTCTGGACAAGCCTCCGCTCTGCCTGCGCTTTGGTGTCCTCCGCTGAGAAATTAGAGGATAATTCTCCCCTCTTCAGTCAGTGAAAGCCTCGCATGGACTACCGTGCGTGCGGAAGCCCTTTGGAGACACTGCAGTTCAGGACGAACACAAGGACTTGGGATTGAGGCTGCTTCTCTGCCTTGATACACTTCTCGCCCTACCTGTTGATGCTCCAGCATGGCCTGCACTGCTGTGGCCTCCAGGCAACCTTCAGTGTGGCCTCAGAGTCTGTCGTTTCCACGCAATACGCTTTGTATCCCTGGGCACCTGGAGAATCTCAGCGACGCTAACAGTGAGCTTCTTAGCGGGTTGCAGTAAGCGGAAAGGTCACGTGTTCATTAATTTTATTAAAAGAAAGGCTTCCTGCTGGCAGCCCTGGAAGGGTGAGTTGGGTCCAGGACACTCCCGCTGGCAGAACATCTGTAAGGGAACGGCCTGGCCACCTCCTCCACAGGCTGGGGCTGGAGACACCGCTTGGGAGCTGGGAGCTCTGCCCCAGCTTATTGACCCCCCACCTCTTTTTCCTGCTCCACAGAGATGGGCTGTGCAGCTGTAGAATTAGGGCGTGCCCGCGGGTGGAGATGAAGGCCTGCCTAAGGAGGGCAAGATGGTGGGCTCCTTTCCCCCAGGGTGGGCACTGATGGGAACGTAGGTCAGGACTGCCACGTAGTCAGAATGTGCCAGGATGCGCTGCGCCCTCTTGGACTGTCATCATAGCACATTTAGGGAAGTATCGTGCCCATTTTACAGATAGAAAAGCTGCTTCCGGGAAGAAAATGATAAGAGAATAAAGGCAGAGGAGGCTTCCTGGGACCATCTAAGAAAAGGGTGAGGTAAGAGTCTGTGAGAAAAGCATCTGACCAGTTCCACTAGGTGACCCTCCTACAAGAGATTCTGAACCAGGTGTCACACTGATGTGCGTTATTTCACGTTAGACCCCACTTACTTCCTTCTTAAAAATCAGCAAAAATAAAAATAAAAATGCAACAAACAAGGAGCGCTAGATAACTGTTTTGGCGTCAACAAGAGTGGAAGGTAGAAAAATGAGGGCTGGGCGTAGGGGGCGGTTAGGCCCAGTGGCTCTTCCTCGGGGGCTGGTCCCGGTGAGGGAACAGGCAGAGCAAGCGGATGTGCAGGACTGCCCTTCTGAGTGGCAGTGGGTGAACAGCCCTGGAGCCTGGAGTGACGAAGGATGAGTTGGGCCTGGGGGTTGACCAGCGAGAGAGCGTGTTTCCTGGAGGCATCTGACGGGGGTTTGAGCCATCCGGGGCGGGGGGGGGTCACTTTGACCTCACGCTCTGCACTCCGTTTCAAAGGTGGCTCTGTAGAGTCTGAAGGAAGAGCACAGAGTCTCCTTGGGCGACGTCAGCGCGGTCTGGAGGCAGGGCCCACTAGCCTGGGGTCCCCCAGGGGTTCATCCTGAGAGGTCGGCTGTGCTCGAGGCCAGAGTGTTTGCTGCAGCTGCTTTCAACTCTGTCTGCCATGCTTTTCCTGTGGGTTTTCCTGTGGGCAGCCCACCCTCATGGGCACAGCCTCCTCTTTATAAGATACCAGGAACCTCTGTGGGTGATGTGATTCATCATCTCTATAATCAGGAACGGCCTGTCATCGGTGTGGTCCCTGTCGTGGACGATGGGGGAGGCCACACGTGTTCTAGCTCTGCCGACACTCCCTTCCCTCCCACGCGAGTGGGCAGGTGAGCGCGAATGATGCGAGGATCGGGGTAGCCTTCCATCTGCCCTAATTCATGAAGGAAAAGTAAGTTACAAACAACGACGTAGCCATTATCAGTCACAAATTACTTACGACAGCCCCAGTAACTGACTGGGGACCTAGCGTACGGAGATGCTATAGGAGAAGGGTCTGGAGACTGAGGTGCACCCGTCAGCACCAGCACAGCTTGGGCATGAGGCCAGACTGACCACTGGACTTTGGGGGCCAGAGGGACCATCTATAACCCGGTCTTCATTGCCCACCACCCCCATCACCTCAGTCACCCCCGCCCCCAAAGAGTGAAAGGGCTTTTTCAGGAGCTGCAGGTGATGCTGAGGCCATCCTTCTGTGGAAGGTGATTGGCCCTCTCTCCACGGACACGGCCACTGCAACGCATGGTCTAAAGAGTAAACCCGCCCTGGGAAACTGGCCGAGAGTCTGTGACAAGGAAAGTGACGGACAGACTCAGCTTCCTGGTCCCCGAGCTCCTCCTCGCTGCCCCTTCCCAGGTCCCCAAGGAGGTGCTTTGGCTTGAGGCAGCAGCAGGGACCCAGGTGGAAACCCGAAGGTTAAGAAGAGCGCCAAGAGATCCCCAAGACTCGTTCACTCATTTCTTATATTGATGCCTTAAGCGCCGAGATGAGGTAGAGAAACACGACAGTCCATACTGTCAAGGAGCACGCGGTCCAGCACGTGTAATGCCAGAGGGGAGTGGAAGTGGATAATTGCGATGCGATGTCTCAAGCGCCATAAGGGGTGGCAGTGTCGTGGGAGCCTAGAAGATGGACTAACTTCAGCCCTAATGAATCAGGAAAGGTTTTATACAGGTGGGGACATTTGACCTGGGTCCTGAGAGGTGGGTAGGAGTTCGTGCCGTAGAGAAGAGGGAACATTCTAAGGAGGTCGTGTGCAAGGGAATGGAATGTTCAGGAAATATGTAGGGGTCAACACGACCCAAGAAAATAGTACACGGAGAGGGAAAGGAAAGAGCTAGAGAACGGGGAGGGAGTGAGGCTGAGGTGGGGTGGGACCCAGCAGGAAGAGGGAAGGGCCGGCAGATTCTCCCAGGGATCAGGGTTTAAGGAGGAGCTATTACCAGCAGCAAGCTCTCCCAGCAGCTCTAGGGTGTGTGTGTGTGTGTGTGTGTGTGTGTCCCTCCGGATGCAAGTGAAGAAGCAGAGGGCCGGGGCTCTGGGAAGGAGGGAAATAGAGACAAGATAGGGTTTTCGTTTTCCCACTTCCTCTGTTGTACATCTAGTTTCTTTTGGGCGCTTTTGTCCCCTTTCCCCAGTTTCAGAGCAAGGTTGAGGACAGCCCCGTGCTAAGTGAGGCCTCAGCCTGGACGCTGCTGGCCCAGTGCACGGGGGCGACGTCCACCGCAGAGCAGACGTGGCCAGAATGTCCCAGCCTAATGGGAGGTGCAAGAGGGCAGCGTGTGGGCCTGTCTCCTGCGGGTTTTCATCGCTTTTTATTCTCGGTTTTTCCTGCCATCTTGTGGTGGATTCTGGTACTGCAGCCCCCTCCCCACACCTCCCTTCCCGCTGCTCCCGGAAGGATGCTGCCCTGGGGTGGTCGTGGGCAGGGGTGGCTCGGAGCTGGCGTGAGAGGGGGAGGGTAGCAAGGCAATAGCGCCCACTGGCACCGGCCTCCCTACCTCGGGGAAAAGAAGCTTCTGGAGACGGCAGCTGCGGCCTCCAGGGCCTCGGGAAGGCCGTCCTTGTTTGTACCAGGAGGATGGCCATTTGTGAGGAAGACAGATGCGGGCAGGCGGGAGGGCGGCGAGTGGGGAGGAGGCCCGCGCAGAGGACTAGCCGGGAGGTCACTCCCGAGTCGAAGTCTGCCCACACAGTTAACCAGTCCCGGGTCCTCGTGCTCACGCAGGTTCTGGTTCCTGAAAACATTCCTGGCACTAAATGCCATGTTCGTCGCGGTTCATCACAGAAACAGAAAGTGTTGGAGATATTTTAAGCGGGGCGGGTTTCACAAAGGGAATTTGGTGCTTCCAGAATCATTTGAAAGGCTGGTGGAGTGAAGGTCAGGGAACAGCACCTCTGGGTTTCAGGAGGCCAAGAAGTTACAGAAGTGGCTAGAAATCATTGCGATGGCTTTGGTTGCCCACAGCACAGGGGTCAGAGCCCCAGGTCTGCCCTCTGCCAGTGCTCGTGCCCATCCCCACAGCTGCACCTGGCCGATAACAGCTTCTCCTCGGATTTACCCGCCAGCTGTCACGTGCCCTTCTCCCATCGGCGGGATCTCAACCGGGGCGCGGCAGGCGGTGGGATGTCAGAAATGCGTTTTCCCAGCTTGCAGCCAATGCAATAGCAGGGCGAGCCGAGGGTGTCAGGGGCCAAGACGCAGTATCGGACACAGACTTTTAAATATGGACGATAATAATAGCATCAATACTTCCTTCAGCCGGCTGCCGTGAGGCTGAAGTTAACCCAGAGCGTGGCATGTGGTAAACCCTCGATAATCGCTCGTTTACACAGAACTGCCAGAACTGAAGTCAGAATGGCTCGCCATTCTCCTGTCTAACCCTTGTAAGGGAACGGGCCGCCTCTGAGCTGCGGGGTCCAACCCGCCCGCCTTAGTCAGGATCCTTCCTTTACCCCTCCTGGGTCTGCCTGGCGTCAGATCCGCAGTCAGCCTCATTCTGGCGCAGAGGGCTGGGCGGACATTTAGGAAGAAGGTGAAGGTTCTCAGGGAAAATCAGGGACTCGTGCTGAGTATTAAATTGGATTCCCTGTGCTGTGCCGATTTGAGGACGTCATCTTAAATGGACCAACGATGGTCAGAGCCTGGTCAGTTCCATCATGAAAACACAAGTTGGGGCTCAGCCGCGCACCCCTGTCCAAAATGGAATCAGTGAACCTGGGTCGCGTCTCTGCTGCCTTGCGCTCAGATACCCCGAGCAGCCTGTACCAGGAAAGAAATAGGGCACAGCTGAAATCCAAAAGGGAAAGGAAACGGGCTAAGATCCATGGGGAACAATGACGAGTTCTTCATCCGTCTCCTGCCCCAAATAGCTCCGCTCTCCTCCCCCACTGGTGTTTACATGTGTTCCTTGCCTGGCGGCAGATGCCACCAGGCCTTAAACTGGGTCACAGAGGGTGGTGAGGGACCGACCAGGCCCTCAGGCCACGTCCTCCCCTGCCCTCACTCCCCAGAGGCTCCAGCCTGGAGCGGCAGAGCCCGGACCCCAGGTGGCCCCTGCCCTCCAGGCATCCTGGCGGGGTCCCTGCTGCCCAGAGCCACAGCCGGCGAGGGGGTCCTCTGTCCAGCCTGTGAGGGGGCAGAGGGGTCGGCGCTGGGTGCTGCTGCAGCCTCCCCGCCCCCTCCTGCCCCGCCATCCCCTCCCACCGCAGCCAGGCGCCAATCCCCTCAGGGACCCCAGCCTCCCCAGGGCAGCCGGGGAGCCACACGGCCCTGCTGCTTCCCCTGGAAACAGGGTGGCTTCACACAGACCCACAGGGCCCAAACCAGGGCTCCCGACACCCACGGGGGCAGAGGTGGTGTAGAGGGTAGAGCATAACTTACAGTCAGAACCAAACCCAATCAAACCCAACCCGGATTTCAGACCCCAGCGCCCTGGGGCACACGAAGGGGGATGGCTGCCCAGAATAACCCAGCAGGGAAGTGGCCGAGCCCGGGCCCCAAGGACCGCTGCGCCCGCCCAGCCACGTGTCTGCCCCTCCCATCCTGACCTCCTGGCCCTCCTCCTTCCCGGGATCCCTGCGCTTCGGGTCCTCATGGTGCCTTTCCCTCCACAGGTTCTGTCAGAGCACGGCTTTGGCCTGATCACCACTGACATCCGGGAGGGACAGACTTTCTACTACGCAGAGGATTACCACCAGCAGTACCTGAGCAAGATCCCCAACGGGTACTGCGGCCTCGGGGGCACCGGAGTGTCCTGCCCGCTGGGTATTAAAAAGTAAAAAGTAATTTCTCCCCACATGTTCAGTCCTTGAGGTCACAGCAAAAATGCTTCCAACAAATCGGGCAATTCTTTTGTGGTTCATTCACCATCAGGTGCTTTTTGAAGTGCACAAAGGCATTCATAAAAGTCTGCTTTATTGAGGTGTAATTTACATGAAGTGCAGTGGCAAGCTGATAACACGTAATTTATCTTCTAATAAGTTATGGTGGGAGGAGAGCTGTGAAATTTTTTGGCTCATTTGGTGTCTGAACGAGAATAATGAATAATCAGTGTTCACCCTTCTTGTGCCTGGGTGCCTGCCGCGGGAACCAAGCTGGGAGATCATTGGAGGGGATAGGGCGTCCTTTATCTGTCCCACCTCATGAGCCCTCCTGCCCTCCAGTGCCTTAAAATTCGCAAACATTTATAGCCACAATGAATCATTCACTGAAATACTTTGCCCAGCTGATCCTATACGTGTGTAAAGGGCTTTCTCTCTCTTTTCGGCCCTCCTCGTGGCAGAGAAGAGATGTGAGTTAGCTTGATGAATTTTAACGCTTTGCTCACAGCTATGAGAAGTGCTTGTTCTAATAAAAGTCTACAGTCTAATAATACAAACTGTCTGATATCTCATCTGTCTTTTACTTGTTTAGGTAGGATATTTCTAAGTATTGTAAGATAAACTTTAGAGCTCTCAAAGAGCTTGCGAGGGAAAAAGTCTTAAGAATCATTTTCCCCCAAACAGGAAATCTGATTGAAATCTTTAGAAAACAGGTACACCTCTAGCTTCTTGCAACTTTAGTAATAATAGCTGTTTTCAACATGCCAATTACAGCTGTCACATCAGGGGCTATTCTAGAGAGCAGACACATGGAATCCCTGCCCTAAAGAGTCTTTATATTCAAGACCAGGACCAGGGATGGGGGAAGTACACAATAAACAGGTAAACACATGAATAAGTAAGATAATTGCTGGTCCTGAGAAATGATAGGAAGATGGTGAATAGGGCAAGATGTTAAGTTGTGTCTGGGTGCTAGGAGTTGTGTTGAGAGCTGTGTTAGCCACGCTGGTTAGGGGAGGTGGTGAAGTGGTGAGGTCTGTAAGGTGGTGACACGTAACTTGAGAACTGAATGATCTGAATGATGCAAAGGAGAAACGGACACACGAGTTGGGAGAGGAGAGCGTAGCTCTGGGGGCAGGAGATGGACTAAGAAATAAGACATGGTTCCCCCTGGATATAGCCCATTTCCTTCTTTTCCCTCTTGGAATTCTGCTGTGCCCTAAACACCTCGAGAATACTTAAGTGGAGTAGCTATCCCTAATCCCTGTCAGCATCCCCACTGTGGTTGCTTGAAGGAAGAGCTTTCCAAATACAAGGACCAGGAAGTATAAATGGCCCAAGACGGGGGATTTTGTGGTGTTTGAGAAACAGAAAGGCCAGTGGGGCTGGAATAGTGTGAATGAGGAAGGTATTGTGGAGAAGTATCTCAGAGAGGTAGGAAGAGCCAGACCATGCAGAGTCTTCTAAGGACATGTTAATAGGATTAAAGAATTTTATTCTAATTTATCCCTTTGGTAACCGTTAACTTTGTTCTCAAAGTCTGTGAGTCTGTTTCTGTTTTGTAAATAAGTTCATTTGTGTCATATTTTAGATTCCACATATAAGTGATATCATATGGTATTTGTCTTTCTGATTTACTTCACTTAGTATGATAATTTCTAGGTCCATCTATGCTGTTGCAAATGGTATTATTTCATTTTTTTATGTCTGAGTAATATTTATATATATATACATACACACACACACACACACACCCCACATCTTCTTTATCTATTCACCAGTTGATGGACATTTAGGTTGCTTCCATGTCTTGGCTATTGTGAATAGTGCTGCTGTGAACATAGGGGTGCATGCATCTTATTAGATGCATGCACCCCTATTAGAAATTAGAGATTTCTCCAGACATATGCCCAGGAGTGGGATTGCAGGGTCATATGGTAGCTCTATTTTTAGTTTTTCGAGGAACCTCCATACTGTTCTCCATAGTGGCTGTATCAATTTACATTCCCACCAACAGTGTGGGAGGCTTCCCTTTTCTCCACACCCTCTCCAGCGTTTGTTATCTGTAAACTTTTTAATGATGGCCATTCTGACTGGTGTGAGGTGATACCTCACTGTAGTTTTGATTTGCATTTCTCTAAGAATTAGTGATGTTGAGCATCACTTCACGTGCCTGTTGGCCATCTGTATGTCTTCTTTGGAGAAATGTCTATTTAGGTCTTCTGCCTATTTTTTGATTGGACTGACAAGGGCGTAATTTCCAACATATACAAATAGCTCATACAACTCAATAACAACAACAGAAAAACCAATAAGCTGTGTGTTTCTTTCCCACCTCATCTCTAGGACATTTCTTCGTCAGTGATTTCCTGATCCTGAATCTCAGCATTGTTACTCATGGTCTCTGAGAGCCCAAAGCAGCATGTACTGAGGCTCTGAACCAGGTAGAAGCAAAGGAAGGTAAAGAACAAGGACCCTTCTAGAGATCAAGTCTGCAGGTCTCAGGGATGAGCTTACAAATGAAGGGGAAGCAAGGAGCTGTAATGTTTCTCATTGCAGGAGCAAAGGAAATGAAAGAAGCTGTGGAAGATACCTGCTTATGAGAGAGGGAAAGAATAGGCCTTCTGTTTCAGAGATCCTTGGCGTACCCCTCCCTGTGGAAAGATGCTCCACCCAAACTTTGGAGAGGCCTCAAGCTGAAGTTGGTGACCTGCCTGAGTCCCAGGGGAACCATAGGCCTTTGAGTGGGTCCCAGGTATATTTTAAGCACTCCTATAGGTATATGATTATTTCAGGCACAGCTATTCGTATAAGAATCCCTCCTCGCAACCTGCACCCCACCCTTGACCTTACCCCCCAGACTGAGAAGGACACTTGGTTGTGAGGCAATGCAGTGTTTAATCATGGGGATAATAGAAACATCACAAAATACAGTAACAAGATGGCCCAGGGTGATAGAAGCAAACTTTCCCTGGAGTCCGGTTCACGCTTGTAGGACCTTTTTGACAGCTTCGTCTCCTTCTCAATCCATGACAGATAACTAGACACCTTCGTGTATACTCCAGGTAGTTTCTTCCGGCCGCAGCCCACTCCCCAGCTGACAGTGCCCAGCTGGTACCATTTGCTTGTGTTGGTTTTTTTCTGGCAAACCAGAGGCCCCCCACTGTCACCCTAGGAAAGAAGAGTTGTTTGGGAGTGGAAGGGATGGTGGCAAGTTGCTCTTACAGCCTGTTGAGGGGTGGGCGCCTGGCGCGAGGCACAAAGCACTTCTGGTGTCATTGGAGGATGGGTGGATGTTTCTACCTTTGATGGGCTGTCCAACAACATGCCTATACTCCCAGCTCTGTGACTGTCAGAAAAGGGAGCGAACAGTTTGGTCAAAAGCAATGGTGATGAATGACAATTTGGTCAAAAAATAAATATCCATCATCATCATCATCCTGTGCCATGCATTCATTCTGATATACCAAGGAGTGCTTTTCTGATCCGTTCTGCCTCTAAGCACTTTTTTGTTTGTTCAGAATTCTTTCAATTTCCCCAGAAAGACCTCATTTTGCTCTTTCTGTGCTGTTTACGATAGCAAAAAGTAAAAACTGAAACCCAGAATCCATTATGCTTTATACTAGGTCATTGGTTGAAGACAGCAGGCGTACAGACTGTATATACAGAACACAAAAAGTACAAAAACTGGGTCAAAATGTTAGACTGTGGTTCAAAACATCAATTTTTAAACAATTTACACATTTTAAAGCATTACGGAAGAGATTGCCAAACAAGCACAGGTGGAGCAGACGTCATTGACATGAAAATGAAGGAATCCACTGCCTTTCATACCCCCAAACCTTTTGGACCATGTAAAATTTTCTATTAAAGAATAACGTATCTTCAAAAAAAAAAAAAGAAGAATGTATCTTCATCAAAAAATCGGAAAACTGGGGTATGGGAAAAGAACATGAAGAATGCCCATAGTTATATAAGTAAATTTACATATAAGCACACACACACGATTGTGTATAAGAAGAATTTTCAGGTAAGATACAGTTAACATTGCTTCTCTAGGGAGTGAACAGGAGAACAATTATAAGAGGTAAACTTCCTCTTCACTGTACACCCCTCTGTACCCCTGGAGTTTTCTTTACTGTGTACTGGTGAAATAAACCACATTTCTAATTTCAACCATGCAGAGGCAACTCTTTAGCCAAATGTAACTTTCCACATCCTCATGTATGCAAATACGTCATTATTATTTTACAGAAATAGAATCAGGCGGTACATAGTGTCTCACAGCTTACAAAGATCTATTTTTGAAAATATTAAGTAACACATAGAAGAGTCAGAAAGAAGCACTATTTAATGATACGCCAAAAATACAAAACAAACAACAGTGCCCCCCAAATAGGGTGTGGGTTTATTTGGTTTTTTTAAACCAGATTGTTATCATGAGCAAATTGCTGTGCCCATCAGCTTCCTTTGAACCAAACTGTTCTTCATCCAGTTCTTTGAAGTCATTGGAAATTCCCATGACCTTTCTTTAAAATGAAGAATGACACTCGCTTCTCTAGGGATGATGAGATCTACGTGAAAGACGTACAGTTAAGAATTTAAATTTCTGGAGCCAAACAGACCTTGGTTCAGATCCCAGGGTGAATACGTGGTTGAGAGAATGTGAAATTTTTCTTCAGCGTTTTGAGGCTCATTTTTAGGCTGGTGGTGATTGTACCTCTCCCGCAGGACCACGGTGTGAAGGTAAGCACATGACACCTATAAAACACTATGCCTGGCCCTAATACATAGCAAGCCTGTTCTCCCTGGCGGCTCCCACCATTTTTGCGGTGGATGAACGAGGCACATCTGGGCGGGGCCGTGCTGGGCTGCTGGCTTTGGAGCCCGGTTTCTACTGGAACCCAAAAGATGGCTCTCACCCCTGAAGTCAGCGTGCCTTGGTTGGAACTCGGTGTCTGTCATTGACCTTGCTGGTGTGTCTTCTGCAAGGCTGTCCGCTTTCCTGGTCCTCCTTTTCCCATCTAAAATAGGCCTGCTTCCTAGAGCTAGTTTGATGTATTTGTGGAAGCAGTTTGTATGCTCTTGAGCACTGAACAGATGTAAGAGATGATGATGGAGAAAACAATATTCGTAGTGTTTACTGTGACCCTCCTCTGCACTATGCTCCTCTGAATGCTTTTGTGTATTGACTCATTTTATCTTCACAGCAGTCCTAGGAGGACTCTTAGTAGTCCTATTTTACAGATGGGGAAATCTGAAAAGGCACAGGCACAGAGGGGACTCCAGGCGGTGAGTAGAGGAGCTGGGAGGGAAGCTAAGGGAGCCTGCAGCCCTAACCACTGGACTGCACAGCCTGCCTTTGGTTACAGAGCATCCCTCCCAAATTCATGCCCACCTGGAACCTCAGAATGTGACCTTACTTGGAAATACGATCTGTGCAGATGTAATTAGTTCCATTAAGATGAAGTCCTATGGGATTAGCATGGGCCCTACTCCAATAACTGGTATTCCTATCAGAAGAGAGCAGAGGAGACACACGCATACAGGAGGGAAGGCCTGTGAAGATGGAGGTACAGACCGGAGGGCTGCACCTACAGGCTAAGGAACGCCCAGGGTCGCCCGCAACCACCAGAAGCCAGAAAAGGCAAGGAAGGATCCTCCCCTAGACCCTCCAGAGGGAGCATAGCCCTGCCGATGCCTTGATTTGGGACTTCTGGCCTCTGGGAGAGAGCACGTTTCTGTTGTTTTTTTTGTATTTTTGTGTGGTACGCGGGCCTCTCACTGTTGTGGCCTCTCCCGTTGCGGAGCACAGGCTCCAGATGCTCAGGCTCAGCGGCCATGGCTCACGCGCCCAGCCACTCCGCGGCATGTAGGATCTTCCGGGACCGGGGCACAAACCCGTGTCCCCTGCATCGGCAGGCGGACTCTCAACCACTGCGCCACCAGGGAAGCCCACATTTCTGTTATTTTAATCCGCCTCCTATCCAGAGGAGAAAGAAGGCAGCCAGGTAGCCTGGCACTGCTGGCCAGCTTTCTGGGTCAGCCCCTATCCAGACCATGGAGAAGCTATGTTACCTTGCAGGTGTCCTTCCCACCTTGAAGGTCCCCGGCGCACAGCATGCTCGTCGTGAGCAGAGGCGTCATGGGGAAGCATGTTTCCCAGTCGATCAGCTGGATGTTGACTTTCCAGAGCACTGTTTCCATACTTCGCTTAGGAACTGACCCAAAGAAGCAGCAGATGGGGAAAGAACCCTGAGCTCAGCGTGGTCCCTTTGGAGGACCCACCCACATCATGTCTTTTCACCTCAACAACAAGGGAACTGCTCTGTGGCCCCGGCAATGACCCAGATTTGGACTGGGTGAGGAGGGGGTAGGAGGGGTGTCCGGGAGACTCTTGAGCCCACCCTCTCTGAATCAAGAGCTCCTAGGACTGGGTCTCTACTGGATTTCAGCCTCAGTGAACCATTTTCTCACCCTGCCAAGGGTGCCAGGTTCCAGCAAGGGTCCTAAAAAGGAGTTTCATTCAAATCCATGAGGATGTAAAGAGAACCCACGATGACAAGTTCTGTCCTGGGACCCACGGCACAAAAAGATGGGCTTGAAGCTTGTGTCGGGGTCCTTGAGGAGTTCACTGCCTGTGGGCTCTAGCTGAGCCCAACTCCTAGAATGTCCACTTTCGAAGATGGGGATGTGTTCCTCTTTGTATGTTGCTGAATCCCCGGAGCCTGCAACACTGCCTGAATCATAGAGGAGTTTCAAAGAAAATGAGGTAAATGAAGCATGGGGAACTCTAAGTTAAGAAGGTGGCCTTGTTTGCGAAGCTATTGAAAAGCTTCTAAGGGCAATTCCCAAGGAGGAATCTAACACAGCTCTGAGTTTTGGGACCACGTGGGAATCCACGTAGAGCCATTTGGGTGCCTCCTTGGAAGAGCAGTACTGAGTGGAATATGATCTTTCCTGCTCTGTTGATTATGGCGAAAGTCACATTCACCAAGAAGGAAGACAAAAGGACCCCATTTTGTGGGTTGGCTGGGCAAACTGGCAGGAGTAGGTTACAGGTTAACTCTAGAAGGACAAATTTACATTCGGTTTATCCCCTCCTCCTTGGCCTGGACCTGTGGGTTTCAGAGATTTTAGCCACAGAGCCCTTTATCACAGGGGGCAGAACTCGCACCATCAATTGGAACGGAGCTGCTCTGGCTGACATTGGCGTGGATTCCCAGAGCCCAGCCCCTTTTCCCATTGGTATGTCCCTCCACATTCCTCCAAGCCACCCTGAAGCCTCTGAACACCTCTGCCTGGGTTTTCCCTGAGGCCCTGTTTAGGGTTCCTGTTTCACAACATGGACCTAAAACTTGCTACGTGCGCTCAGGGAGGATGGCTCCCATGTGGACTGAGCAGAAGGGTCATCATGGGACCTTAGTTGAGAACCGGAAGCGCCCAGGTCCACGAGGCTGACCTCCTGAGGCCAGCAGAGCCTCCAGACTTTGCTTCTCATTGCAAACCTCAGCCAAGGTGCCACCCCACCTCCCCGTTGGGCTATAGTAACTTACTAGTAGTGCCCCATCCAGTCTCCCAGCAGTTTCTCCATCTCTCTGTGTCAGTGACTTCTGAAAGGCAGATGGGTACCTTCTTGACACCCAAGTTCGGTGGGGATTTGAGCAACAGCAAAGCAATGTCATTAATGTAGAACCAGCTGTCAAAATAATAGTGAATAATTAGCTTGTCCACTTTTATCTTTGTCAGGTTTTCGGTGTCAAGATTTCCTTTACCATGTACGACCTCCAAGGTAGATCTTATTCCAAAACAAAAGAAAGAGAAAATAGGTAAGTGGTGGGAGGGTGAAAGGTGAGCCTTAGGAGAAAATACCCGCACTCGTGTGAGACTGTGATCCTGAGAGCATCTGCGGCTCTGCACCTGACACGGAGCCAGGGGGGAGGAGCCTGACCTGAGTGCCTAGCCTGCCCTCTGGCCAGCCAGCTCTTGCCCTGACAGCTCTTTGCTTGGGCAAATTCACTTGTAAATTTCATCAACAAATGTCTGGGAAGCCATACTATGGCATAAGTAATTGAGGGACTTGATTTGCAAGAAAAGCTGACTGGCGATATCACAGACACCTTGAAAGTTTTGCAAAAATATCTTGTACACTGGGACTCAGCACCTTCTGCCATGCAGCCGGGCCTGGCACCCTGCCCTCAGGGCCTAATCCTTCTATGATTTCCCCAACTCCGTGATCTCTGTCAGCCCACTCTCTCCCTGAGTGAGAGCAAATGCTTAGGAAGGGACTCTAGGAGTTTGGACCGGGACTACACGCACCTGGCAAAATGCTGAGAAGCCCAAGGAACATTTGCTCTGCAATGTAGGTCCCACACAGCAAGCCATGCAACACCCTAGGAGGAGAACGGTTTCTTTCCACCTGCAAAGTGTGATATTTAACACAGGTGTCTCCCTCCTGGTATTTTGTTTTATGGCTGATGAACGTGAATAATAGGCATGTCGGGGCAAATATTCTACCACACTGGTATGAAAAAAAAATTCTATCTGCAACACTTACTTATTTTTGTTTTTGAAGCAATGGGCTGCAGTTAGAATCCACCACACACTGAGGATCGATCCTCCACAGAGATGATTCCCACTGTCAAGGATACGCGTCTGCCATGGGAAATCTACACCGTCTGCAGGCACCCCGCCTATGATATCCAAAGCTTCTGACTTCTCAGAACTGTTTATTCTTTGGCCACATTTCACTAAGAGCAGAAAGAAGGAAGAGGGAGGAGAGACCCAGCGCCCAACAGTCAAGGTTGGTTGGCTTGGAAGACACTTAAGTATGATGCCCCTTTCTCACCCCCCAGCACACAGACAGCAGTGACTCAGCCAGTTTACTACCAGGTGGGAGAGCCGTCAAACAAAAACAATACCCTACACACCTACCAAGGGCACCACAATTACGAGATTGTGCTTTTGGGTGCCTTCACCGTAGCTGTGCTTCTTGGAAGGGTCTTCTGGAAGGGTCTCCGTCTGAGGGCCTGTGAGGAAGGGCACACAGCCACAAGCCCTGGGGCCGGATCTTGCTCTTGCACCCTAGTGGGGAAGCCCAAGGGAAATTGACCAGCCCCTCCTTTCCCAGCTGATTCCTGCATTTTCTGTTGTGATTTCTGCACACCACCGTGTTTCACCCAATTTTAATTCTAAAGATCATCCCAGTTGCACCTTGAGAGAAATTAAAATTTTGGCATTTCCTATGTGATAGGATTGTTTTGACAGCTTCTAGTGGGTTTCCAACATCATTTGAGTAATGGGAAACAATACACATCATAAAATCTAAAATGTTGAATGCTTACTACTTGCCAGGCACCATTCTGTTCTGTCTAAATTAATTAATTCTCATAAAAACCTCACAAGATAGTTGAAATTATCATCATCTCATTTTAAAGGGTAGACAACAAAGGCAAGTTTAAGGTTAGGACAACTGGCCAAGACCAGCAGCTAATAAATGACTAAGCTAAGATTTGAACCTAGGCAGTCTGTCTCTGGAGTCTGTTCTCATAACCACTGGGCAAACTGCCTAAGTGTTAACCATACGTATACCTGGGGAGAAAAGTCCATGACATTCATAATATTTCACAGAAGAGTCTAATTTGAGAGGTATATCTATTCAAACCGTCTCTACGGCACACACGGTACCATCACCACACACCATATAGCCAACAACCTCATCACCACACAGCCTCGCCACCATGTATGTCCCCACCACACGTCACCATCAATCACACCACTCAGCACTACACGTTTTACCGCCGCCATTGCACATCGGCACCACCACCAGTCACCACCACTGCTGCCTCTCATCTCTGCCTTTGGGTTTCTCTCCTCCGACTTCCCGGGCCCTTCAGCTCCCCGGAAGTGCTCTGCTTCTTCCCATCTCGGGGCTCTTCCCCATGCTCCTGCCAGAAAGACAGGCTCCTCCCTCATCTGTCTTGCTCCTCTTTGCCTGTGTAACTCCTGTGTATCCCTCAAATCTTAGCTCCTTCCTTGCCTTTTAAGATTACACCAGCTACCCTCAGTATAACTTCCTTACTCAACACCCCACCTTCCCTTCAGGACACTAGCAACAGTGCTGAAGCATTTGTGAAACTGTTAAAGTCTACTTCCCCCATTAAACTGTAATCTCTGTGAGGGGTTCCCATTGCTCCTGTCAAGGAACACCACACATTGTAAGGAACCTGCAGCCCAATCTCAGATGAAAAGTTTGAATTTTCAGAGCCAACAAGGGAATCTTGGACTTAATATACAAGAAAACAATGCTGGATCTCTGGAAAATTTTTAAATACTTAATTAAAATAATAGTCTATGAATATTTAAACAGAATTACCAGTGATTAGTAGTCAAATTGGCTTAATAATTTAAAAGCCCCATATATTAATCTTTTGCTCCATAATGAGAGCCACTTATGAGCACCTACCGTGAGTCAGCCTCTGTACTGTGTGTGTGAGAGACACTTAATAATGCCAGCAAACCTCTGAGCTGTGGTTTATTATCCCCATTTCACAGACGAAGAAACAGTCTTGGAGAGATCACGTGATTGCTGAAGACCATTCAGCTTACAAGAGACAGATGGGCATCTTTCGGGCAGGTATGTCCGGTTCTAAAGCCCAGTTGTTTATTCATCTTGCTCGTAGCTTGCATGGTATGTCTATATTTCGGCAAATCATCCACTCAATTCTTTGAGAATCTTATTTGGCTAAAATGTTGGTATGCGGTTTGGATGATTTCTCTCTAAGGCGAACATCAAACTGTCTGAGATATTACATCTAAAGCCTTGATCACTGACTGTATCCCGGAAGGGAGGCTTTCTGAGTGAGGTGGGAAGAAGGTTTCACCTGGAGCTATCTGATTGGTGGGCAGTGGCAGCCTGCCACCCTCTGTGTAGAACAAGATGTTCAACACAAAAGAGAAAGCAAGATCTGTTGGCATTTTCTGCTGACGGTTCGGAGGTGTTGGAGCGGCAGTAGGATACCAGGCCAAGCTGGTACTAACAGATGCCTTTAAAACTTAAATGGGTTAAAAAGTCGTCTGACACTTGGGGAAAAAAGTGCATAATCGTGACACAAAACTGAGAAAGAACTGATATTTAATAGCTTACAGAATAGAGATTGAAAACTATCTGATCACATCTGAGTCCTGGGCATGAACCGTCAATACTGAACTCAACAAGGACTAGAAATAAAGTCTTGCAACTCCAGTCAAAAAAAATAATAGATCCCAAACTCGAGGTTGTGAGAGGAGCTTTGACTTGGAAGTTTTTCATATGAAAATATCAACCACAAGATGCTGATGAGATGACCTGACCGATAAGCACTCCACTTCCTAGACTGTAGCATTTGACGGTCGTTGGTCTGGGGCCTCGAGGTGTAAGAATAGCATTAACAAATGGAGCGTGTTCAGAGGTGAGTAACTAGCATGTTGGGAAGCCTCATTATAGGGAACATAAAAGGACGGGGCTTCAGACTCCTGCAGGGTTTTCTTAAAGACGTGGTATCAGACTTGCTCAGATCCAGTGTCAGTGGGTGAAAACCATATGTTGGCATGAAAAGATCTTACAGTATAAAAATTCTGCCATGTTGTTACATTACACTTTGTTGGACATTACACAGAACTGAGGGTGACCTGGACAATCTGGGGCCTGTGGTTAATTTAGGGGAGTCCCTGGGAGCCAGGGGAATTTGTGTATTTTTCAATATAAAAATGCACTTCATAGAGTTCTCTATAGCGGAATAGGCTACCTCTAGGTTCTTCAGTTTTCTCACCTTAAAATGAGGGGACTCAATAAAATCATCTCTAAGGTTTTTCCCAGTTCTAAAATACTCTACTTTTACAGTTTAAAATGACGAGGGGGAAACATTTTTACTTAAATTACATTAATATAAAACATAAGGGGCTTCCCTGGTGGCGCAGTGGTTGGGAGTCCGCCTGCCGATGCAAGGGACGCGGGTTCGTGCCCCGGTCCGGGAGGATCCCACATGCCGCGGAGCGGCTGGGCCCGTGAGCCATGGCCGCTGAGCCTGCGTGTCCAGAGCCTGTGCTCCGCAACGGGAGAGGCCACAACAGTGAGGCCCCCATACCGCAAAAAATAAATAAATAAATAAATATTTTTATTAAAAGTCTTACATATAAACATTGAAGCAAACTTTAGCTTCCTTATTCTGAATTTTTCCTTGAGAGGTGTGTGATTTTCAGTACAACAGTTTAAATGCTGTATTGATACTGATGTCAGGCTGCCAGTGGTCATGCAGACTGAAACGTGAATGTATTTACATGAAAAGTCTTATGCAAGTCCAAAAGTTCTTCTATATTTTTACATGCTCAATGGCTCAACTTTGTTGAAAATTAGAATTGGGGCTGGCCTGGCAAAATAAGAGACCCATGGTTGTGAATCTTAGGAGAGTTCCTGGGAGTCTAAGGGGTTTATATATACAGTCTGTAGATAAAAAACCAAATGAAGTCTTAGGTCCGCCAGCACTACAGATCAAACTCCTGGTGAGGGAGTTCAGAAATCTTCCCTTGCAAATCCCACTGCAATGAAATCACTGCAGACTGTAGATTTTTGCCAAGTGACTGGTTGATCCAGACCCAGAGATGTGACCAAACAAATTAAGATAGGGAGGTCTCATCTCAGCTTTTTAGTTGAGTGTCTTCTCTTTGCCTGCACCATCAGGGTGTCTCAGAAATTCTTTTTGCCCCAAAAGACCCTTTCAATATATTGGTCACCATGAGAAAAAGAGAAGCATGATTGGAGAAACAACTCAAGTCTGCAGAAGGCACTGGTTTTAGCCTGGAAATTTCCTAGCTGGCAGGGTGCCTGGTGAAGAGGGAAGGAGTGAGATTTGGAGTCAGAAGTTCTGAGTTGGCTCCATTGGCTAGCTGTGTGGCTTGGAGCCACTGACTTAACCTCTCTGAGCCTCAATATCCTCATCTTTAATACAAAGATAAGTATTAACACAGTCTAATGCCAATTTTTTCATGTCACATTGATTTAGAGGGATGACATTTGGTTTCATTCTAGTTTGGACCAAGGAGAGAGAAGTCTGAGGTTTGCCCAAGACTTTTGGTTCAATCTGGGGTCATCTCTGGGCAACATTTCAGTGGGAGGATGTACCTGCTGGTCGTCTTCCTGCATCAGTGGCCATTCCTTCTCATACTTTTCTGCCAAATCCACCTCTTCTTCCAAAACTCACGGCTTAATCCTCAGACCACTTCTTTCTCTATGCACTTTGGCTAGAGTATCTCATCCTAGCCAGACTTCAAATATCATCTTTATACAGATGCTTTCACGTTTACCCTCTCAGGCCTCTCCACTGAGCTGCCAACCCATTAACCAACTGCCCTACTCAGTATCTCACAAGAACGTCTAAGAGGTGCCTCAAACTTGACGTGGCCCAAACTGAGCTATGGAACCTGACCCCACTCCACATCTTTCTTGTAAGCCTTCCACGGTTCTGTGGATGGTACCACACCCGTCTGTTTGCTTAGGCAAGAGTTATCCTTGACGTCTCCTCTTTCCCTCACTCCCCACGAGCAGTGCATCGGTCAGTCCCATCAACTTTACCAAACAATGTTCTTCACCAGCCATCCTCTCCATCCCCCCTGCTATAAACCCATCCAGGCCGTCGTCCTGTCCTGCCCACTAACTCGTCCCCCTCCTTCCACTCTTGCATCCCCACTCCTACACAGTCTATCCTCTGAAGCAGCCAGAATGTTTTCTCAAGCACCTCTCATTTCTCACTCTCTGAAGGCTTCCCACTGTGACCAGAATAAAATCCAAGGTCCTCACTGGGCCTTTACGAGCCCGTCTTTCTCCAGTGGCCCCTCCCCATTCACTCTGCCCCAACTTTACTGGCCTCTCTGCCTCTAAAACATACCCCGCTCACTCAGTCTCAGGGCCTTTGCACTTGCTGTCACTTCTGCTTGGAAATACGTCCCCTTCTCATCAGATGGGTCTCAGCCCAAGTCTTGTCATCTCAGGAAGGCTTTCCATGACCACCTCTTAGAACAGTCTCACCTCCCACCTGCAGACCTCCCATCGCATTAGCCTGTTTCATCTGCTTCATACCATTTAACAGGAGCTGGAATTAACTTATTTATTTATTCATTTCTATGTTTAATACTTCCCTCCCCTCACTAGATAGCAAAACTGCTTAAGGGTAGGAATTGAGTGTGTCATTCTCTGATATAAAACATCTCTCTCCTAAAACAGCTCCCAGCACGTGATAGAGGTTTGATATCTGTCAACCAGCAAACTGACAGCATAGCATGAGGCTCCATAAATTCTCCGGACTCAGGGAGATGAATCCATGGGTATTAAGACGCTGCCGTCATTACAGTTATATTATTTGTGTTTTGCATTAGACCAGTTAGGCTCCACATGATCCTTCAGGATGTTTTCAAGGAGAACGCAGCCGAGAAATTCCTTTTTCTGATCACACAGGGCCTTAAAGCTGCAGGACGTGGCTAGGTAGCATCTCCAGATGGACAGCTAGTTACCCCTCTCAAATGGTTTACTTACATTGGCCCTTCACTCTGGAAAACTCTGGTACCTAACATAGATGTTAAATGCACAAACACACACATACAGACGCAGACACGGCTTCTCCACATGTAACTTTAAAGTTGGGAGTGTGTGGGGAGCAATGGTCTGAAAGTCTGGTCCAGGGGCCCCAGCATCAGATTCACTGGAGGGGCCTTATTAAAAGTGCAGTTCCTCAGATCCCACCCAGTACTACACAATCGGCATCCTAGAACTTGACCTTTTGAACAAGCTCCCCAAGTGATTCTCCTGGCCGCCGAGGAGAGAGAGCCCCGGAGAGGCACAGACCCAAGAACACCATGAGAGACCTACGTGCCAGGCCGCCGTGTGACCAGGGCAGCAGCAGGGCGACTGGCAGCAGAAGCACCGCTCTTCCGTCCCTCCGTCCTGTCATTGGCCCTGGTCTTTACTCAAGTCGATGGAGGAGCTTCAGGTGAGACTGCACATGTCCAATTCAGAAAGACCGAGTCAGGGCCTCGCTCTCTGTGTCTGCAATCTCACAGCCCAGCCTGATGCCCAGGTCACAATAGGGCACTGGGTGGAGCCAGCACAGTCCAGACAAGGCAGCCAGGAGGCATCCTGGACCAGGACCTGATGATTCCATGAGCCAACCCTCTGGGATGTGGAGGGCCGTGTGGAAGCAGGGGCAGAGGCAGTGGAGCGGGAGGACCTCACACCAGATGGGCTCCTGCAAATCAGGGCATCTCAGACTCACTAATGCATCAGGAAAAAAAGAGTTGAAGGCCTTCCTCAGGAGAAGGGACCTGAGACTGCTGGTCCAAACAAGTTAGGTGATACAGCGGAGCAAGCACAGACTCAGAATCCTACAGCAGAGAGCTCACATCGCCAGTGGGACCTGAACTTTGAGCCTCAGATTACTCATCTGTAAAATGGGGATAGTCATAATATTTACATCAATATATTGTTGGATTAGTGAGATAGTGCATGTATCTAGGACCTGGCAAATACCAAGCCCACGATTTTAATTCTCTACCAATTTCATGTCTTCCAGAAAAGGAAAGCACATTGACCAGCCGTTTCTATGAATAAGACGTGCATAAAATACAAAACCCATGCATAGATGGGCTGCAGGGTGGCTTTTGTTCGTATATTTCATTCATTTGTTTGTCCACTAGGTGACCTAGCACTTTACAGAGCATTTTCTATACGCCAGGCTTGGAGAATGATGCAGAGATAAACAATATTTGTTCTCCATCTCCTAGAATCTGGGAGGGACATGTGAGCAGAGACACCACCTTAATACACTGGGACAAGTGTATCACTGGGAGCTGCAGAGGGGCACCCAACCCAGTGTGGGGGGAGCACAGGTGTGTGGTGGGTGGGGAAAGAGGCCACCAGGGAAGATTCTCTAGAGGAAGAAATAAGCCCTGTCTGGGCTGAGTCAGTCCACTGAGAGAGATGATGTTAGGGAAGGGCCAGAAGACGTATGTTATGGGTTGAATGGTGTCCTCCCCAAATTCATCTGTTGAAGTCTTAACCTCTAGTACCTCAAAATGTGACCTTATTTGGAAACAGGGTCATTGCTGATGTAATTAATTAAGATGAGGTCATATGGAGCAGGGTTGGCCCCTAATCCATTATGACTGGTGTCCTTACAAGAAGGGAGAATTTGGATACATAAACCCACACAGGGAGAGCGCCATGTGGAGATGGGAGTTATGCTGCCACAAGGCAAGGAACTGCCAGAAGCTGGGAGAGAGGTCTAGAACAGATCCCTCCCTTCCGAGGGGGCACGACCCTGCCAACACCTTGATTTTGGACTTCTGGCCTGCAGAACTCCAGACAATAACTTTCTGTTGTTCTGAACGACCCAGTTTGTGGCACTTTGTTATGGCAGCCCTAAGGAACTAATACAGCATTCTAGATGGGCAGAAAATGCGTGCAAAGGTATGGGAACCGTAGGAAGTTTTAAGTTAAACCATATAGAGTTGCTGGTTTAGTAGCTCAAAAGTGGTCTAATACTGGCAAATTCGAATAGTTCAGACTAATATGTTGAGTTGGAATAATGTGCAAGATTGAGCAGTAGACAGGCCCATTTATTAAATAAAGTTCGACTCTGAATACAGTCTTCCCCACTATACAGCCACAGATATATTCTCATGAGAAATCACCATGAATGCGACAGGTGTGTGGAGAACAAGTATTATTACTAAAGATTGGCAAGAGCTGTAGGTGTAAATGTTTTCCAGAATTCTATGCATAATGGACTTCCATTTTAGGGAAAATGACTATGGGACTTTTTCTTTTCCTAGCTTTTTTAAGGCTTTACAATTTATTTTTAAAGCTCTTGGGGATATCCTATCAGAATAAGCGAACAGCAGATGAAATATTAGGAAGTTAGTTCATGTTATTCGATGTGGAGTTTTAACATAACAAGCATTTACTATCCATCTCATAGCTATAAGCAAAGCATTAGAATTCATCAACCTAACATATCTTTTCTCTGCCAGGAGGGGGCCTGAAATGGGAGACACAGCCTCCTTATCTCTGTTCTCTAGAAGACAACACGAATTTGAGCTCAGCAGATACAAACATTTCATTGCAGCTATAAGTGTTTGCAAACTTTGGGGCCCTGGAGGGCACATGTTCATATGAGGTGGAACAGGGCATAGATAAAGAATTCCCAAGGTCACCAGGCTTAACCACGTGGCTTCCATGGCTGGCCCCAGAGTTCTGAACAGGATAACACAGCATATGCGTGATCTTCATTCAGATCCCAAAGAATCCCCAAATCTCCCAGCACGTATGTGCATGAATTCACATTTTTATCAAAATACCATTGCATGAAGACACATGGCCACACCAAGACCCGTACACAATGTTTATGGTGTTTTTATCCATAAGTACTAAAAACTAACACCCTACATGTCTGTCAGTTGAGTGGATAGCCGGTGGTCCATCCAGACAACAGCAATAGTCCTCTGCAATAGAAAGGAGCAGACCACTGACTGCAGACCACATGCTATAACCATGAACCTCCAGTGCCTTCTGCTGAGTTGAAGGAGCTGGATAACTGCTACCTTCAGTATGATGCACAGACAGGCAGAGATAGCACATCAGTTGTCACCAGGGGCTGGGACTTGGGGAAGGGGATGAGTTCCAAGGGGCACCGCAGAACTTTCTGCAGTGGTGAAAAGTTCTGCGTCTTGACTGTGGTGGTGGTTACATAGCCATCTTGCACTTGTCAGAACTCATGGAACCATACCCCTTAAAAAGGTAATTTACTAAATTTAAATTATATGTCAAAAACCAGACTTCTTAAAAATGCCTTTGTGCACTTCAAAAAGCCACTGTGAACCACAAAAGAATTGCCTGCTTTATTGAAAGTGTTTTTGTTGTGATCTCAAGGGCTGACCACGTGGGGAGAGATTCCATTTTAATTCTGGCTTAGTCTGCTCAGGCTGCCATAACAAAATACCATAGACTGCTGGCTTACACAACAAAAATTTATTTTCTCACAGTTCTGGAGGCTGAAAGTCCAAGATCAAGGTGACAGCCTACCCAGTTCCTGGTGAGGCCTCTCTTCCCTGTTTGCAGAACACTGCCTTTTCACTGTGTCCTCTTATGGCCTCAGTACAGGCTCATGGATGGAGAGAGACCACTCTGCTATGCCTTCTTGTAAGGACACTAATCCTATAGGATCAGGCCCCCACCCTTATGACCTCATTTAACCTTAATTTCTTCCTTAGTGGCCCCATCAACAAATACAGACACACTGGGGGATAGGGTTCCAACATGTGAATTCTGGGTCCATAATAAATACTCCATGGACAGGACACTCCGGTGCCCCTGAGGACGAGGCTGCAGTACCCGTTGGGGATCTTGCTCAGGTACTGCTACTGGTGGTAATCCTCTGCGTAGTAGAAAGTCTGTCCCTCCCGGATGTCGGTGGTGATCAGGCCAAAGCCGTGCTCTGTGGGGGGAAAGCCGCCATGAGGACCCGAAGCGCAGGGATCCCGGGAAGGAGGAGGGCCAGGAGGTCAGGATGGGAGGGGCAGACACGTGGCTGGGCGTGCGCAGAGGTCCTTGGGGCCCGGGCTCGGCCACTTCCCTGCTGGGTTATTCTGGGCAGCCATCCCCCTTCGTGTGCCCCAGGGCACTGGGGTCTGAAATCCGGGTTGGGTTTGATTGGGTTTGGTTCTGACTGTAAGTTATGCTCTACCCTCTACACCACCTCTGCCCCCGTGGGTGTCGGGAGCCCTGGTTTGGGCCCTGTGGGTCTGTGTGAAGCCACCCTGTTTCCAGGGGAAGCAGCAGGGCCGTGTGGCTCCCCGGCTGCCCTGGGGAGGCTGGGGTCCCTGAGGGGATTGGCGCCTGGCTGCGGTGGGAGGGGATGGCGGGGCAGGAGGGGGCGGGGAGGCTGCAGCAGCACCCAGCGCCGACCCCTCTGCCCCCTCACAGGCTGGACAGAGGACCCCCTCGCCGGCTGTGGCTCTGGGCAGCAGGGACCCCGCCAGGATGCCTGGAGGGCAGGGGCCACCTGGGGTCCGGGCTCTGCCGCTCCAGGCTGGAGCCTCTGGGGAGTGAGGGCAGGGGAGGACGTGGCCTGAGGGCCTGGTCGGTCCCTCACCGCCCTCTGTGACCCAGTTTAAGGCCTGGTGGCATCTGCCGCCAGGCAAGGAACACATGTAAACACCAGTGGGGGAGGAGAGCGGAGCTATTTGGGGCAGGAGACGGATGAAGAACTCGTCATTGTTCCCCATGGATCTTAGCCCGTTTCCTTTCCCTTTTGGATTTCAGCTGTGCCCTATTTCTTTCCTGGTACAGGCTGCTCGGGGTATCTGAGCGCAAGGCAACAGAGACGCGACCCAGGTTCACTGATTCCATTTTGGACAGGGGTGCGCGGTGGGACCTTGGACTTGTGTCCCCAGTAAGGGAACTGCTGACGGCCCGGTGGCTCATGGGGATGGAGTCCTCACATCTGCCAGGAAGGGCGGGTGGGTCTAGTCTTTGAGTCCAGCATGAATCCGTGGCCTGACCTTGTGCTGAGCCCTGTCGTGACTTTCTGAATTTCCATCCAGCCCACTGAGGTGGAAACAAGGAGGCTGATGGCTCCAAACCCTCAGGGCTGGGGTGTTTAGGGAGACGGCCCTGAGCAGAGGGATTCGAGAGGGTCCCAGAAGGAGGTCGAATTCCACTCAGAAAGTTGAAATGAAGCTACTTTCATGAAGGGACAGAGAGCTGTGGGCGTCGATCGTAAAGTGTCCCCGTGCAGGAGGGCATTTCAGAGACTGGCCACAGCCTTCAGCCACAGGGACAAGGACAGAAAGTCTAGTTGCTGGAATCCAGTGAGAACGGCAGGTACGGAGGAGAGATCCTGGCAGGAACTGGGTCAAGGAGGGACCCTGCCACTGGCAGCCCAGTGGCCCCAACCAGAAGGGACAGGGAAGAAATACCCCAACCCCTTCCCTTCCTACCTCGTGCCTGCCAGTGCCTCCCATTGCCCGGGGCAAGCCACGTGACGTTTAGGATCCCCCAGGTGACCAGTCCTGAGGAACCAGCCTCCCGGGACTCAGGGAAGGACAGCCAGTGCATTTGTAGTGGTAAAATGGGGACAAATGGAAAATTACTGCGCAGCATCGTCTCCTGCTCCCTCCCAGAGAATAGGATTGAAAGCTGTGAGCCATTCTTATTTCAGGACGGGTAAAGATAGCCAGCTGCCCAGTAAGGCTTTTCCTGGTGATGTGTTGGTCTCAGCCTATTGATAGCCAGGCTGTCAGCTAGGAACGCTGGTGGCACTCGTCCAGACCATATTACTTGCAGCCAGCCCCCGCGGATATCTCCCCCAGTGTGTGGCGCGACCAGCCTTTGTGGTTCGTATTAGGATTGCAGGATGTGCTTCAGCAAAAACCATCAGGGAACTTTGAAGAACAAGATTTATTACTCACAGGTCCTGGAGGGCACACAGCACACCTGAGGGGCCACACAACCAGGCTGCAGGGAGAGAGAGAAAGAGAGATAACAGATCCGGGGATCTGCTTTTATTAGGGTTGAAGGTAGGGTGTCTAGGGTCTCACAAGTTCATTCTTTATTGACTAATTTAAAGCACGCAACCAGGAATTAGGGTGCAGGAAGGAAGAAATAGGTCACTCAAGCAGTTATGTAGGTTACCCGGGGCTTTCTGGAAAAGGGACCTTCATGGGTGAGGACCTTCACCAGCCTGATTCCTTATCTGGCTGTTCTGCTGGTGGCCGTGTCGTACAGCTGGCAATACGTTTATTCAGGATGGATGTCTTTGAGAATGGATGACTCAGCAACCAAAAACTTAAAATGTCAAGCACTTAAGTTACACGTATATAATATACTGTGCTTAGGACTTTGCAGGTGTCATCTCGCTTAATTCTCGTAGGACTATCTGAGGGGTTGCCCGTCTCTCTTCCACATTTAGCTTGTCAGTGTGCTAGATTTGTATCTTGTTTAGCCCCATCTCTGCCTTTCTAAACTGTCCTAAGAATTGTAGATGCTGAAAGCTGGCCACGCTTCTCAGAGTCCCAACAGGCTTCAATTCTAGATTCTCAGGTGAGTTTTAGGAGGCAGAAGACAGAAACATTGTCTTCCCTTAGCACTGTACACAGGCATGCAGATTTCAGCAGAAGACGGTTGTGAGGTTTTGCCATTAACTTTGGATGTCCTCAGGCAAATTGTTACTCTAAGGCTGAAGAGAATAATAAGATCATTAGCAGTGAGTTCCTATGATTCCTGAGACTTACAGAGCTTCTCGAAGCAAGCAACTGTTTTTCCTGGTCTTTGCACTCAAACCCTTTTAATGGTTCTGTAAGCATCCATCTCTATGTACTATATCCCTTTCAGTTTGAGATACGTAGAGTATTTTCTATTTTCCTGATAGAATCCTGACTGATACAGTTATTTGGTATTGAAAGTGGTTTCGGGAAATACAACTGCAAAGATGGGAATCGAAGATTCCTTGTCAGGCCTGATTTGATTTGAAGGCAGTAATGACCTCGTCACTGGTGGAAAATGCGATTCTGGGAGTCCAGGGTATGCAGTGTCAAAACAGTCTCTCAAATTATTACCTGTCGTTCTTGGAATCCTATTAAAGGAGAACAAGTGGTTTTTGCAATAGAACTTTCTGGTGGAAGAGATAAGTACAAGGGCTACTGTCACCAAATGCAATGGAAAGTTTACCAGAAAAACAGCAACAATAATATTGGAGTTTTACATTTTCAACTCAAAGGCATCATCTAAGGCCCAGAGAAGTTTCTACAGCCGCCCTAAAAGAATCTCTCATCTACTGTATCAAAAATCAGGCCCAGAGTTCTTCCTGCAGGTAGCAGAATGACAACACAACTTGAATTCATGACTTCTTTAGGTGCTTACATGAAAGGTGATTCATTGGAAAAGAAGGTGACCAAGAAAATGGCAATGGAGTATTTGGATGGATTAAGATGAATTAGTGTACTTTAAAACCTCAAATCCCGGGACTTCCCTGGCGGTCCAGTGGTTGGGACTTCGCCTTCCAAGGCAGGGGGTGCGGGTTCAATCCCCGTCAGGGAACTAAAATCCCCACATGCTGCATGGTGCGGCCAAAAATAAATATAAAATAAAACCTCAAATCCCACTGAGCTTCCGTTCCTATCAGAAGCAGCCCTTCTACCCCTTTCCGGGAAGGCTAGTCTCCTTTTCCATGAAGACTTCGTAATGACTTAACTGAAATACTTTCCCAGGGGGCTGATTCTCCCCATAACCCATCCCTACCACCTCTCAGGGCAGTCAGAACCATAAATAGAGCCATCACAATAGACTTCATAGGGGATCAGTTCATCCGACCCGGCAGAAGACATTATACACATCAGAAGAACTGCGACATTCTGCTCATGCATGTTTGTAGACACCGGAGGATCGTGTGGGAGAAGAGCTCCTAAGGGAGTTAAACAAAGGATAAAGTAAAATGTGATTTGGCCAAATTTATCAATTTGGATGCACTTAAGAGAAAAATCTGCGTTCAGATGGATTATCCGGAGCAGCTAGAAACAGCTCTGTTTGTTTAGTTGACAGACTAAAACCCTGGACAAAAATAAATGGCCTACATTAAATGGGATTCTTCTGTAGAACATAAAAGAAGGAATACAAAATCTTGGATAGGAATGTCAGAATGGATGTATTAAGTGTGACCTGTTCACCCACCCCCTAACTCCATCCCTTACATGAGTCCTGAGGACACCATGTTAAATGAGGCATTGACAAGTACATTTCCATAAGGAGTCTCAGCATCCTTGAAAGACCCTGTTGTGGCCACATCGTCTGCAGGCTGAGGATGATGTAACACATAACCCATCTCGTGGGAGGTTGATAACACTTGACTTCTTCCCTTGTGGAGTAAGCAGTCATTTTTCATCATAGAAACAGGCCTTTATTCTGTATATGGATGTGTCTTCCCTGCTCACAAAGCTTCTGCCACCCCACTAAATGCCTAGTTACTCATCATATGGTTTTCCACTGGGCGCAACTTCTGATCAGCTGGTTATAATGCAACAGAAGTGAGGCAACATGCTCGTGCCCGTGGGATTCACTGCTCTTACCATGTATAATTATTTCATTATATATTACAATGTAATAATAGAAATAAAGTGCACAATAAATGTAATGCGGTTGAATCATCCCAAAACCATACCCCCTCCGGTCCGTGGAAAACTTGTCTTCCACAAAACCAGTCCCTGGTGCCAAAAAGGTTGGGGACCACTGCCCTACATGACCAGTAAAACCCAAGAGTCAGGATTTATACCTCTGGTTGGCTTTTTAGTCTGCATAACGACTCTGGACTCTTACTTCTGTTTTGATTTTTGTTCCCTAAACATTTCCTTTCCTGTAGGCTCAGCTATGCATTTTAAAGGATATTTGTTGAATTTTAGCCTTCATAGATGTTTACTAAAACACAGAAAATAAATTGATCTGAGAGTCAGAAATATGAATTTTAGTCCTGGATCTGTTAATAACCTTTAGCAAAACCTTGCCTTCTGTAGAGCTCAGTATCCTTAAAGTAAAGTGAAGGGTAGGATTGATTTCCGTCAGTATTTTTCGAATGATGACTCATTTCACATCCTATTATTGAGTCACAATATCAATTTAGTGGGTTGTAATTAGCATGTAGGAAGGAAGGAAGGAAGGACATGTTTCATGAAACTTTAGCTCCGTGTGTATGTGTGTACATGTGTACCAGGCCATGAGGTAGGATCAATTTCTTACTGTGGCTTACACAGGCCACCATCGTGAGTATTGATCTTCCTCATTGCTTCGAACCTCCCCTGCAGTGCATGCTTCCTAATGGGCATTGATGCAAAGCACAGAGGTCTCTTCTCAGGTCCATCCACATGCCTCTCCCCTAGACCTTCTTATTTGCAATCTTCCAGTCTTTCTCCTTCCAAGCCCTTGACCAACCAGCCAACCTATTCATCACTGCCCAAGAGGCCTTACCTCACACCACCTATTTCTTCATAGAAATGAGATGGTCAAGTGCACCATTCAAAGCTCTGCCCGCAGAGGTATTTCCCTGCCCCACATCATGCAGTGCTAACCTTGAGCAGAACCAGGACTGAGGATTTTCCCTCTACCATCAGCTGGCACAGGGCCTCTTGTTAAGTCAACTTATAAGCTAAGAGAGAAGCTTTGTGGCAACAGATGCAGGTGACGTGCGGGGCAGCGTGTTCATACAACTCACTTAGACTTGCCTGAGCCCATTCCTAAATTTCCATCAGAAGCTAGAGTGTTGGTGGCCTGTCAAACCATGTGACTTGGTGGGTGATGAAGGGCAGCTCCAGGTCACATAGTTACTTGGTGTCCCATGACTAGGTACTCACTCTTTACTAGGACTCTGTGGCACAGCAGGAATTGTTTTACAAATAGGAATTCTCTGCTGCCGAAGGCAGATTGCTTCAGATTCATAACAGTCTATAACTCTCTCATTCTGGCTTGCCAGTCACTCCACACAATGTCAATATCTAACATGGGGACATAATCTTTTTTTTAATTAAAGTATAGTTGACTTACAGTGTTGTATTAATCTCTGCTGTACAGCAAAGTGATTTAGTTACACAGATATATGCATTCTTTTTCATATTCTTTTCCATTATGGTTTATCACAGGATGTTGACTATAGTTCCCTCTGCTGTGCATTAGGACCCTGTTGTTTATCCATTCTGTATTTAATAGTTGCCTCACAGTTTTCTGAAAACAAATTCATGTCCTTTGTATTTCAGTCTGGCCACATAAACTGTTCTGGTTCCTCTCAGTGAAAGGACCTGCTTGCTTTCTTGTCCTCGGATTTTTATCCTTTCTCACTTGATGAGTCATGGCTTTGGCCACTCCACAGTGACCCTCATTCAGTTATCCACAGGAACGAAAGGGCAGATGTTGAGGCCAAGCCACCTTATTACCCTAACCTTGTTTGGATCTATTAAAGGGAGGGAAAGAAACGTGTGGTCTCTAGGTCCCAAGTCATAATCTCCCTACTTTCAACTCCACACAGGACAAGAAACCCCTGATCCTGAGTCTACCATAGACTTTCTTTCCTGAATAGCCCAGGAGATTAAAGCATTTGTAATGGGAAATGGAGCTCCCTGTGTTTGGGTCCCCGTTAAGCACTGAGCTGATGGTATTAAAGCCCGTTGTTAGCTAGGTGATGTTGTGAACCATGAGAGAAAGTAGAAGAAGTTATTCAGAATGTCAGAGTGATGAAAGAGCTTAGGACTCATCTGACCAAATCTCCTTCTTCATAGATAGAGAAACCAAGGCCCAGAAACATGAAGTGATTTCTCGAGGCTGGTTTTCCAACGCTGTCCTAAAGCCTTCTTGACCTCCTTGTCAAAGGCCATTGTTTCTTTTTAGTTCTCATGGAGAACTGAGTCCATGACTATCCTCCAGGGTCTAGCATAGGGGCTAACCTATAGTCGATGCTCCATAAAGGCTTGTGTAAGGATGGGCAGGGAGAAGGGAGAAGGAGGAGGAGAAGAAAGTGTGGGTCCAAAGCTTAGTGACCTGATTTATCACCGGTAAACATGGTGGTAAGCAGCATTTGAGAGCCCAAGCCTAACCATAAGGGGTACTGCAGAACACGAGGCAGGGAACTTCTCTGGGCTCCTGAGATGATGTAGGCTTTCCCCTCCTTTTCTGTCTCTTCCTGGATCCACGGAAGAAATTGAGCCACAGACACAAACATACCAGGCCTCCCCCTGAAGTCAGATCTTATGCCCCAACTGAAGATACCCACTAGGAAGATCCTCTGGTTTCCATAGATAGTGCAGACCATAGGTGCCCCACTGTCTCCCTGAGAATGAGAAAAGGGAGAAGGAACAGTCTGGAGCAATCAACAGTACTTCTAACAAGAGGGCAGAGTAAGAGGGTCCTGGTGGCATGGGCTAGGGCCTTCCCTCCTCTGGGAACCCAGAACATGGTGGGGCGTGTGGAGGATGGGGCTGAAGCAGGGGCTGAGTACCCGGCAATTGCCTTTGGTGCCCAGTTCTTTCCAGGCACAAAGCGTGTTCCTGGAGAGCTGGTCTACCCTCTGGCTGCATTCTCTCCAGTTAATCTGCACCACGCTCAACTTCTCCAGGTACATGTTTAAGTTATCATTTTGATCAGGCAAAGTGAGGGAGCTAGAGTGAGAATGAGCACTGCAGCAACCACTGAGAGTGACGGGCCCACCAGTGATGAGGGAGGAGGCCCTGGAAGGATGCAAACGCTCAGCAAGTCACAGACTCACAGAGCAGGAAGGCCTTAGAGGTGATGTGATGCAACGCCCACTCAGTCTCCTCTCTAGCATCTCCAATAAGTGGTTCCTTCATTTCTGCTTATATTTCTACTTCCTTTTGGGAAGCTCGCTCCCTCTGGAAGCAGCCTACCAAACCCTCACCCCAGCCCCTGCCAGGTGAACCTGGAATGACCCTTCTCCTTGACCCTACCACCTCTTCACAGCCATGCTTTGTTCCTGTGCAGAGGTTCAGAACAGCCCCACTTCTGAATCGGTCTCTGCCAGGCCAGTGGAGAAACCAGGAAGATGGCACACCTATAAGTGCCATCTTGTAGGAAGGAAACAACCTTGACCCTAGAGGAGCTTCTGGCCTTCTCCTCATCCCACTCCCGCATCCTTGTCTGGCCAGCCTGGTGCCTTGGGAAAGGATCAGAGTAATTGATGACTATGCTTGGTTGGGGAATCACTGTCTCAGAGTTATCTCAGGATGGTGATCTACGTGAGCTTCATCCGATGGTAAACAGCTGGGGAGATGCGATTATAAAACAGCCCAGGAAGGAAGAATCCAAACTTTCTTTCTACAGTGCTTCTGGGTACTAAAAAAAATGACCATCATTCTCATGTTTTGAGATTCTTCTGTGTTCCAGGTTTCTACTAAGGACTTTACGTGTGTAATCTCATTTCGTTTAATCCACATAACTTATTTGATGGCGGCATTACTGTCATGCTACAGATGAGAAAAGGTGCAGGAGAAGAAGGTGAAGGAGCTAGGTCAGAATCCCAAAGCTAGAGTAGTGAGGCCAAAATTCAGACCTGAGTCTTCCAAAGCATCATGCTATCTAGCCCAGGGAAACCTAAACGTGGGCTTTCTGTGGGTTCAAAAGGGAAGGCACATACCATACGCAGGCGGCAGTAGCCAGGGGTCTAACCTCAGGCAGAACTCTGAGCTAGTGAACAGCCAGCCCAGGGAGACTTCCCCGTCAAAAGGTAGTGGGAATAGACTGTGAGCTCCTTGACCACAGGGGTCTTGACTGTCTTGTCAACCACCATATCGCCATCACTTAGAGCAGCACACGGTAGCCTGGATGTGTACGATGAATGAATACAACACGTTGTCTACACAGATGGCAGGCAGGGGAATAGAAGCTTTGTACTGATTTTCCAATACTGGGTGCACAGTCGCAACTAGCAGCCAACCTTTGGATATGGTTAACCTCAGAGGAGAGAGCAGGTGTAGAGCAGATACTTTTCAGTACAAAGCCAATGGGAACGCACTTGGTGTAGAGCCCATGGCTTCACAAACCTTGTGCACTAAGCCACTAAGCTACCCAGCCCAGACAATACGTTGAGGAGACCTGATGTAAATTATGACAATGCGTCAGGAACTTACAGAGTTCTTGAGAAGCAATGTGCAGCCCTCAGAACCCACCACCGATGTATGACTGAGCCTCCACAGAGGTGTCTCCGAGAGATCTGGATACTCACTTGCCGTGGGAACTCCCCTTCCTGGACTTCAGTCCGTGGACTTGTTCCAAGGTTGAGTTTGAAAACTTGGGTCTGTAGCCACATGGAGCTTCATCTGGAAGGGAAAAGAAAGAGCCATTTGCACATGAGCAGCGCTGAGAAATCCTTGTTATCCCGTATTCCCAGCATCTTCCCAGCTAAGACCGGTGATGGAGCTGAGTGAAGTGAGCTGGTGCAGGGGGGATAGACCTCAGACAACACCAGCCAGGCACACCTCCTTTACTGTCTGTCCCTCACATTCAGGAAGAGCTGTGAGATCTGGGGAGGTCAGGGTGGAGATCCATCAGAAGCTATGAAAGTGTTGGTGGCAACCGAGAAGTGCCAAAGATGCGCAGGGTCCGTTCAGGAAACAGGAGCCGTGCAGGACTGGAGCAGGGAAAGCTTAATATCAAGAATTATAAACTACAGCCGAGGAGTAACTACAAAGGGTCAAGAGGACTCCAAGAATATCTCAGGGTCAGGGAAGAAAGGAAGGACCAAACCTGGCAGGAGAGTCCCTCCGTAAGGTTGGGATTCACAACTCACTTTGCAGCCCAAGAGAAGGCAGACATTTGCTAGTCCCTATTACTACCCATGCAGGAAACGCCCCTGCAGAGTATCGCTGGGCTGGAGCATCCTTCCTGGGTGCAGGTGGACTGGGGGGCAGATGCGTGGAGGGACCTGAGGTATGCTATTTACTAACTGTTTTTGTAAAAAGCTATCTAGATATTAGGAATAGTAATTCTTTATCTGAAAAAATATTGTAATTACTTTATCCAATTTGTCAATTTCTTTTGTCTTGACATTCAGGAAATTAAAATGTGTTGTTGGGTCAAAACTTTTCGTTTATAAATTTTCCCTTAGGTGCTTAGAAAGTCATTCCCTTTGCTAAAAAAATTATTAGAGGAGCTTCTCTTTAAGGAATCTGCCCAAGTCCGTCTGTCATGGTTGCCTCTGACATAGCATAAGAACATCAGTAATCTCTGGAGTCCCTCCTTAGCCAAATCAGCTGTATCATTTGCTCTAATCTTTCTCATCCAACACTTCATAGGAAGAGTTTACCCAGTGGCCTTCTTCAGTTGATTCAGGCTGGATATTTCTTATCTCATCCCTTGCCCCTGGTTTTCATATTGTCTCTGAATTTTGGAATCCAGACTTGAAATATTACTCAGCCATAAAAAAAAAACAAAATAATGCCACTTGCAGCAACATGGATGGACCTAGAGATTGTCATACTGAGTGAAGTAAGTCAGACGCAGAGAGACAAATATCATATGATATTGCTTATATGTGGACTCTAAAAAAAGAGGGTATAAATGAACTTATTTACAAAACAGAAGTAGCGTCACGGATGTAGAAAACAAACTTACGGTTACCAGGGGATAAGAGGGGGAGGGATAAACTGGGAGATTGGGATTGACATATACACACTAGTGTATATAAAAGAGATAACTAATAAGAACCTGCTGTGTAGCACAGGGAACTCTACTCAGTACTCTGTAATGGCCTCTATGGGAAAAGAATCTAAAAAAATAAAAGAGTGGATAGATGTATATGTATAACTGATTCACTTTGCTGTACAGGAGAAACTAACACAACATTGTAAATCAACTAGACTCCAATAAAAAAATTTTTAAACTGCAAAAATAAATAAATTAAATTCAATACATAAATCAGTTTGAAGGGTCCCTTTCTCTCACCTTTGCCCTTGACCTCCTTCTCTCCTCCCCACCGTCTCGTCCACCCCCTCAGACTCTCTCACATTCTCAGGTGAGCACACACGTATGGATACCCACCCGTCACACGCTCCAAAGGTCGTTTTGGGTGGATACACGGCAATATTTCAGCACAGCTCTTCCAGATACCCCAGGCTTGTTTCAGATTGGCTTCTTACATTGACACTCAGTGGTAGGCATCCTTCTATATACTCTGGCTGCCTCACATACCGTATCTGAGACAAATGTTTGTTCTTATCTTCGGAGATTTAAAGTAAAGCAGAATTCAGTGCTTGAATCCTTCATCCAGACTTTATTTCAATCCTCTGGGTTTGTTGCCACCACGTTTAAGAACATGTCAGGTAACTGGTTGCAATGGCTGAATTCACGTATTTTGCCTAAGTCACTAATGAGAGCTCTACAGCTAGGAGCATGTGAACAAATGATCAACATTCGCTTCCTGTCTAATGCTGACAAAATGTTTAAAATTAAATGAAACGAGTTGGCTGAGCACCCTGAGCTTATGACAGTAAATGAGGAGCTATTTATTTTAGGAGATGTCACTTTCCAGAAACTGGCACTGTTTCTGGAAAAAAATGTTCATTTTTTTTTTCTTTTTTTTGCTGCTCCTCCGCTGTCAGAATATTGTACTTCAAGTCCGTTGTTCTGAACATTTCTCTTTTCCCTCAGTTCATCCCCGGGTGAATGTGGGGATACAGGGAACAAATTAGCTCTGGCCCATCTTGCCCACAGATCTTCTCTGCCCCACCTGGAGCTGTCACTTCTTCCACACAGTCCCTGCCCCCCCAACATTCCCCCGTACCCAGACTCTTGACCCCGGGCAGATTCGGTCCTGGCCGCCATCTCCTCCTGTTTTGGCTTCAGTTCAGCATCTCTTTTTAGGACCTTGGCGATGGTCTTCTTACTATCATCCTGGGCTCTGGTACCTCACCGTCTTCTTGTTCCAACTTGCACCTTGCACGTGGCTGTCTCAGTTCTCTTTCCAGCACCTCAACATGACCTTGCTCATTTTCTTCTCAACACCCTGGGATGGCCCCTTCCAATGACCCTAAACAGAGCAAAGTCCCAATCCTCGGCATGACACGTAGACCCGTAGTGATCTGGCGTGATCCACATACGTTTCCGGCCTCACTTCTCACTACTCCCCAATGCCTTGGCTGTGCTGTGAGTCAGCCTTAATTATTTTCACATCTGGGGCCACAATGACCTTCTTCTTTGCCTTCCTGCCTTTGCAGTTCTTTTCTCTTTGCCTTAGATACATCCTTTATCCACCTGGGAAACTACGTAGCCTTCAGCAGTTATTTTCTGCTCTGTGGTTCCAAAGCACCTTGAAAATGCTTCAGTAGGGCACTCACCACATTGTGTTAATTACCTGTTGACATGTCTCCCCGACTGCACTATAAATATGCGGTGGATATAAGCCATATCTTGCCATCTTTGCATTGCTAATATTTAGCACAGTCTTTGAACGTGTTCAGAATTCAGTAGATGTTTGTTGAATAAATGAGTGAACAAAAACGCTCTACATTTCCTAAATGTTTTGAGCACTTTATAATTTCAGCTTATACAACCTTTTGGAGGAATTCTGTACAAGGGTTCACTACCCATGATTTTGTTTAGTATTTTCTGTTATCTATCTCAGTCTTAGCTTTTTAGATCTTCAAGTTGTGCTCTGGACATCTGGTTTAGGGAATCGAATCAGAAAGTCTTAGTTTGGTAGCCATGAACCTCGGAAACATCCTGTACTCTCTCTCTTGAACTGGTTAAACCTGCAGTAGTGGTGAAGATCTATCAATTATTCATTCATTCCTTCACTTAAGAAATATTTATTGAAAAGCAACTAGATATATGTATGACCTTAGTAGCAAATTTGGGCTTCAAACCCAGGTCTACTCATTCCTAGTTCAATGCTAGTCCTTCCACATAGACTATCCATCAAATCTAGCCCAGCCTTTTCTTCAAGGAGCCGACAGACCTGGTCATTACAACAGTAACAGCTAACACTTTCTGCGGACTAGACACTATTCTACGTTCTTTATATTACACATATTAACTCCTTTAATTCTCACTCGTGAGTTGCGTTCTATATATTATTATCTTCATTTCGCAGAATAAGTAACAGGCACAGAGAGGTAAAGTTAACTTTCTCACAGCCACACAGCTAGTAAGTGCTAGAACCAGGAATTGGAGCCAGGCATTCTAGAATCACTGAAAATTGGCCTTCAGTACACAGTTCTGGCCACTGTAGCACCTGGGATTCTTGTTTCAGGGTTGCTTCTCAGGACACAGCCCTTTGTACTGAAAGATGCAACCTCTCTGTTCTAACGTACACTTTATATATCTTCCTTACGCTAGACTCCATGAGAACTCATTGTTACTTTTCTGCCTTAGGAGCATAAAATCCTAGGAGACTTTGCTATCAAGGATTTCCATTGGCTGTACATTGTTCATGCTGCATCAGCCTGAAACCCACCCCCAGTTGTTTTCAGGCCCTGGAATGCATCTCTATTCCACTTCCCTTATGCAAATGCTCATTTATCATAGCTCCACCCCCATCCTGCTGGATTACTCGGCCTCTTTGTTAATATATTTAGCTATTTTCAATAAAACTCAGTAGTTTCAAATAAAGTTGGGTTTGTGGTTTGAGTTTTAAGATGTAATATTCCTGTTGCTTTGTTGGAACTGCAAACTAATTTGGAGGAAAGATGGCTAATAAATACATTCGTACATACTCACTCACACAATACACTCGCGCAGCAAACTGAGGATATTCAGACTATGGCCTTATAATTTCATCAGAATGAAAGAAGACGCTGAGAAAAAATATACACAGCCTATTCTAGAGTTCCTCCCAGTGCAGAATACTGTAAACAAAGTGAAAAAAATTCCATAGAATCCCACTGCTATCCACAGATCAGAGGGCAAGAGCCTGTGGCCCAGGCAGGAGAAGGGAAGGACAGAGAGTTTCTTCTTTTGAGCTACTTGACCTCTCCTGGAACAGTCTGGAGATGACGACCAACCATGTGATACTTCCTTCACCCACCTTTGACATGGCTTTTTTTTTTTTTTTTTTGGCCTTGCCGTGTGGCATGTGGGTTCTTAGTTCCCCGACCAGGGATCGAACCCAAGCCTCCTGCAGTGGAAGCATGGAGTCTTAACCACTGGACCACCAGGGAAGTCCCTGGCATGTCTTCTTAATGGTCAGTGGCAACTAAACTTCACAGCAGATACCAGAGCTATCTTTGCAGAGAAAAAATACATTCCAACTCAGGAAGTAAGAAAGGCATTGAGTTCCAAGATTACCACAAAGAGGAAAGAACTTCCTGAAATCCAGGGATACCCCTACACATGCAAAGATTTTATTTGAGCTGTTGGAACTTCACCCCCTGCCCTGGCCCCCTTCATAGGGAAAGCATCCAATAAAATAACTCCAGATCTAGACTGGTCATGCTCCCAAGTCCCTCACCACTCTCCTCAGGCAGACTGAACAGATATTATAAATTATCAATATCCAGCCCTCTGGGTAAAGAGAAAAGATTATGAAAAGGCTTATATAAAAAGGGAAAGGCAGCAATGAGTTTCTATCTATACAGTATAAGGTGGAAGGCAGGTCTGCTGCAACTGGCCGCAAGTTAAAAGCAAACCAGCAAAAATATATAAACACCATGTAAAAGGGCTTCCCTGGTGGCGCAGTGGTTAAGAATCCGCCTGCCAATGCAGGGGACACGGGTTCGAGCCCTGGTCTGGGAGGATCCCATATGCCGCCAAGCAGCTGGGCCCGTGCACCATGGCCGCTGAGCCTGCGCTCTAGAGCCCGCGAGCCACAACTACTGAAGCCCGCGCGCCTGGAGCCCATGCTTCACAACAAGAGAAGCCACTGCAGTGAGAGGCCCACGCACTGCAGGGAAGAGTGGCCCCCGCTCGCTGCAACTGGAGAAATCCTGTGCACAGCAACAAAGACCCAACGCAGCCATAAATAAATAAATAAATATTTTAAAACCATGCAAAAATATTACAAAAAGAGAGAAACAGAATGTGCAAAATACACATGAATAATATATTTGTTTAGCTATTACCAGGAGGGAAGAAACAGGTTAGAGGTGTATCATGCCAGGACATTAAAGAAAACGCGGAACACTATGAAATAAGAGAAAAGGACGAAGTAAAAAGGAACTAGCAGAGACGAAGAAAAAATAAAGACACATACTAGCATTGAAAAATTAAAACCAGTTAGATGGACTAGGAAATTTGGACCAACTTTCTTGCTGAGGATAAATAAAAGTGTTAAAATATCACTTGCTTGAAAGCACTAGACAGCAAAGTTAGTGAAGAGTTATGGGCCAATATTTAGGAAGAGAAACAAATTTGTGGGCACAATTTGTGGACAGTCATCTGACAAGCTGGGCGGTGCTTCTGACAGCCTTGCAGAGTGAGGAGGGGGAGCCCAGGACCCCTCAATGGCGAGGGACCTCATGAATTCGTGGCTTTAGTTAGGAGTTTAATGGTCTGCACCCTAGAAATAAGGGTGCATCAGAAGTAAACCAGGCTGCAAGTAAGTGTATATGTGGAATAATAACCACAGATTTCATCCCTCAAGAGCTGCTATAACGTACTAAGCAATGATATATGGTGCAGAAGCTTCACATACATGACACATGACAATTTGAGTATCATGGGTGTGAGGGACAGAGGTGAAGAGGAAAACGTTTTTGGAGTGTATTTTTAACTGTTAACATAATTACATGGATAATAAGTAACAGAGGTAATCTTTGTCAACTTCCCCAAAACACACACACACACACACACACACACACACACACACACATGCACACAAAACCGGAGAGAGAAAGGGAAAAGAAATGCGGAGGAGATGCCACAAATAGTGTGATGTTGGATTCAAATTTCAATGTATCAGTAATAAATTAAATTGAGTCTAATTAAACATATTATAAAAACAAAACTATATTCTTTGCCTTTTGTTATTGTTTTTGGCTTGAAATCTATTTTTTCTGATATGAGTACCCTCACTTTCCTTTTGTTTCCACTTGCATGAAATATCCTTTTCTGTCTCTTCACTTTCAGCCTTTGAGCTGAAATGAGTCTCCTATAGGCAGCACTTAGTTGGATCTCGGTTTTTTTTTCATTCATCCCACTACTCTGTGATTTTTGATTGGTGAATTCAATCCATTTATATTTGGAGTGTTTATTGATATGTAAGGACTGACTCCTGTCATTGTTTGCCTTCTGGTTATTTTGTATCTTCATTCTTTTTCCCTCGTTTCTATCTACCTTTGTAAAGTGGTAGTTTTCCATGGTGATTTGCTCAGTCTCCCCTTTTTTTATGCTTTGGGATTCTACTTTCGGGACTTCTGCTTTGTGATTACCATGTGGCTTACATAAAACATCTCCCAGATAAAACAGTCCTTCTTATGCTGAGAGCTCCTAATCTTCATTTGCCTATAAAGTTTCCACTCTTTTACTCCTTGACTTTTATATTTTTGATGTCACAATTTACCTTTTTTTGTCCTGTGAATCCGTTGAGAAATGTTAGTACCTATAGTTCTGTTTAATGCTCTTTTCCTTTAGCCTTTATACTATAAGTGGTTAACAGCCATTCTAATATAGAGTTAGAGTTTTCTAATTCAGACTGTTTTTCACCTTTGCTAGAGTATTGTGTACTTCCGTTTACTTTTATGTCACTAGGTAGCATCTTTTTATTTCAGCACGAAGAACTTTTAGCATTTCTTGCAAGCTGGGTCTGATGGTGGTGAACTCCCTTAGCTTTTGTTTTTCTGGGAAAACCTTTATTTCGCCTTCATATCTAAAGGATAACTGTGGCAGATAAAGTATTCTTCGCCGGCGTATTTTATCTTACGACACTTTGACTATGTCACCTCACTCTCTCCTGGCCTGTAGAGTTTCTTCTGAGAAATCCACTGATAACCTAATGGGGGTTCTTTACAGTTACTTTCTTTAAAAAAAAAAAGAAAGGTTAATCTTGAACTCTACCTTATATTGTATACAAAATTTGAAACCAAACGAATTGTAAATCTAAATGTAAAAGATGAAAATAAAACTTTTTGGAAATAACATACGATAATATCAACTTGGGATGGGGAAATATAAAATTAAGAAGCAAAATCATAAACATTTAGGAATAATAACAGCTAACAAATTTTTGGTATTTACAGTGTCTGGCACTGTCCTCTGAGCTTTGTACGTATTTAACCCTCGCAATAACCCTAATATGGCCATTTTACAGACGGGGAAACTGAAATGCAGAGATATTTAGAAACTCCTTCTAAGGTCCCATAGCAAGTACTTGGAGGAAAAGTAATTAGAAAGCAGACAGTCTAATTTCAGAGCTTACACTCTGCTACAGGTCTGACTGTGTTTATAATTTTGGAATGAAGAGGTCCTTCTAAGACATCAAATAAAAGCCAAGAACCATAAGTAAAAATAGTGCTGAACTTCTAACATAAATTTAAGATTTGTTTAGTCCAAAATAGAATTGGAAGAGTATTAAAGAATTAGGAGAGTTCTTTTCGGCCGGAACCGCCATCTTCCAGTAATTCGCCAAAATGACCAACACAAAGGGAAAGAGGAGGGGCACCCGCTACATGTTCTCTAGGCCTTTTAGAAAACATGGAGTTGTTCCTTTGGCCACATACATGCGAATCTACAAGAAAGGTGATATTGTAGATATCAAGGGAATGGACACTGTTCAAAAAGGAATGCCCCACAAATGTTACCATGGCAAAACTGGGAGAGTCTACAATGTTACCCAGCATGCTGTTGGCATCATTGTAAACAAACAAGTTAAGGGCAAGATTCTTGCCAAGAGAATTAATGTGCGTATCGAGCATATTAAGCACTCTAAGAGCCGGGATAGCTTCCTGAAACGGGTGAAGGAAAATGATCAGAAAAAGAAGGAAGCCAAAGAGAAAGGTACTTGGGTTCAACTGAAGCGCCAGCCTGCTCCACCCAGAGAAGCACACTTCGTGAGAACCAATGGAAAGGAGCCTGAACTGTTGGAGCCCATTCCCTATGAATTCATGGCATGATGGGTGTAAAGAAAATAAAAGACCTGGACTGTGGGAAAAAAAAAAAAAAAAGAATTAGGAGAAAAGATTTTGTAGCACACGTAAGAGACAAAGGGCTAATATCATTAAAATCAAAAAGGTTCTGCCAGTCGACTTACGATACCCACTCAAATAGAAATGATGGGAAAACTATACGAACAGGTCATTCTCAAAAGGATAACTAGAAAATGTTACTTATTTATAAGGCTGGGAGTTAGGGTAAAGGGTAGCCTTGTGGGCAGATACATTTCAGAAATACCGGATTAAATAAAATTAAACCACTTTCTCACTGTGAGATTTCTCGGAACCTTTAACATGTGGATATCCACTGTGACTCCAAGGAAAAGTACTGAAAGGAGCATTTCCAAATTCTGTCTAATCTTAGAGCTTTTTTGCTATGCAGTTTCTAACAGAACGTGCTTTGGAAACTGCTGTGTTAACTCGTTTGCTCCCCACAATAGCCCTTTAAACTTTTCCCAGTTTATGAGATTACATAATCTAATAAGGTGCTCTAAATTAATAAGGCCCTTATTCTACCACAACTCTGCTGCTTCTCGCAGAGTACTGAGCCCAGAAAGATCCTTAATGTGTTTACAAGGAGGGCAGTGGAGACTGGAGAAGCAAAAGCACTTGCTAATTGTTGCTCCAAGTCCCCTGTTCTTGCAGAACTCTGGGTCCAGACACTGGGGGATCATTTTAACTGGCATGTTCACTGAGCCCAATACATCTTCGATTAATCAGCTGTACTCTCCTCATTTCCTGAGCCACTTGCTCTGACTTAGCACCCCCTTGGGCCTCTAAATCAACTCTATAGGAGCCAGGTAAGAGGTTGCAGGCTTCTCCCCATCCTCCACTCTGGCTTAGACTGGCACAGACCTGGAGCTTCCTGGGCACGTCCCCTGAGTGCCGTGAGCAGTGGAATTAGAAGCTGCAGCATTTTCTTTTCATTCCAGTCCAGAATTTCCCAGCCTGGGCCTCTGGCCAAAGCTGACAAAATGCCAGCTGCAGCTGCTTCCGTGGGGGCATCACAAATGCATGGCAGAGCTGGTCCTGGGTGATAGCACAGTAAGCCCCGGGTTAGAGAGGAAGCAGGGGACACAGGGCAGCCTGGCTCAGCGGCGTCCGCACAGCCCAATCCTCCCCTGTCTGCATGGTCTCTGCAGCGGAGACTAAAGGGACACCATATCAGGCACCCTTGTCTGTACCCACCCCTCCCAGCATAACTCTGAACCTCTTGGAGAGCCATGTGTTCTAGTGCCTGCTTGGGCGTTAAAGAGCTTTGGGTCTTTTGGTGAGTTTTCCTATTCTCTGGAACCAGATCTCAAAGCCTGCGATGACTTGTTAGGTCAACCTCCAGCCCCTCTCTCCTCCCCCAGACGTCAGGGGGTGGGGCTGAAAGTTCCAACCCTCTCCGCACGGGTTGGTTCCCCTGGCAACCAGCCCCCATCCTTGGGGCTTTTCAAAAGTCACCTCCTTAACACAAACCCAGGTGGGGTCGAAAGGGGCTTGTTATGAACAACAAAAGACACGCCTTTCACCTTTATCACTTCCGTGGTGAGCGCTGGGCGGCGGGGATGCGTGGGCACGCCGTTGTACCAGGCGTCTGCCTCCCTGAGTGACTTGCCCTGGTTTGTAAGATAGAGTCAGATTTCCACGGTCGCTGTTCCGCAAACGGCTGTAAATGGAGAAACGATGAAGTTCCGGGTGGGCCGTGAAGGCAACGAGCTTCCGTCTTGCCTCACTCTGGCTTTTAAACTCCACTGAGTGGTGATGATTTGTCCTGCCCAGATGGAAAAGCCCCAGGGACACCCTCGGATTATCCTTAGATAATAGACCTACAGTCACTTGAGTCCCAAACCAGGTTTCAACTTAGGAATTAGAACATCCAAGCCCTCATCACCCTCCAGGGGGCGCTGAGTCTGACTCTAAATCAAACCTCCTCCAGGCCTGGGTCGGGTTGGGGCCTGGGTCTTCTCTCACCTCTGGCTCTGCTCACCCTCCCCCTGCTCAAGCTGCTCTTTTGATCCTGCCAGGGTTCAAAGTCAGGGGAAGGCGCGAACACCTTCAGGTGTTCTAACAGGGAAGAGCGAAATCAGACTACATGTTTCTTTTACTTTAACCTTTGCTTTCCACAGCTTTTGTTCACTAAAAGAATACTGTCTATACATGATGGCCAGCCTCAGGGAACCCTGCCCCTCTGCCTGAACGTTTAACCAAAGTGCCTCTGTTCAGGGAAACACCCGGACCCTGTCCACCTGTGGATGGCTGCAAGAAAGAAGAAATTAACACATCCCCAGGCTTCCCTGGTGGCGCAGTGGTTAAGAATCCGCTTGCCAGCAAAGGAAACCATAAACAAGATGAAAAGACAACCCTCAGAATGGGAGAAAATATTTTCAAATGAAGCGACTGACAAAGGATTAATCTCCAGAATTTACAAGCAGCTCATGCAGCTCAATATCAAAAAAACAAGCAATCCAATCCAAAAATGGGCGGAAGACCTAAATAGACATTTCTCCAAAGAAGATATACAGATGGCCAAGAAGCACATGAAAGAATGCTCAACATCACTAATCATTAGAGAAATGCAGATCAAAACTACAATGAGATATCACCTCACACCAGTCAGAATGGCCATCATCAAAAAATCTACAAATAATAAATGCCGGAGAGGGTGTGGAGAAAAGGGAACCCTCTTGCACTGTTGGTGGGAATGTAAACTGATACGGCCACTATGGAGAACAGTATGGAGGTTCCTTAAAAAACTAAAACTAGAACTACCATACGACCCAGCAATCCCACTACTGGGCGTATACCCTGAGAAAACCATAATTCAAAAAGAGTCATGTACCACAATGTTCATTGCAGCTCTGTTTACAATAGCCAGGACATGGAAGCAACCTAAGTGTCCATCAACAGATGAATGGATAAAGATGTGGCACATATATACAATGGAATATTACTCAGCCATAAAAAGAAACGAAATTGAATTATTTGTAGTGAGGTGGGTGGCCTAGAGTCTGTCCTACAGAGTGAAGTGAGTCAGAAAGAGAAAAACAAATACCCTATGCTAACACATATATATGGAATCTTAAAAAAATGGTTATGAAGAACCTGGGGGCAGGGCAGGAATAAATACGCAGATGTAGAGAATGGACTTGAGGACGCAGGGAGGGGGAAGCATAAGCCGGGACGAAGTGAGAGAGTGGCATGGACATATATACACTACCAAACGTAAAATAGATAGCTAGTGGGAAGCAGCCGCATAGCACAGGGAGATCAGCTTGGTGCTTTGTGACCACCTAGAGTGGTGGGATAGGGAGGGTGGGAAGAGATATGGGGATATATGTATATGTATAGCTGATTCACTTTGTTATAAAGCAGAAACTAACACACGATTGTAAAGCAATTATACTCCAATAAAGATGTTTAAAAAAAAAAAAGAATCCGCCTGCCAATGCAGGGGACACAGGTTCGAGCCCTGGTCCGGGAAGATCCCACATGCCGCGGAGCAACTAAGCCCGTGCACCACAGCTACTGAACCTGCGCTCTAGAGCCCACGAGAGCCACAGCTGCTGAAGCCCGTGCACCTAGAGCTCGTGCTCCGCAACAAGAGAAGCCACGGCAATGAGAAGCCCACGCACCGCAACGAAGAGTAGCGCCCACTCGCCATGACTAGAGAGCGCCCGCGCACAGCCAAAGAATAAAAAAAACAAATAAATAAATATTTTTTAATTTAAAAATTAAAAAAATTAACACAGCCCTCCCCGAGGCTGGCCATTCCAGGGGATATTTGCAAAACGTATGGCCTTTTTACCTTACTTCCTCATCTCCTTCCCGTCTCTGTGCTGTAAAAGAACTGGTATCCAAACCCCGATAAGACGGTTTTTCGGACACTAGTCTGCCATCTTCTCGGTCCGCCGGCTTTCGGAATAAAGTCGTCTTCCTTGCCTCGACACCTCGTCTCCGATTTATTGGCCATTCGTGCAGTGAGTAGAGCAAGCTTGGACTCAGTAACAGGTGCAGGGAAAGGGGAGCTAGCCCAGACATCAGCTTTCTGTCCTCGGGGCCTGGGAGGCATTTCCAGCGGACTCTTTGCACGGTGTTTTCAGGGGCTCTACCTGCTGGCGCCTGTCTTCTGCACTCCCCAGGCCTTTCGGCACACATCCCCAGCCTCTTTCTTCCGAGGTCTCTCTGCCCCCTGCAGGACGCCCAATGGCAGGGCTCCTCAGGACCCCCCGCAGCACTCTGTCCCCTGTGCAGCCCAAATGCACAAACTCTGGGGGTTCAGGGCAGCCTCTCCACAGCAGCAACCTTCCCAGAACCTAAGCAGATGGCCGGCCATTCTCTTGCCTCCAGATTTCCTAGGTTGAGTCAGACTCCAGTCCCCAGCTTCCCAGGGATCCCAGGAAGCCCTCTACCTTTGGCCTGAGTGACATTTCTCCAGGTGCTCCAGAAGGATCTGTCCTGGTATAATCTGGAAGCAGCTGTTAAAGTGCTGAGACCTGGCTCCCTGCCTTCCCCCATCCACTGGATCAGAGTCTGAAGGGTGAAGTCTGGAAATCAACACTGGGGTCGCCAGCTAAAATACAGGATGCCAGGTACACTTGAATTTCAGGTAAACAATGAATTTTGTTTGAGTATAAGAATGTCTCAAACATTGCGTGGGGTACATGTGTACTAAAAATATTTGTTCTTTATCTGAAATTCAAAATCAGTTGGGCAACCTGTATTTTTTTAACTCTTGTTTTAAAAATATTTATTACTTATTTGGTTGCGCTAGGTCTTAGTTGCAGCAGGCGGACTCCTTATTTGTAGCACACGGGCTCCTTAGCTGCGGCATGCATGTAGGATCGAGTTCCCCGACCAGGGATCGAACCCGGGCTCCTGGCATTGGGAGCTCAGAGTCTTAACCACTGCGCCACCAGGGAGGTCCCAGGCAGCCTGTATTTTTATTTGCTAAATCTGGCAACCCGAATCTGTACCAAACAAACTTCCTGGGCTGCACACCAAAGTTAGAGCTCTGCTGGCCAGGACTGTGGAAAATAAGGTCACCTCGATAAAGCCACCCTGGGAAACTCTGGAGCGTCAGGCAGGCAGTGTCCCTGTGCAACCTATGCCACCATGTACCTGCTTTCCTCTTTGGATTTCTATAGATTTCTTACATTCCTAAAGTTTCTCTCCATACTCGGGCCATGTTTGCCCAATTCTAGGGGGAGCCATTCCCATTGGAGTCTACAGGAATGGCGGCCTCTGGGGCTGTGCACGGTGGCTCTGGCCCCGCTGGTCAGTCCCTCCACCAGCTCAGACATGATGTGATCCACTGTTACCATGAAGAAGCTTGGCCAAAAAATGTGGGGCAGCGAATGAGTGCTTTGCAATAGACAGGGCTCACGTCATGTCAATAGGAAGGACACAGACCCAGAAGGAACGCATCTTCCTAGAGATGAGCTGTGATTCTGTCCAGATACTTTCATAGAAAATGGGCAGCAGTTTAGGGTGGATGTGCCCGTCAGTCATCCTCTATTCTTCCAATCAGACATGGGGCCCAGGCTTCCCCTCCCCTCCACACCCCACCCCCAGAAGCCGAGCAAAGAAAGCCGCCAGTGGGGCTTCCCTGGTGGTGCAATGGTTGAGAGCCCGCCTGCCGATGCAGGGGACTTTCCATCTTTAGAAAGGGACAGGGGCCTATCTGGAGATTTGGGGGCCACGTGGAATAAACCCAGAAAGGGTGGGAGCAGGGATTGTTGCCTTCTGGGCTGAGTATCAGGGGAGGCCAGCGCCTCTGAACCCAGCCTTCGGGTCCGCGCCTGTGACCCAGATCAGAGGCCTGAGCAGAGAACCTGGCACCTGGCCCGACGGCCGTTCAGGCTGCGCAGGCCTCCGGGCCTCCTGGACCACCTCCCCGTTCGCAAGGATCCCAGCCGGCAGCCCCTCGCGCAGGCCTTCTGCGCACATTCACGGGGAACCCCTGACGGAACAGGCCCTGTGGAAGAGGAGGCATCTGAGCCTTAAGAGGCACGGGCTGTGAGGGGCCCACAGCAAGTTGCCCGCTGAGGACTCGTGAAGGGCAGGCCGTGCCCAGGTCAGGAAGGGAAACTCAGCCCAGGAGGCGTCCAGGATGAGGCCCATCTCAGGAACAGAGCGGCCAGAAGAGAAGCCTGCATGACAGTCTGCGTTCTCAGACCCGCAGCCCATTGTGACATCACTGGCAGGCTGGCTGTAAGGGGGAGGCCCCGTCAGAGTCATTCCCCTCCGCCCCGGCTTCCGTCACCTCCCAGGCCAGCAGTCATGCCCAGGGCCATGCTCCTGTGGTCCCTTTTGCTGCACATACCCCAGGCCAGGGACGCACATCTGGGTAAGCGAACGCCTGCCCGGGCCTGAGCGGCTCTCCAGGTGGGGCTGGGTGCGACCCTGGCCCTGCTCTCTCCCTTCCATCCCGCCAGGGCTAAGCCTGAGGGGCCGAGGGACAGAGGCCTGGACGATCCCACAAATCAGCTAATGGGCCACTAAGAGGCCGGTTCACGGGAGCAGTGGCTTCCTGTTCCCCCTACACCCCTACTGGAAACCACGTCCCTTGCCCCTTCTCCTGCCCCAGCCCCAAGTTCAACCTGTCTGACCTTAAGTTTTGGGTTTGAAACCCGAGACTTTATCCTTGAATGAATAGTGGAGCGCTGAGAAGCACGGGCCCAGAATGAGCTGAGCATCGGTCCTGGAACTCAGATGCTGAGCAGATGCCCAGGACACCCATGTGCATGAGAGGTGGGGTGGAGGTGGGCCGGGGGTGCCTGCTGTGCTCCACGGGCAGCTCCTCGCAGCTCCTGATAGGTTGTTTCTCTCTCTGGGGGGGCGGGGGGAGGGCAGGTGGCTGAAGTGGAAAGGAAGCTGTTATGGCTCAGGTACTTTCCCCCGTTAGATGCCCACACTACCCCAGTGGGCTCTCCACTCTTAGCCCCACATGTGGGTAAGGAGCTCCGAGCCTCAGGGAGGTTTAGGATTGGTCCAGAGCCTCGCAACAGGGGAATGGGAGAGCCGGGAGTCGCCCCAGTGTGACTCCAGGGCCCGCATTTCCCTCCCTGCCCTCGGCCTCACGGAAAGAACACAGCCCATGTCCCCGGCTTCCCTCATTCCGGCCCGGGCTTGGCTGCACGGAGTGAATGGGGGCTGGTGCATGGTGTGGGCAGAGAATCGGCAAAGCTGGCCTCTCTGCAAGCAGGTCCAGGTGCCCCCGATGGCTCGCATCTCTGCTTACCGTTTTGGCACTGCCTCCGTCACTGCTTAGGGCTTTGTGTTCCAGCGTTAGGCTATATGTCTGCACGGTTCCACGCTGGTGATGTAGGTTGTTCTCAAGACCAAGGAAAGGGGGCCCTTGGTGCAAGGTGACATGAGAAATTCTGACAGCTAACGTGGCTTGAGGGTTTACTCTGTGTTGGGCACTTCAACACCCGTTATCTGTTCCGTACGTCTGTGCATCTGTTCTGTAGCGTAAGTATTATCTTCTGCCTATTTGGGGAATAAAGAAAGGGATGATAAACAAGAATAAGTCGTTTACCCTAAATCATTCATCAGGTAAGCAACAGAGCCAGGATTCAGACGCAGGCTTTGGGACTCCAGAGCATATAATGGTGCCCAGACACATGGTAAGACTATATGTGTTTGGTAAATAAAGGAGGAAGTGCAGACCCAAAACTCCTGGAAAGAGCCTCTATATGTTACTGAGCTGAAGGCTATTGACACATATTGATACATTTTCACTCCATTTTTTTTTTAACTAAAAATAACCACCACTGGGTTCCTCCAACACATACTACAAAGTCCTCAAAACCTCTGTTGAATGGGTATTTGGGAAAGTAGCCTCTAGAAAGAGAGGGGAGGGGGTCTTGGGCTCTGTAGAATCAAGCTCATTCTTTGTTCCAGAACAAGACCACATTCAAGTCAGAAAATACTAACAGTGTCTCCTCCTCCTCCTCCGGGTGAGGGGTTGGATCTGGACTCGCTCCAGAAGGCAGGTTTCTCTTCCAAACAGGCAGCTGCAGCCTTTGTTCTCAGCCTTCCAGGAAACAGAGCTGCTCTGCCTGGAACAGAATGTTCTAACCTAGAATAGCTTGGGGCTTCCTGTAGGTTCAGGCCCTCTCTAGGTCACCCTTCTGGTTTCCTGTATGTATTAGTTTCCTCTTGCTGCTGTAACAAACTACCACAAACTTAGTGGCTTAAACAACACAAACTTCTTATCTTACAGTTCTGTAGGACAGAACTCCCACATGGGTCTCCCTGGGCTAAGATCAGGGTGTCAGCAGGACTGCGTTCCTATTGGAAGCTCTAGGGAAGAGTCTGTTAACTTGCCTTTTCCAGCTTCTAGAGATCATCCATATACCTTGGCTTGTGGCCCCTTCCTCCATCTTCAAAGCCAGCAGTATTGCATCTCTCAGTGCCTTTCTTCTGCAGTCACATCTCTCTTCTTCTGCTTCCCTCTACCACTTTTAAGGACCCATGTGATTACATTGGGTCCACTCAGATTATCCAGGACAATCTCCCCATTTTAAGGTCAGCTGATTAGCAACCTTAATTCCATCTGCAATGTCCCCTTTGCCTTATAAGGTAACATATTCACGAATTCCAGGGCATGGTCCATTAGGACGTGGACATTTTTTGGCAACAGAGGCATTATTCTGCCAGTCACTCCAGGTTGGCCCTGGCCAAGTATTTTCCTCTGATTTTTCTCAGATGAGGGCAGAAACAAGCTCGGCAAAGTGACTTGCCTGTCTGGAAAGGAGACAGAGCCAACGCTTCCAAACACGTTCCAACAGATGTGAAGCATCTGTTGGCTTACTCGTGTTTCTAAGGGTGCTTTAGTGGGCCAGCCTCAGTTTCCCCATCTCTAGAATGGGTACAATGATAGCTACGTATGGGTCTTCTATGGATACTGACTAAGTGTTGCATCGTTTCCCTTCCTTTCTCTTCCATTCTACCAGAATGCGGTGAAAGACCCATTTTTGAGAGAGGAGCTCAGTATTCCAGAATCATAGGAGGGATGGAGGCTGAGGTGGGTGAGTTTCCATGGCAGGTGAGTATTCAAGCAAGAAATGAACACTTCTGTGGTGGCGCCATCATCAGCAAGTGGTGGATTGTCTCAGCGGCTCACTGCTTTCACTCTGAGATCTCGTAAGTACCGAGTCCATCCCCTTGCTTCTGACAATGTGCTCCCCTCCCTGGGGAAGCCCCACACGCCCTAGGGAGGAAGAGGCTGTGAACCCAAGGCCGGATCCACTGTGCCTTCTTTGTTGTCACCCAGAACCAGTAACTGCGGCTTCCCTGAGGTCACAAACTGTCCTCTCCAGGGACATCTGTCTTGGTGGAGCCGAAGGGCTTGGTCTGTCCCCCTCTGCCAGGACATTCAAGTCCTTCTAGGAGGAAATCCTCCTAATTCTGGAGGTCTGGGTTCCTGGGCCATCCGACAACCTACTTCCCTCCTCATTATAGAGTTTTCTCTGCACTCCAGGAGACTGGTGGAAAACAGAGCATTTACTGATTCCTCATCACGTGCCGGTGACCTGCTAAGAAACTCCGTGCATTAACTTGTTTAATCATACAAACAGCCCTGAGGCGGGTAGAATGAATAATCCCCTTTTAACTCATTCCAACTTACAGAAACCCTGAGGCAGGTAAAATGAACATCCTGATTTTATAGAGAAGGAAACTGAGGTCCAATAAGGTTAGCTGACTCACCCAAGGTACACACCTAGTAGACAGAAACAGGATTTAAATCCGGTTCCAGCACTTGTGCTTTTCCGCTCCACCACCTCGAGAAAGTTTGAAGATACACAGAAAGAAGAACTTTAAAGGGTTCATCAAAAACCTGGGGAAAGTTTCACCCTGGGGTAACCAAGGAAACTTGTTGCATCTACTCCCATGGGATACTTAAGGACTGGCTGTTGGAAAGTTCCTGGCCATTCTGCCTGGAGGGAAATTCCTGAATTATTACTGAAGATTCTTTCTGCTTCATCAATGGCAGGTCTGGATTAAATTCTGTTCCTGATTCTTGCATAGGTCTTCAGGTGCATATGTGCAAGAGTTTATTCCTAGGAGAGAAGATATAGAATCATAGGACTTGTGCATCTTCAAGTTTATTAGAAAATCCAAATGATTTTCCAAAGTGGTTGCACACATTTAAATTTCCGCCAGCGGTGTGTAAGTGTTAAAATCATCACCGATACTTGCTACTTTTTCAGAATTTTTAATTTTTGCTTTTCTGGTGAAAAGCATGAAATACTATTATAATTGTAGTCTTAATTTGCATTTTTCTTACTACTGCTAAGTTGCTATTTGCAAGCTTATTGGTATATTTTCTCTTTTGTAAAGTCTGTTTGAGCTTTGACAATTTTTTTTTAATTTGTAGACTCTCTTTATACGTTCCGAATGTTAAACTTCGGTCAGTTGTGTATGTTGCAAACAAAAAAATTCTGTTCCTCAGTCTCTAAATTGCTGGTAGACAAATTGATGTGATAATCCCTTCCTATCTGAGGGCTAGTTTGATCTGTGCCAAGTGGTCTTTTATGCGCTCTTTGGGGGCCCAAAGCTAAGTCCTTTCTTTGCCCCGTGAGGCAGGAGTATCTCATTCACATCTCTGGGATGATTCTGGAGCAGCCATGGAGCTATGGTCGGCCACAGTGGCTGTTTCACCCTCCTTCTCTACCTTTTTCAAATGCTCACATCTTCTGAGCAACAGCCCCGGTAGGACAAATGCAAAAGGCCCCTACAGCTGTGTGGGATTTAGGGTTTTCAGGCACAGCAGATTCTGTGCACCTTGCGACTTTCCTTCCCCTCCTATTTCTCCGTCTCTGGTTCTCCGCCACCAGGCCAACAGAACTGAGAGTCGTGCTGGGAACGAATAGCTTAAGCAGCCCATCCCTGGAAGTAAAGGGGGTCACAAGCATAATTCTGCACAAGGACTTTCAAAAACTCAACATGGACAATGATATCTCCCTGCTGCTGTTGGACACGCCCATCACATTCAGCGAACTGAAAGAACCCATCTGCATGCCCACAGAGCCCGGCCTCTCCAGGTGGCACAAATGCTGGGTGGCAGGATGGGGGCAGACCCAAACTGGTAAGTAACGGCTCAGCATCTCTTGGGAGCACCTGGGGGAAGAGCCACATCACGGGCGTCTGAGGATGGGCCAGTAAACCTAAAGGAGAGGGGAGAGGGTGAAAGGGGAGAGGGCTGAGGAAGGAGGGAGGAGAGAGGGGCTTGCATTGGAGCAAATCGCTGCACACCAGGAACGCACAGAGGCCTGATCTCAGCCTCTTCCAAGTGCGAAGGAAACATCCCCCAAGACCCCAAGCTGAGATGCCAGGTGTGGGCCATCCCTGGGTGTGGTCCTGTCCCACCATCACATGGCAGTCTCTTTTCTTTCATTGAATATAAACCCTCCAGTTGGCCAGGGGCTCTCTGCTCTGCTCTCTCACATCTCCCTGATTCACGCATTGATGTTTCCCACCTGGCTCCTACAGGCATTCCAGACGCCTGCCCTGGCCTAGACTTTAGATGGTCCTGGAGTGTTGCCCAGCCATTCTTAGAAATTAATCTGTTGCTGTTACTTGTTGTTACATTGTTACTTGGCCAAAATAAGAGGAACCTGACCAGGGAAATAAAGGGATTATGAAAGCCCTGCTGGACTGTTCCCAAAGAAAACTCAACAAAATTGGTAGGGGAGGGACGGGAATAGCACAGCGCTAGCTCAGGCCTGAACAAGACTCCAGGTCCTTAGGGATGCTTTGCAATGACCTGGGGTCTAAGAGATGGTAGGTATTTCAGGAGTTTGGTAACTAGAGGGCAACTGGTGTAACACTGATTCAGGGCTCTGGGCACAGCTCAGAATTTAGAAGTGAGGAGAGGCAGATGGGTGGCTGCACGATTAAGAACACTCAGTGTGGAGAAGTCTTTTGAAATCTCCATGTGGTAGGAGTTAATGAGATGGAGAGAAGTCCAAACAAATTCCCGGAAGCTGGCAGTCCAGGAAGGGCCTTGACAAACCCCCTGTAAAAACTCTCAACCAACCTAGCTTTGTCTGGGGCACCTGAAAGCTTTTTTCACTGGGAGTGCAAACCCAGTTTCAGCGGCCCTGTGTCAGAGGTGTCACACTCACATAACAGAAAGTAACGAGAGGCAAATATGCTGAAGAGGTAGGATTACGCTGAAAACTGATCGAAAGCCAGTTCTAAGAAGTCAAGTCTGTAGCGCTGTTGGAGCCAAGATGGAAGTCTTCTTGGAGGCAGGAGTATGATTTTGAATGGGAGGGATAATTCAAGTAGGTGGGGACTTGTTTGGAAGAGCCTGGGGTGGGGGAGCGAGTAAATTGCGAGGGATTACTGGAAGGACACGGAGAGTGAGGGTCTGTGAAAATGTAAAAAAAAAGGTGAATGTGTGGCTGGCGGGACACTGGGCAGGTTGGTCTAGGGCACGTCAGCTGCCTTATCGGCACTGGGGCTCCTGTCCAGTGACTTTTCTAAAGGGCCTTCTCTATGGGTCAGGTCTCAAACAGCCTATGGAAACAGAGCTGCTGAAAGTGCCCATGACCATCGTGGATTGGGAGAAATGTTTAAAGGAATTTCCAAGACTTACCAAAAATATGCTGTGTGCTGGATTCGAGAATGAGACCTACGATGCTTGCCAGGTAACTTGGCTGCATCCCCTCCATCCCCTCGGGCTGCCAGGGTAAAGGCATCCTCTCTCCATGGGGAATAGACAGTAAGAGTTTGGAAAATGTGTGGAAATCAGGCTTAGATATGGGAATGGGGACATGGATTCAGGAATACTTACTGTCAGGTCCTTGGAATATCAGTGCTTGCCTGGAAGTCAGTATGCAGCAACGCTGCATAAATATTTCTGGTCTTCTCCAGGTAGGCCCCCAAGACTTTTTCCATTTCTGAGACTTCTTTATGAAACAAAAAGCCGAGGAAGATTTGAGATCCATACAAGGAATTATTTTACTTTATTCATTTTAGCTACCTGTGTTGAGTGCACTCAACCCTGGGATTCAACAATTGATGAGACATGGTCTCTTGCCTAAAGGAGCCCACAGTCGCCTGGGCAGGCAGTTGGGTAAACAGTCATAGTGTATTGGATCATGCCTGTGAGTTTCGCTGAAGAAAAGTCTGGTAGCTTAGCTTCTCTTTACTAAAATTAACACAAAAATTTAAAAAGAAAAGCATTTTTTGATTGATAGTAGAAGAAACAGGGGGAAACCCCTCATAAATGAGCTTCCTCTGGCTCTGAGGATGGGAAGGATCACGCTGGGGAGCCCACTTAGTCCTACTCATTGGCTGGGCAGTGGATCTGGTCACTGGTATAAAACTCTAAGTGCAGATGTTAACTGTTCTGCAGAGCGATGAAAAGGCTGTCTCACAGAAGGGCTGTGAGGTATATCATGAGGACCACAGAGAGAGACAGAATCAATGTCACACGAGCCCTGTGTTTTCCCCACATTCTGGATAGTTTAAAACATTACAAAACAAAACCAGACGATTGGGACTTCTGGTTCTGGACAAGATGGAGTAGACACATTTCTGTTGATCGCTTCCACTAAATACAGCTAAAAGCACTGGACATTATATTGTGAAACAAAAATAAAGGCTCCAAAATGTGAAGAGAAGATGAAATTGGAAACAAATATCCTAATACTTAAGGAATGACACAGCAGTGCATTCCTTGGGTTTTCTTTTTGCCTCTTATATCCCAGCCTGGATGGTAGTACATAACAGCTCAGCATCTCCTGGGAGCAGCTGGGGGAAAAAACGCCGTGGGCACAGACAAACTAACAAAACAAAACAAAACAAGATAGCCTTCCTCTCTTTGGACCAGGAAAAGGGCAACCTAACAAGGTGGAAACTTTTAAACAATAATCATTCTATTCCAGCAAAACACCAGGAAAAGCCCCACAGTGCTCCTACCCCAGCAACCAAGGTCGAGTGGACAATCTCACCTTCCCCCCCTCCCCCTGCCCACTATGGTGGTGTCAGAGGTGGCTGAGTGGAAAGCCAGGACTTTAAGTACAATCTAGTCATAATGATCCATCCCCTGTCCCCCTCAATGTCAGTGGAGGCCACCTGAAGAGCTTGGGCTCCCACCCAGTGGTAGCGGCCCCCTGCTCCTCCCCTTGGTGTCATAGCTGGCCTGAGTGGTGGGTCAAGACTTCCACCCCAATTCACTGGAAAGGAGTTGGCATCCCCCTTCCCTGACTCCAGTTTCATAAGAGGCCTGTTAAAACAGAAGATTCATACGAGAACACAAGTCTCATAACCTATTACTCAAGACAGGATCTGCAATAGAGTAGAGGGTTTCACTAATATACATGGATTCCATGTATTAATACACATACGATAAGGAAAAATAAAGCTAAAAATCTGAGTAAAGAATCTTTTTTAAAAAATTGAGAACCATTAATTCCTAGAATAAATTCAATTAAAACAAAATGGATCATGCACTTAAATGTAAAACTACAAAATTTTTTTAGAAAAAAAAAATAGAAAGTCTTTGGGACATAGAGTAACACCAAAAACACAACTCATAAAAGGAAAAATTGATCAAATGGGCCTCATCAAAATTAAAAACTTTTCCTTCATGAAAGACCATATTAAGAGGATGAAAAGACAAGCTACTGACTGGGAGATAATATCCAACAAAGAAACTATACCTAGACTCTATAAAGAACTCTTGCAGTCAACTGTAGAGAAACGTACTATCCAATTCAAAAATGGGCAAAAGACAAGAACAGACATTTGGCTGAAGAGGATATACAGATGGCAAATAAGAAAATGAAACGACGTTCAACATCATTAGCCTTTCAAGCAAATGCAAATTAAAACCACAACCAGGTATCACTACACACCTCAGAATGGCTAAAATTAAAAAATAAAAAATAGTAACAACACCAAATGCTGATAAGAATGTAGAGAAACTGGATCCCTCGTATATTGCTTGGGGGGAGTTTAAAATAGTCTAATCACTCTGGAAAACAATTTTATAGTTTCCTTAAAAACTGAACGTGCTCTTGCCATATAACCCAGCAAATGCCATTCTTGGGCGTTTATTCCAGAGAGATGAAGGCTTGTGTTCACACAGAAACCTGTACAGGAGTGTTTATAGCAGATTTACTCATAATAGACCAAAATTGGAAACAAGTGTCCTGGAAGACGTGGATAATTAAATACACTGATAATTAAATACACTGCATCTATTCCATGCAATACCACTCAGCTGTTACAAGAAGCAAACTATTGGTACATGCAACCACGTGAATGTGTCCAGAGACTCATGCTATGTGCAACAAGCTGACCCCCAAAGGTCCCACACTGTGTGATTCCATTTACATAACATTCTTTATTAGAAAATTTTTATTGGAGTATAGTTGATTTATAATGTTGTTAGTTTCTGCTGTACAGCAAAGTGAATCAGTTATCTATCTATCTATCTATCTATCTCTCTATATATATATCTCCACTCTTTTTTAGATTCTTTTCCCATGTAGGTCATTACAGAGTATTGAGTAGAGTTCCCTGTGCTATACAGTAGGTCCTTATTAGTTATCTATTTTATATGCAGCAATGTGTATGTGTCAATCCCAATCTCCCAATGTATCCCTCCCTACCGCCCCGCTTCCCCCCCGGGTAACCATAAGTTTGTTTTCTACATCTGTGACTCTATTTCTGTTTTGTACCATTTGTACCATTTTTTTAGATTCCACATATAATCAATATATGATATTTGTCTTTCTCTGTCTGACTTACTTCACTCAGTATGACAATCTCTAGGTCCATCCATGTTGCTGCAAATGGCATTATTTTGTTATTTTTTATGGCTGAGTAATATTCCATTGTATATATATACCACATCTTTATCCACTCCTCTGTCAATGGACGTTTGCATAACATCCTTGAAATGACAAAATTATTGAAAGGGAGAACAGCTTAGTGGTTGCCAGGGCTTAAGGAGGGTTTAGGGGTAGAAGGAAGTGGATATAGCATTAAAAGGGCAACATGAGGGATCCTTGTGACGATGGACATGTTCTGTGTATTGACTGCATCAATGTTAATACCCCAATTGTGCTATTGTACTATATGTAGTTCTACAAGATGGTATCATTGGGGGAAACATGTAAAGGGTACATGGGATCTCTCTGTATTATTTCTTTCAACTGCACGTGAATCTACAGTTATATCAAACTTAAAAAAACAAAGAGAAGACAAAGCTTCCCAATAGCAATGGTTAAATGAAGATCTCAGATCCTAGCCGTGCCACAGACTTAGGGAGTAGCCAGTTCATACTGGAGCAGGAGACAAAGGGCTCCAACGTCAATTGAAAAGGGGAGGGCTTCCCTGGTGGCGCAGTGGTTGAGAGTCCGCCTGCAGATGCAGGGGACACGGGTTCGTGCCCCGGTCCGGGAAGATCCCACATGCCGCGGAGCGGCTGGGCCCGTGAGCCATGGCCGCTGAGCCTGCGCGTCCGGAGCCTGTGCTCCGCAACGGGAGAGGCCACAACAGTGAGAGGCCCGCGTATGGCAAAAAAAAAAAAAAAGAAAGAAAGAAAGAAATAAAAGGGGAAAACAACATTTAATAGTATGATTGGAAAGAGAGAGCATTCCAGGGAGAATTGGGGGGAAATCACGGAGGCTTCAAAAAGTATCTTGTGTTCAGGGAACTTTCAATATTTCAGAAGCCAGTGATAACAAGGGTTGAGTGTGGAGAGGTGAGCAGAGCAGGTCACTAGGGCAGGGTTGCCACGCGTGGGAGACTAGAGGTTGTCCCAGGCTGCTCACCCTCATCAGTATTCACACCTATCCTTTCAGTCTTTTTCATTCATCACCATCCCATATTCAAATGGCCAAAACCAACTGCAGCAACACTTGAAACAATCAAGTGTCATCTTTGATGACATTTTCTGTCCCCTTTGCTTCAATGGCTGGATCTACCATCTGGAGTCTAGGATTTTTGCTCCAATCCCTCCCCTATCAAAATGTACTTTAATGAAAGCTTCTAAAATTAATCATCTATTACTTGAGTGCTATAAATAAATGTGCTGTTATCGTTTTAAGCCTTTTTTAAGAAAAAAATTGTGAAGTGAAAAGCTTTGCTTTCTGTTTAGAAAGCTTTCTATTGCTGAGAATAAGCTGAGAGTGATCCAGGCAAGGGAAGTTTTCTGAAATTATATAATATTATCATCACTTAAATCCAGGTAAGCCAGGCAGAAAGTCCCCTAGGGTTTAAAAATAATTGCCTTTAAAAATAAAATCACACTTTTAAACTTAGCAAACTTGAATAAAACATATAATCACTTAATGAAGGGAAATTATAATTTTATGATGGAAACATTTAAATATGTTCAAAGTAATAGCAATAAGATCATGCTGTACTTAAAATACAAATTAAAATCAAATCAATTGAATTTTGTGGTTTACTTTTTCCAGCGCTTTTCCTGTTTGTAATCCCCTAAGGTTACACTGAAAAAACAAAGTTCAACTTAAAAAAAATAAGTGACACCATCCAGCAAACTATAAAATCAAATATGTCCCAAGCTAGCAATGCAATACTTCTTGTGAAGGACCAGCAAGCATCTGAGAAACAGGCATTGCAATGCTGCACAGTTTTCTTATCTTTCTTCTCAACTCCAGCGAAATTTTGTCTTATTCGTGGTTGGATTCCCAGTGCCTAGCACAGTGCTTGGCATGAAGAGTACTCAACAAATGTTTGCCAAAGAGATGAACCTTCCAAGGAAGCTGGAAACTGCCTGTCAGTTACAGTAGCCCTAGAGGAGGGGACATCCGAGAGAGACCTTGACGGAGGCTGCCTTGGAGGGGGGTTAAGAGCTGGCAGCCAGGGAGTTCCCTGGTGGTCCAGTGGTTAGGACTTCGCCTTCCAGTGCAGTGGGTGTGGGTTCAATCCCTGGTAGGGGAGCTAGGACCCACATGCTTCGTGACCAAAGGACCAAGACATAAAGCAAAAGCAATATTGTAACAAATTCAATAAAGACTTTAAAAATGGTCCACATCAAAAAAAAAAAATCTTAAAAAAAAAGAAAAGAGAGAGAGCTGGCAGCCAGCTGGGCTGTTGGGCCATTTGGTTATGGGGATGCCAAGCTGGCTTTGATAACAACCTGAGCAACTTTCTTTAAAGATCTTATTTTATGGGGGTGAGGAGGCAGCAGTTTTAGGTTCATAGCAAAATTGAGAGGAAGATACAGAGATTTTCCATATACCCCCTGTCCCACACATGCATCATCTCCCATACCATCAACGTCCCCATCAGAGCGGTACATGTGTTGTAACTGATGAACCTACATTGACACATCACAATGACCCAAAGTCCATAGTTTATGTTAGCGTTCATTCTTGGTGTTGTCCATTCTATGGTCAAGTGTATAATGATATGCGCCATCACGAATACTATCACACAGAGCGTTTTCACAGTCCTGGGCTACTTTCCAGGGTATTATCTTGAACCCATCTTGACCCATGACACTTGCCTGAAAATCTTATTTCACTCCATAGCATCTTAGACCTCTAGAGCCAGAAAGAAATGTATAAAAATATTTAATTGCAACTGTTTCACAGATGAGAAAACATGGTTATTTTAATCATCGATCATTCTCTTCACTGTCTGAATGGATCCGAAGCAGTGTAATAACTTCGTAGCTCTTTCACACATATTCAGTCATTTCATTCTCTCCACTATCCTGTAAGATGGGCTGGGCAGGTCTCACTCGCCCCGTTTAACAGATGAGAAAACAGGGATTTTGAATTTAAGTGGTTTGCCTGAGGTCCAGGAGGTAGTGGGGCCAGGCTGGAAGCCAGGTCATCTGCTTCTCACCCAAAATGGACAGAAGTGATCACGCGGTGTGAATAACACAGAAGTGAACTTAGGAGGCTCTGTGGTCAGTATGTGGTCAGTATGTTTCTAACCAGACAAGTCTCTGGCGACCAGCCTTAGTCTTTGGAAGAAAGTTCCCCTTAGGTGGGCTGTCATCAGTCCCAAGTCCTTGCTAGCTGAGGCCAGACCCTCCTTTGAGACATCCTTTCTTTCTTCCCAAAAGGAAGAGAAAAACAATTAAGACTCTATGTGTGAAAGGACATGAATTTACAGCTGCCCCTCTGGAGTCCCAGCAGTCCGAGAAGGGAATCTCTGTTTCCTGAGTTTACAAATAATGTTTGTAGTACATAAGGCTAAAGTAATAATACTAATACATTTCTGGCATTTACTACATAGCATTTACCCTATGCCAAGTGATGTATAGATTTTAAAAATGTCATTGCCAGTAATCTTGGGAAGTAGCTGGTATTATCTCCATTTTAACGACGCAGAAACTGAGGCTTAGAAGTTACTCGTCCAAGCACAGTTCTCTCCCTGTTATGTAAGGAAATGACAATCAACATATTAATAGGCTTTTTATACCATTCATGCCACCGTAACGTGAAGAAAATGATAGAGACAGCACTTACGGAAGGAGCTCTTTGAGTGGCAATCCTATTGATTTGGTTCTTGCCCCGTGACCTTGAAGTAGAACGCGTGCAAAGAAAAGCACACACCCACAAAAACCAGACAGGCGTTAAGGGCAATGTTTCGTACTGGAAAGGGTGGTTTTGGTTTTGGCACCACGCTTACTGGGTGTCCTTGAGCTCCAAGCTCTCTGTTAATTCCGCTCCGTATATCCCTCTGCTTGGCGATGTGTCCCACAGTCAACATAAACTCCCCTTGAACATGATTTCATCGTTATCTTCCCCTGCACTTTACCCTATGACCTTGGAACTAGGACTCACCACCCGTGTCCAGGGGCACCAGTCCCCAGATCGTGTCAGTTTCAACGCACCCCCCTGCCTCCTGACCGTCTTGTGCCCTGGTTGAGGTCCTTATCACTCCCATCTCCTCTTAACTAGTCCCACCACCTCCTGCCTAATTCCTTTCCAATCAGTTCCCCCCACTCACTCTTCCTGTCAAATTCTTATTCATCCTTCAAACAAAATGCAGTTGATCCTGTTTGTTTGCACTGTTGTCTCCCTCCCTAGACCATAAGGTCTTGTATCCCAAGTGCCTAACAGTTTTTCCTCCTTGAAGATGTGTTCGGTGGAAGGGAGCAGATCTCTTCTGACTTTCCATTTTCTAATTATAAGATGAAGATCAAAATACCTACCTCACAGAGATGTGGGATGAAGGGGTGGATGAGAAAGTAAAGTCAGGGGACCAACGCCGGGCCTCGGACATCATGTCCGGGAAGTGTTGATTGTCCTCCTTCCCATTAGGTCCCATTCCCGGTCCTGTTGATGACCATGGAAAAGGAGGCCATCTCTCCACTGAGAAGGAAAGATCACTTGAACAATTATAGCTCCCCAGAGGGAAAGAACATGTGCTTTGGCATCAGGAAGACCTGGTTCCAACTTTGGCCCCAACACCATGTAACCCTGAGTAAGCCCTTCATCCTCCTTAAGCTTCATTTTCCCTGTATTAAAATGGACAAAAGGAAGCCATATATGTGTGAAGGACACGGTGGGGACTTGGTACATACTTTCCATATAAATAGATAATCATCTGCGTCATAGACCCATGTGATTCCACCCTGGAGGGGTCACATAGTCAGAAAAGCTTAGCTCACTTGCCCCCTGCAAACACCCACAGCAAAGAATTAAAAAGAGACATCCTTCTCCCTCACGCCTCCGGAAGAACATCAAAGGAGACCCAGTTTAGGGCTTCCCTGGTGGCGCAGTGGTTGAGAGTCCGCCTGCCGATGCAGGGGACACGGGTTCGTGCCCCGGTCCGGGAAGATCCCACATGCCGTGGAGCGGCTGGGCCCGTGAGCCATGGCCACTGAGCCTGCGCGTCCGGAGCCTGTGCTCCACAAGGGGAGAGGCCACAACAGTGAGAGGCCTGCGTACCGCAAAAAAAAAAAAAGGAGACCCAGTTCACATCCACAGGCCTAACAGCACTCCTCGCATCCTCTTTTCATTCCTTCCCTTTACAGCTCTGTCCAGAGCTTCTGATTTAAGACCCGCTAATCTGGTCCCCACTCTTCCTCAGCCTGGGTCCTCCGTGTTCCGGCTCCTTCTCTGTGTGCTGTGCATGGAGCGTGTGCATGGCCACGCTCTACATACCACGGTTCCTGGGGCCAGGCTGAGTGCTGCACATGCCCCGCGTGCAGCCACGATAGGGTGGGTGTTGATCTGCGATGATGTGATTCCCCTTGGCGTCCCGGAGTCAGGAGGTCCATGAACCCTCTTCCATGAGCGAGCTGTGCTCTGCCTCACGTGGACAGTTTCAAATGGGACTCGCTGCTGATCTGTGTTCTCTGTCCACAGGGTGACAGCGGGGGTCCTCTCGTCTGTACCACAGAATCTGGCAAGAAGTGGTACCAGGTGGGCATCATCAGCTGGGGAAGGAGTTGTGGACAGAAGAACGTTCCAGGAATATACACCTTGTTAGAAAACTACCACTCCTGGATCAAGAAGGTGACTGAGTTAGAGGGAAGGCCCTTTAGTGCTGAGAAAACGATAGCCTCTCCCAGACAAAAATCCAAGAGCTCTCGGGCTCCAGAATTCCCGGGGCCCGGCAGCCCCAGGCTCTGGGTGCTCCTCTGCCCTGCATGGTGTTTCAGGCTAGTTTTCTACAAATAATAAAATAGATGCTATTCTTTTTTTTATTTATTTATTTTTTATTTTTGGCTGTGTTGGGTCTTCGTTTCTGTGCGAGGGCTTTCTCTAGTTGCGGCGAGCGGGGGCCACTCTTCATCGTGGTGCGCGGGGCTCTCACTGTCGCGGCCTCTCTTGTTGCGGAGCACAGGCTCCGGACGCGCAGGCTCAGCGGCCATGGCTCACGGGCCCAGCCGCTCCGCGGCATGTGGGATCTTCCCGGACCGGTGCGTGAAGCCGTGTCCCCCGCATCGGCAGGCGGACTCTCAACCACTGCGCCACCAGGGAAGCCCTAAATTGGTGAACTTTGAACAAGCAGATTGTCCTCCATAATGTGGGTGGGCCTCGTCCAATTAGTTGAAGTCCTGAAAAGAACAAAAAGCCCAGCCTCCTCAAGCAAGAGGGCATGTCTCCAGCAGACTGCCCGTGGATTTCATCTGCACTTTTGCCTCTCCTGGCTCTCCACCTGCCCCTCAGCTCTCCTGGGCGTTGAGCCTGCCAGCCCACACTGCAGATTTGAACTTGCCAATCTCCCTAATCACATGATCCAATTCCTCATAACAAATACACCCACCCAGACACACACACACACACACACACACACACACACACACACACACACACACACACACACACACACACACACACTGCCTTACACCTTTCTCTGGAGAGCTCTGACTAATACAGATTTTAGGACCGAGAGTGGTTCTAGAGAAACAAAATCTTAAAGATGAATTTTCTGAATTGGTGCTGTGATTTCTAGAATTCGCTCTCTAGTCAGATTAGATTGAAAGACACTAATGACTCTATTTCCAGTAGTAAAAAGAGCACTGGCAGTCCATGAAGTGACGGGGCAAGAGAGATAAGCAAAGTATCCCCACTGGAAACTCCTAATCCAACACTCGTAAGAAGCTGGGATCTGGATGACCATGTGTGTGATACTTGCAAACATTTTTTTCAAACTGTTGAGTATAATGAGATTGGCTGGTTGCTCGTAATGTTACTGGACAAAGTGGGGAAAGAAACGTTTGAGCTCAGGGATTCGAATTCCTAGCTCAAGACCCCGTAAATGACCTGAAAGCTTCTATGTCTGCCCTGAAGGAGACCCTTACCCCCCGTAGCCACAGGGCTGAGAGGCTGAAAATCAGACCCGCAGTCTCCCCCGTGACTGACTGAATTACAATGCGAGTTGAACTCCCAGCCTCCCAGGGTGTCTCCCGCTAAACCCAGGCCACAGACTGGGAAGGAAGGGGATCCTGCAAGTTGGAATGGGGGTGTGTGGGAAGACCCTGATGGAGCTGGGGAACTTGAACCCTAAATTCTGATGCGTCTCCTCTGCCAGCGGCAGCAGTCTCTCTGTCCCCAGGAGAAGCGGCCTCTCCACCCCCGCCCGTCCCAGGGTGTTAACCCTGCGTTACCTGCGGAAAGGGTAATGACCGCCCCTGAGGCAGCTGACAAGCAAGACATTGCTGGTTCTCCCCAGTGTCGACCCCACCACCGCTCTTGGCGTCTAGACCTCTGAGCAGACTCAAGTTCCAGCAGCCCCTAAAGTGAGGTACAAAGCGTGACCCGTGAGGAGGTGCACTACCCTCTGCGTTTTCTAACTCCTGCAGATAGAAACCCGGGCCACACGTGTGGGGATGGGTATTAAGGCTGCGGGATAAATCGTGGAAGGAACGGAAAGTTGGATCGGGCGGCATTTATTGCCACGGGCTCACTAAGCAGGGATTCTGCATCTAACTTTGCATCTTGGGGAGGAAGGAAGGGCTCTAACAGTTTGCTTCGCCGCTTGGCTGAAATATGGCCAAAAGGAGACCTACAGTGAGTGAATTAGAATTGCCAGACCTGCTTTGGTTTAATGTAGAGAAAGGGATTCCATGACTTAGGGGGACGGGAATGTTCGAGTGAGTTTGTCATTTGAAACTCACCCACCCTGGGAAGGTCCAGAAGACATGCCTTTCACCACGACTGTGAGAGATAAACTTGAGAGGGAAGCCCTGGCATCCCTGGCTCTTCTCTGTGGGCCAGACTTCACAGAGGGAACTGCAGTCACGGAATTGGGCCACGTAACCACAATGAGAGTGATTGGACCCGTGGTGGCAGGGACCAGAGGTGGCACTCAAGCCCCGAAGGCAAGGAGGGAATGGTCCCTGGAACTGACAGCAGGGTCAGTGCTGCAATCAGAATGTCCTGACTCCTGCAGACCATGGCTGGCTAGCTCGTCATGGGGTTCCTAGAAGTGAAATAGACAGGAAGCCTACTAATTCCTAGGTGTTCTGTGTAAGCAGAAAATAGGTCAAGTGAACAAGAGTCTAACTGGAATGATTAAAACAAGAGTCATGGCTTGTTAATTCTCAGACTAGAGCCACTTTACAGACTCAGAACCCCTTGAATGAAGGACCCTAGTACACTGTGGAATATTTATGCTGTTAATCACTCTCCCAGCCTTCCCCAAAAGGACCCACGGGCTTTTGCCAACTGTGCATTGGGGAAGAGGAAATAATCAGACCTTTTAGGGACTACTGGACGCTGACTCTGAACTCACTGGTTCCCTTCTCTGCGGAGTAAGAGATATTATGATGGGAAAGGCCAAGTGGAAGCAACTAGAACTGCCCCTACCTAGGAAAATAGTCAACCACAGAAGCAGCCCTGCATTCCTGGAGGGATTGCAGACATTAGTGCAATCATCAAGTACTTAAAAAACCCAAGGGCGGTGATTCCCACCACATCCCCAATTCAGCTCTCCCATCTGGCCTCGGCCGAAGACAGTCGGGTCTTTGAGAATGACAGAGGATTATTGTAAGCTTGCCAAGGTGGCGACTCCAATTCCAGCTGCTGTATCAGATGTAATTTCATTGCTTGAGTAAAGTGACACATCTCTTCCAGTATCCGCTATGCAGCTCTTGATCTGAAAGAATGCCTGTTTCTGCATTCCTGTCCGTGAGATCCACCAGAAGCAGTTTGTTCTCTGCTGACAAGGCCAGCGTTACACCTTTACTGTCCCACCTCAGGTGGATATCAACTCTCCGGGCCTATGTCATAGTTTAGTTCGCAGGGGTCTTGATCACAAGACCCCATTCACTTGCACACGATAGCGCACTGGTGCATTACACTTATGACGTAATGCTGACTGGACCTAGTGAGCAAGAAGTAGCACCTGGGCTTCCCTGGTGGCGCAGTGGTTGAGAGTCCGCCTGCCGATGCAGGGGACACGGGTGCGTGCCCCGGTCCGGGAAGATCCCACATGCCACGGAGCGGCTGGGCCCGTGATCCATAGCCGCTGAGCCTGCGCGTCCGGAGCCTGTGCTCCGCAACGGGAGAGGCCACAACAGTGAGAGGCCCGCGTACCGCAAAAAAATAAAAATAAAGAAAAAGCCTGGGGGTGGGAAATAAACCCAACAAGTTTCAGGGGTCTTCCACCTCGGTGAAATTTCTAGGGGTCCAGTGGGGTGGGGCATGTGGAGGTTTTCCTTCTAACCCTGGAGGCAACTTCATTTTGGCCGCGAGGGAGGAAAGGGAGAGAGTGACAGCAGATCAGAAGCCAGGGAAGGAGGCGAGGGGCGCGGCAGCCAGGCGGCGGTGGAGATGGAGTCGATGGGGAGGGGTAGGTGAGGAAGTGTCCGTGTTTCCTGCCGTCTCTGCCATCCATCATCCTCTCCCGGAGCGGAAATCAATATTCCTCTCTCTTGTTCTCTCCCCAAATGTTCTGAATTTAGAAAAGAAAGAGCAAACCCTGACAAATGCATATTGTTTTCCAAATATAAATGCCGCACCGCTTCCGCCCCCGCGCAGATGTCACCCCCTCTTCCCGGCTGCCCGGGTGTCGGTGTCGCCGGCCTGGGCGCTCTGCCACGACCGCTGTGGGCGCAGATGGAGCCCATGAAGTGGACTGCTGGCCGCCACTCGAGGTCACCTGGTTTCCTAAGAAGCAGATTCTCGGCAGTTTCTCACAGGAGGAGCATTTGCAACTCACAGCTCTGCTGGCATCCTTTCCCCATCCCTCCCCGCCCGAACACAGCTCGCTCGTTTGGAAAGTAACTGTGAAACCTTTTACCCCTCCTGTAGAAAAGCACCTTCTCACCCATCCCTTTTGCCTGTAGAGGTAGCAGGGCAGAGAGGACCACTCCCACTGCTCAGATGAGGAAGCTGAGGCTCAGAGAAGGGAAGGCGTTCACTCGGACTGAACAGTGCTAAGAATGTGGATGGGGGCAGGGGGTGATGCCGAAAGCTCAGCTTCTCTGTGCGCCAGTGCTGAATCAGATCTCGGAGACAGAGTTTTGGGTGAAGTAGAAAAGAACAGCTTTATTACTTTGCCAGGCAAAAGGGGACACAGTGGGCTCCTGCATCGAAAAACTATGTGTCCCCACCCAGGAGGATGTGATGAGTTTTATAACAGTACTTCAAGGGCGGGGTTGCTGACAAGATGAGGGTGTGTGCAGGGTCTCACCTGGTCCGTCTCCTAATCGTGATGGGCTTCTCTGGTCCCTTTAATCTCGCCTCAGGTGGTTCCTTGATTAGCAACTGTTCGAATCTGCCCTTTGGAACTCAGGGAAGGTCATGGAGGCTGGAGTCTTGCTTACAAGAAACGGGGGACAAAAAGAGGCCTCCGTGCCCAGGCCCCACTCGGTTTCAGGGGTAGACATGTTGGAGCCCCCAGGGCACCCCAGGAGCCCAAGTGGCCTGGCTTCTAATTCCACTGCTCCCTTGCTGCTGAAGTCCGGAATGTCTCAGATTCCCTGGCCTCCAGGCTCCCCGAGGAGCAGGCAGAACACACACCATGGAACCCTCCTTGTTAATAAAGGCTGCCATGTGCGTAATGCTTCCTACACGTCAACCGCCCTTGTAAATACTCTTATATGTATTAAGATCCTGTTGCTGAAATCTCGGCTTCTGTACACCCATGCCAAATAGAAATACGGAGACAGAATTTAGGAGGAAAGCGAAAGAATAGCTTTATTTCTTTGCCAGGCAAAGAGGGAACACAGCAGGCTAGCACCTCCAAAAACTGTGCCCCCGTTGGAGAAGCTTTATAGTAATGGTTCAAAGAAGGTGTGATCAGCTTGTGGACGTTTTTCTGATTGGTTGGTGGTGAGGTAATTGGGAGTTGGCATCATCAACCTTCTGCTTCCAACTGGTCTGGGTTCTACGTGCTTGTGGGAAGCATACCATCGTTAACTGTTAACTTTTCCTACCTGGAGGGGGTATCTGCAAAACAGCTCATAGATATTGTTGTGTCCATTGATGGGGAACCAGGACCCTGCCCCAAGGCGGCACTATTGTTTCTCTTGACTGCTCCTCCCTTGTCTCCCATCCCTTCCCTTCCCTGATTAACAACTGCTTGAATCTGCCCATTGGACCTCAGGGAAGGTCATGGAGGCTGAATGAAGCCTATTTCTTGTAATCAAAGAAATGGGGGACACAGAACGGCTTTGTGCCCAGGAGCCCCACGGGGCCCTGCTCAGTGTCAATCCCCCTCAGTCAGAGTAACCCTATGAAATAGGTACTACCACTGGGCCTTGTTTACAGACTGAGGAAACCAAGGCCCAAGGTCACAGGGCTCTGAGGAGGTGGGGCTGTATTCACACCAAACCAGTCTGGTCTAGATGGAGGTGGACTGAACCCTTGGGCCACCCTGCCTCTGGACACTGTCCAAGGCAAGGACACTGACCCACAGGTCTGATACCTGGGTTCAGGTATCACTCACTCTTTGAGGAATTCGGTCACACTTGTTCAAATTTTGTGTCCTCCTTGGTCAAAGGAATCTCTAGAGAAAGTTACAGAGTAAAAACCCATGATTTCTCGTTTGTACGCGTGTAGCGAGAGCGCCTCAGCTCTTTATCCTGGATCCTGGAAGAGCAATGGAACAGGGGAGGAGGCTCCTCCTTCTCCTCTAGACTGAGGTTCTTCCACGGGGAACATGGAAGCCATCCGTCAATAAGCCACTCAGTCAACACACATTTATTAAGCACCTACAGTGCCCCTAGGTCCGGGCATATCACTATGATCGGGTAGGCATGGTGAATGTCTCTCTGGAGCTTGCACTGTGGTAGGGAAGCCAGCATTGGACAGGAAATGACAGAGTGACAAATCTCACTGAAGGGAAACCTAGTGTTCAATGTTGCTAACATTCTACAATTCCTGTAGCACTCCAGAAGTCTCTGTGCTTTAAGCTGTTTGCAGTCTGCAGTCATCTCTTCGAGCAAGGTTAACGATGGAAATGGTTAGCTTGGATTGCTGGGGTGAGCAGGGTAATGGGGACATAAGCAAGCCTGTGGACAGTGAAAGGACTGAATAATCTACATAAGAAAGGGCATGTGGTCACGTGGAGAAGAAAAGATGAAGATGGGGCACAGATATCTAACCTGGAGACCAGGGCTTCCTGCCGCCTTTAGAGATAGCTGGTCCCCTGCACTTATCCCACGGACAATACAGGATGACAGGCTTTTTACAATAACATTCAACCAACATTTGATGAGAACAGAGGAAGTGCCGGCACTTGCTAAACAAAGAACAAGATAGACAAGGTCTCTGAGCTACTCACCATCAAAGCTTTGTGTAACGCAAAAAAAAAAAAAACAAAAAAAAAAAACACAGGGCTGCCTTGAGGCCAGCCTCAGCTGCTGTTGCAGTCGGAATAAATACAGATCCCAGTCCAGAAACTCTGAGGTGCATCAGAGGTCTTTACTGGAAGTTTTCTTGAAGAGATAACACTGGATTCACATCAAAACTTGCCACCAGGCGTCTAGTAGCAGCTCTCTTTCCCAAAATGCACATTTCACAGCAGCTGCTCAAATTCATCCCTCCGGCCTTTCGAATTCCCAGTCTCCCTGGTCTTCGTCCCCACTCCTGCCTGTCCCGTGGGCAAAAGACCTTCCCCACCCTCTTCTCCTCCTCCCAAGTATCTCATCCCCTCTCTTACGCATTTCACTGGAGATTCTTTCATTTCCTTCAAGTCCACTTTTGCACATGTGTCCCTGGCCAACGTCACAAAAGCCAAATACAGCAATCCCGGCTCCCGGTCTGTCTTCCAGGTCTCCTTCTCATCCTCTCTCTGGTTGGGGTATTCACTCCCTCGTTCTTCAGTCCCCAGTCTCTTCTTTCTCCATCCTCTCTTGATCCATAGATGGGGGACTCACTCAGTGTCCTGCCTTCAACCAGGAATACGTCCCACCTCTAGCAACCTGATTTGCATTTCTCTCAGCAGAATCAACCAGCTCTTCCTTGATGATTCCAGCAAGCCCAGTCCCTTGGCTGTAGTTTCTCCAGACAGTAGGTAGGGAGGGTGGAAATCTCATTCGTCCATTTTCTGCTAAACCTTTTCGTTTATCTTTACTCCCAACTCCTAAAACTCAACTGACTACACACACTGTCTTACTCACAAAAAGTACTCCACCTTCACTGGACCTGTTTCTGTTATGGGACCCGCATCATTCTCTTTTGGCCAGACCTGAAATCTTAGAGCTGATGTTCTGCACCGGTGCCCAGGGCAAAGACTCAGACTCATGGATGACCTAATAGAGGGCTGTAAAACTCCTTGAAATTGTATACACTCACAAAACTAAAGACCACATATTGGGACTGAGAGGAAATATTTGCAGACACATATGTCAGACAGAGGACTTCTATCCAGAATATATAAAGAATCCTTGCAACTCAACTCAATTTAAAATTGGGCAAAAGATTTAACAGGCACTTTACAAAAGATTTATGAGTGATCAATAGCACATGAAAAGATGTTCAACTTTATTAGTCATCAGAGGAATGCAAATTAAAACCACAAGGAGATACCACTATGTATTCACTAGAACAGCTAAAATTTCAGGCTGGTAGTACCAAGTGTTGACAAGGATATAGAGAAACTGGATTTCTCATACAAGGCCGATGGAATTGTAAAATGATACAAGAGATATAGGAACGTGTGTATGTGTATAGCTGATTCACTTTGTTATAGAGCAGAAACTAACACACCATTGTAAAGCAATTATATTCCAATAAAGATGTTAAAGAAAAAAAGAAGACAGTTTGGTAATTTCTTTAAAAGTTTCACATATACCTACCTTATGACCCAGCCATTCAATTTCTACATATTTATCCAAGAGAAATGAAAGCCCATGTTCACAGAGAGACTTTGTTTCGGAATGTTTATAGCAGCCTTATTTGTAATAGCAAAAGCTGGAAACAACCCTCATGTTTATCATCAACTACTGAAAGGATAAAAACGGTGTGGTATGTCCATGCAGTGGAGTACTGTTCAGCAATAAAAGGGGCAAACTACGGATGCATGCAACCACAGGGATAAATCCCAAGTCATTATGCTGAGTAAAACAAAGACCAAAAAATGTGCCTACTGTATGATTCTACTCGTATAAAATTCTAGAAAATGCAAAGTCATCTATATAGTGGCAGAAAGCAGATCGGTGGTTGTCTGGGGGTCAGAAGTAAGGGAGAAAGTGGATTTTGAGGAGGCCCACGGAACCTTTTGGGAAAGATGGAGATATTCAATATTTTAATTGCAATGACAGCTTCCCAGGTAAAGGCATATGTCATAACTCTCCACAGTTGACGCTTCAGATGTGTACAGCTTGTGTTAAATTAAACCTTAGTAGAGCTGTAAGAAAATATGAGTGCTGGATGCCAGTGACTCTTCTGTGTCTAGATTAAGAAATTGCCTTCCACGTGCTATGAAAGCTTGGATAGAACTCTGGCCTTGATTTCACTGTGTAAGATGGGCATCTCAGTGGTCCCCAGAGCCAGTGTTGGAGTCCCATAATGAGAGAACCGGAAGCACCCTTAAAATGATGAAAAACCTGACACCCAAAGAGGGAAGTGACTTGCCCAAGGTCACCCTACAACTTTGTGGCAAAGTCAGGCTTTGAGCTCAGGCACCCCGATTCGGTCACTGGTCTACAAGCCCTGGGAGGACACCATGGGGCCAGGAGGTCAGCTGTGGTCACAAGCTAAGGGGTCACACAGACAAGAGCCCAGCACGCGCCAGGCACAGAGAGCCCCGCAGCGAATGAAACGCCCTGTATGGGCGTGAACTCTGCGCCCGGCAGCCTGGTGGCGGTGAGCAGGAAGGGCCATGGCCTTGGACCCGAGCATTCAGACTGTCTGTGGGGAAGGACAGAGCTTGTGGGTTCTTATTTTAAATTTCTAACTTCTTGCAAATCAATACTTTCATAAAACATAATACAATTAAATTACTAGAAAAATGAACCAAAAAATGAACATATAAAATACAAGCTCAAACTTTTATTATTAGATTCATCCCACATAAAATCACTTGTTAAATTGCTCTGAAGGTTTCTAAGCATTTACTCTCCATTTCTGTACTTATCTCTTCATGGACCAGGAACCAGCAGTGGTCCGTGTTCCACCCTTCGAGAAGTATTTCCCTAAAAGATCCAAACTTTAATTACCAAGAAGTCAGGGCTGGTCTGGCTTTCTAAAGTCTAGGAGGATCACATTAAAACACGGGTTAGATTGAAATGTGACACGTGAGTCATCGTTTGAATTGAGACTGTACAGACTTATATATTATTCATTGTCTCGAGCAATAAAAACTCACAAAATGCCTAAGTGCCCTCCGGCCCCAGAATAGCTTAATTGGGCTGCGTTGCTCTGGGATGTCAAGCACCTGTTTAATTCTGAGTTCTGCAGTTTTACATCAGAACAGGCCCAGGAAGAGGCATTTTCCATCTTCGGTCCCTGGCTCCTGTCTCTGCTTGAGTGCGTGAAGGGGCCACCCCTCCCCAGGGAGATCACCCAGGGGTTCAGATGCTGTGTGAGCAGCAGCCAGCACAGACGAGGAGAGGAAAGGAAGCCTCGTCTGGGGTTGGGAGAGCAGAGCCAGATCCCTGTCACCCACACCAAGGGGGCAGGCCAGGCCGGGGCTCCCCTGTCCTGAGTTGGCCTTGACAGCCGTGGAGGGTCGGATCCAGAATCACCCTGGCCGAGGCTCAGGGGTTAGGCCCCAGGAGCAGGGGCACCTACGCCCCAGGTTCCCGGCCTGTGAAATGGGGGTTTGTCACATGGACTGCCTGGGCCAACGCCGGGCCGTGATGATGCAGATGAAGTGATGCAAAGCCAGGCACGGGTAACAGAAGAACCCAGTGCCCGTACCGGGTGAAGCTGAGTGACAAGGCCTCAGGTTGGGGTGGGCCTTAGTGAGTTCTCACTCCTCTCCCCACCCCTCTCTGGCCTGGACTTGAGCCCCCTTGAAGTTCTCTGTATCAGCCCCCAAGCTGTTCAGCTTGAATGCCACAATTGACAGGGAACTCACCACCCAAGGGCAGTCCTTCTCAGCTCCACACAGCTTTGACCCGGAGAACACAGTCCCAGGCTGAGCTGCATTGGCCTCGCCGTGGCTCTCACCCCAGCACCGGCTGCAGCTCCTGAGGGCCGGCCCGACTGCCGTGTGCACCCTGGCAGACCAGGCTCCTGGCCTCAGTGAGCCTTGGCTTCTGCAAGCTGCACATCCCAGCTCCCTGTCACACCTCCTGTTTATACGTTTACAATTGGCACCATCCTGTCACTCAGAACACACCCCCAGGTGAGGTGCCTCCCCAGGTGAGACCCTCCCCGCTGCTGTTACGGGGTCTCTTTGTAGAGCCTCAGGTGGGCCTTACTCCTGACCTTTTAGAACTGCAGAATGTGTACAGCCTATCTCAGTGCCCCCAGCTGCCTTGCTTTTCTCTTCTCGACACCACGAAGGCCCCTCCCTGAGTCCCGGGGACCCTTGGTCCTTCTCTTCCTCCTACGGACCCCCATTCAGCAGGAGCCCTCCTCATTCGGGGGCCACACTCAAGACTAGAGCCTTAAGCTCCCACCTTCCCAGCTCTTCCCTTTCATCCTGAGCGATTCAGCCCCAAGGCCCTGATGTGACGTGGAGTGCTGCGGTGCCCTCAGTTCAGGGACAGGAAGGCTGCAGGGTCTCAGGGCTGCTTGGGGACAGCGGGGAGGGTGTCCATGGGAAAGGCGGCCGGGCGAGGGGCGTGGGAGCCCACGCGGGGGGTAAGGAGGGTGGTCAGAGCCTGGGTGGGGCAACAGCGTGTCCGTGTGGCAGGGCGGGCGACTCGGGAAGTCCGGGTCCAAGCCAGCTGGCCCTGGCGAGGGGGCCTGGCATCGAGGAACAGTCTGCAAAATGGCTGGACCAAACTCTTCAAAAGTATCAAGGCCGTCTCTTGTCTTTTTCCCTTTTTTCTGGTTAAAATTCTGAATTCTAATGAGACACACTTGTTATTTTTTAATTATGAGTTTACTTATGAGTTCTCTATGATCACTATTGCTTTCTACCATCTTATTCACACCTAATTATAAGTCCAATACCTGGGGGAAAAAAAGTACCAAGGCCGTGATAATCAAAGAGAAACAAAGGAATTGCCCCAGACTGAAGAAGACCAAAGAGAAGTGACAACTCGGGGCAGCGTGTCATTCTGAATGGATCCTTTCGTTATGAAGGAAGTCATCGGGCCAATTGGTAAAACCTCAGGAGAGTGTCCTTGTTTGTAGAAACACACACTGATAGAAAATCAGGTCAGCAACTTACTCTCAAATGACCAGGAAGGAAAAGGTTTTATTATATAACTGTAATTCCTAATTTTCTGTAAGTTTATAATTGCTTGAAATTTGTTTCTTTAAGAAAAGAGGATTTCAGAGCTGGCACTGAATTAGAGATTACCTGGTCCTCAGCTCTATTTACGAGACAAGAACGAAGTTGCAGAAAGGTTAAAGTGACTTGACCAAAGTCACACAGCTAGTAGATATTGGTTCTTAGACCCAAACCCTCCTTTCAAGTCTTATGGTTGGATCTAGTCTAAGTCCCTCATTTTACAGGTTAAGAAATTGTGGTCCAGGGTCACAAAGAGATTTACCCCAAAATGAGCCGAACAAATTTCAGATGTCAAGTTAATTGGGACAAATCTGGAGAGTTTCTTAAGGGTCTGAAATTGAACTCTGCGTGTTTCCCTCCTCTGTCCACTTGCACAGAAATTTCTCCTAGGTGTTGGCCTGAAGCCATTCCTCTCAGAAAGGAAGTCCTCTGCCACTTACTCGGGGTTTTAAATTTGATGCCCGGCAAAGCGGTCATAGTGTACATGAGCAACTGTCCCTGCAGGGGCCTCTACGGTTTCTGGGGTTTTCCTCTTAGTCACTGACAGCCTGGGACCTTGCCCTTCCATGTGCTAGCCATCAGCCAACCAGCTGGCCATTCTGAAGAGGCAGAAAAGCATCCAGAAGCCCTCTAAGGAGGGCACAAGCCCGTGGAGAAAGAAGGTGACATGTGTCTGCCAGGGACAAGGGCAGGAGGTGGAGTGTTATGAGCTGAATTGCATCCCCCAAAATTCAGATGTTGAAGTTCTGATCCCCAGTACATCGGAATGTGACTGCATTTAGAATTAGGGCCTTTAAAGAGGTGATTAAGGTAAAATGTGGTCACTAGGGTGGGCCCTGATCCAATATAACTGGTGTCCTTATAAGAAGAGGGGATGAGGACACAGAGGGATGACCGTGTGAGGACACAGGGAGGAGACAGCCATCGACAAGCCAGGGAGAGAGGCCTCAGGAGAAACCAACCCTGCCCACACCTTGATCTCAGATGTCCAGCCTCCAGAACTGTGAGAAGATAAATTTCTGTTGCTGAAGCCACACAGTCTGTGGGACTTTGTTACAGCAGCCTAACAGATTAATACAGCAGGGGTGAGGAACGCCGGAAAATAGACTCTCCTACAGACCACAGGCTCTTTGCACAGATCCCTTCTGCCCACACGGTAATGTCAACTTCCCTCAACAACCCCATCAGGGGACACTCTCCCCATTTGGACCCTAACTGACAAAAGCAGGGAACGGAATGCTCAGTCTAGAGCCAGAAGTCCCAGCACATCCATTCAGGGGCTGTGTGATCTTGGGCAAGTCATTTAACCTTACTGAGCCCCAGTTTCCTTATATAAAAATAGGATTCATAATTTCTGTTTTTAGTCTTTCATAGAATTGCCAAGATCAAGTATAGAAACTGATAGAAACTATAAACAGATTATACATGTGAGGTTTGCTATTAATGACAGCAATACTGTAGGTTCATAATTTAAAAAATGTATCTACTGAGCTTCTGTTTCAGTTAGAAAATGCAAACATAATCTCCAGAATTTGCAGTCCAGGAGGGAATATGAGAGTTACACACATATAGCTGTATAAAAGTTGGCCCAGAATGACATACAGTCCAGAGAACAGAAATCAATGTTCAGAGAAAGGAAATCATCATGGTCTGGTGTGAATCACTGCTGTTTATTCCTTCATCAAACGTTTCTTGGGAGCCTTTGCATGCCAGCCTGTTCTACCAGGGGGGTAGAACTGTGAACAAGACAGCATGCCCTCAGGAAGCCTAGGTTCTAGTGCGGGGACAGACACAGTAAACAACAGTTGTTTCTGAGTATGACAGGTGGAGACAGTGCAGTGAAAGGAAGGAAGGACGGGGGTGAGGGTGGAAAGGCTGCGTCGGTAGAAGGATGGCCGCTTTATGGGGGTGTTTGGGAGGACCTTGCTGACAGCTCACACCTGGAGGGACTGAGGACCAGAACCATGCTGCTACACGGGAAAAGAGCATAGTAGATGCTATCGGATGCCTTTACAAGTAGAGCTTCGGGGTTTGCAGAATGAATAGGACTCAGGTTTCTGGGGGAAGGCTTTGGAGGTGCAGCAACCCAGCCAACAGGCTTAGTGCGATTGGCCCGGATGGGACTGCAATTCCCAGATACAGCCACCAGGTGGCAGAGTGACTTCAGACAAAAAGTCTACCGAAGAGTCTGGGGAGAAACTTTTTTTTTCCCCCAAATGAGGAGTGCTGGCACAGGTTCGGGATCCCCGGAAGACCAGGCGAGCAGCAGATACAGCTGACAGATATTCTTGAGGGAGCCTGACCCCATGGGGTCAGGACTGGGGGCTGACGAGGGGCTCCCCTCGCTCTGTGGCTGGCTCACCTTGGGGCCTTCTCTTCCCTCTGCCCTAGCGAGCCGGGAATCTCACCCGACAGCTCACCCAGCGCTAGTCTGCAGAGCCTGGGGCTGCTCCTGAGATGAATGCAGGGTGCTGCGGGAAGCAGAAGCCCTGGTCTGGCGCGGAGCGGAACGCCGCCGCCTGAGGCCGCTCACCGTGCCAGTGTGAGACTTGGATCCGCAGAAAAAAACACGTTTTTCCCCGCCGCGCCCTCCACGCAGCCCTCGGGGTCATACCTCCGTTCAAAACTTTTATGAATGATCTACCCATGCCAGGCAGGGTGCTGGGGACCCAGGGGTCTGTGAGACAGACCATTCACAGAGCGGGCTGCAAACTATACTGCGAGGGCTGAAGCCAGGCTGCTGCCTGCTTCTGTGAAGTTTTCCTGGCTCACAGCCTCGCGCACAGTGTACATAGTGTCCGTGGCTGCTTTGCGCTGTAAAGCAGGGTTGAGTGGCTGCTACAGAGACCGTATGGTCCACGACCCTGAGGCATGTGCTAGCTGGCCCTTTATAGAAAACATGTGCTGACCACCCATCTGGAGGGAGAGACAGGGAAGTGAACAGAGGATTGCATCACTATAAAGGGAGCTGTGATGGAGGCGGGGCCACGATGGAGGCTGAGGCAGGTGAGAGATGAAGTTGAACGGATGAATGGACTGAGGAATGGGTAAAGAAGTTGCAGTATGTATATTCAATGGAATATTACTCAGCCATTAAAAAGAATGAAATAATGCCATTTGCGGCAACATGGATGGACCTGGAGATTATCATACTAAGTGAAATAAGTCAGACAAAGAAAGACAGGTATCATGATATCACTTACATGTGGGATCTAAAAAGAAATGATACAAATGAACTTATTTGCAAAACATAAACAGACTCACAGACTTAGAGAAAGAACTTATGGTTACCAGGGGGAAGTGGCAGGGGAGGGATAGCATGGGACTGACATGTACACACTGCTATACTTAAAACAGATGAACAACAAGGACCTACTGTAGAGCATAGGGAACTCTGCTCAATATTCTGTAATACCCTAAATGGGAAAAGAATTTGAAAACGAATAGATACATGTATACCTGAATCACTCTGCTGTCCCACCTGAAACTAATGCAACATTGTTAATCAACTATGCTCCAATATAAAATAAAAATTTTAAAAACATAGGGCAAAGAAAAAAGAGAGTGCTGTGATGGAGGCGGGGCCGTTATGGAGGTGGGGCAAGTGAGAGATGAATTTGAGTGGGAAGCTGGGTCGGGGAGCATTCAGGTGGGCCTACCTTTTAGGATAGTAGCCATGGGGAGCCACTGAAGGGTCTCTACTGTGTGGAAAGTGGAGGAGGGGACACGAGCAGAGCCAAGGGGCCCAGTAAGAGACTGTGGTGCCTGCTTAGGAGGGAGAAGAGAGAAGAGAGAGGGAGCTGTGGGGCTGGAGAAAGAGTCGATGCTGGCGGGATTTCGAGTGCGAGGGAGGGAGAGGCGGGGTCAGGGCTGAGTCTGTGTCCAGCCTGCATCCCCGGACTCTGGGATTGCACAAAGGTTCACCAAGCCATGCCAGATGCTGCTCCTTCGAAGGTGGGGAGGCGAGGTTGGAGGTTTCGTGGCAACGTTCGGAATGCCGGGCAGGAGCCTCCTGTTGTTCATTTCTGCTCTGCACCCCTTTCTGGTTGAGTGCCTGGTGCGTGGTATCTTCCAGGAGTTTCCTAACGAGTGACATCGGCATGGACCTCTTAGGATGCCCTGTGGGTGAGACCGGGGCTGTGTGAACTCAGGGAGCCTTGAAAACCCAGCACATCCCGGCCAAGTCCTCTTGCCAAAAGGGAGAGAAAGGCAGAGGCTGGAGCACGTCTCACACTTTTCCCCCAAGGCGCCCAGGGTGGTGCAGAGGAGCTAACAGACCAGCCCTGGAGGCTGGAGACAAAGGGCTCCACGAGTATGAGGGGTCACTGAAGCCTCAGGTTTTTTTTTTTTTTTAAATTCAGGTCCTTTTTGCATTCTGTTCCATCATATATCTTTTGTGTCTTGAAGCAGAAGAAATTTTTAAATAACTTACTAACAGTGATGCTCTAAGAAGATGCTTCAGGAGCGTCTTCAGGTTTCTTCTGTAGCTGCTGGTATTTCCGTCTCAGCCAGGTAAGGGTCTGGGGCAGGACGATGAGGATGTGACTGCAGCCTGGAGAGAGAGGCAGCTTTTTGTGCTGATATCACAGCAAAGGTATAAGGAGGGACAGCAAGGTGATCAGCCCAAAAGCTCCCTGACAGCAGGGACACACTTTTTTACCCCTGAGTCCCTTGAAACCCCTGACACATAGCCTTTACACATTGTGACTATGCCTCAGATCAATAAGGAGGATTAAAATAGAATGCCCTGGGCCACGAAGCAGCTGAAACGCCGCCAGCTGCTCCCTTCTCTCTGTAATTTCTCTAAACCGCAATTTTCCTACCTGCAAGGTGGAAGTAATGACCCCTTCCTGCCTAGCTGTCAGTCCTGCTGCAATGCAGTAATGCAAAAGCAAGCACTTTAAAAAGTACAAGGCATTTAAGATATCCAAAGAGCACCATTATCCCATAGAGAAACACTATAGTCAAACCCTGCCACGAGGCCATAAGTGGGGCAAGGAGGGGGGAGCTGAGAAATCCAAGCCCCTAAAATGCAAAGCTGGGGTGTGGCAAAATCGATGAATGAATTGGTGAGCCTTGGGTCTGTGGCAAGGTATGGCCTCTCCCAGCACAAGCTCTTGTTTGGCGCCACCTGGTGGCAGATGTCTGCCCTGCCTTAAATATCAAAGATTCTAGGTCCTGGGACTTTTGCGGGGACTTCCAAGACAGATACGGACTCCAGGACTCCCTTAATTGAAGCCAGTTTGTTGGCCTTTATGGAGAAAGGTGGGGTGCAGGGACCTATCCTCTACCTCCCCACTTCTGAATCACGATCACCTGCAGTTTCAGCCCTATCCTCCCAGCCTTCCTATCCATGAGGATGTTTGATGACAGCTGTGCTATATCTAAATCCCTGTTACCCTGAGCTTTGGCATCTTGGTTTTTTTCTGTATTAACCTCTTTGGAAGAAACGCCTTTCCATTTGATACCTGTGTCTTCCACATGATCTATTTCCCAAAGGATGTAATATGTGTGCATTTGTGTGTGTGCACGCACACATTTGTATGGGGTGGAGGGACAGCGTGGGGGAAGGATGTTTGCTCAGTTATCCTGTCTTCCATCACATTCAGATGGCTCTCAGTCAATCAGCTACTTCCACTGAGACTCCCCCCCCCCCCACCAAATCCCACTGCCATCAGCCAAATTGGACCAGCCTCCCTCCAGGACTGCTTTGAAATTCCCCAACACTGCCACCTTCCCTTACTGTCTTCTTATTTCAGAGCACACGCAGAAGGTCCTGAAACTGGGGACTTCCCTGGTGGTGCAGTGGTTAAGAATCCGCCTGCCAATGCAGGGGACACGGGCTTGATCCCTGGTCCAGGAAGATCCCACATGCTGCGGAACAACTAAGCCCGTGTGCCACAACTGCTGAGCCTGAGCTCTAGAGCCCACGCGCCACAACTACTGAGCCCGCGTGCCACAACTACTGAAGCCCGCGCACCTAGAGCCCGTGCTCTGCAACAAGAGAAGCCACTTAAATGAGAGGCCTGCGCACCGCAACGAAGAGTAGCCCCCCCTCACCGCAACTAGAGAAAGCCTGCGTGCAGCGACGAAGACCCAATGCAGCCAAAACTAATTAATTAATTAAAAACTTAAAAAAAAAACAAAAAAGAAGGTCCTGAAACTGGTGGGCTTTGAGCACCATCCAATCTCCCCTTCCTTCTGGGAGGGCAGTGGAAGGATATCCTTTAAAAGCAGTCTGTGCTCAACAAGCAGTAAAGGTCACGCTTCATGGCTGAAGGTCAAAAGGCACAGGAAGCAATCCTGCACATGGGGCTTCTTACCGAGCTCCTTTGCGTTTGTCGGCTTTCCTCACAAGACAATGACTTTGTGAGGCAGAAACACCCATGGCTTTGAAACGCACGCCTTCACTCACTCCCTCATCTTGTCATTGAATCAGAGGGAGTGCTAAGTGTCTTGCTCTGTGCTGGCAAACACGACAGACAGTGCCCCGTTACTGTCTTGAGGCAGCTCAGCGTCTGGTGGGGAGGCAGCGTCCGCGGCAGCATCACAGGTCAACGGATGCAGCAGCAGGAGCGCCAGCCACATCAGAGGTGTTACTGGGGCCACGTGTCCCAGAGGACTGAGGACTCGCTTTGCCTCGGTAAACAAGAGGGGCTGAAGGGGACAGCCGAGATGATGGAACAGTGTCTCATCCTGCAGTGGCCCAGAGGCTCCCACCTCCTCCTTTTAGGGGGCAAAGCATTGCAAATTGCTTTGTCCTGGGTCAAGTCCCAAACTCTCCTCGCTATAAAGCATTCCCCTTTTCTCTCCTGTGTTTGATGGGAGCCAACAAACCACTTCCAAAAGCAGAATGTTTGCAAAATCTCCACCTTCCAATGTTCCTGCCCTAAGGGACAGTTAATGAGCAAAGCCATCACACATTTGGATAACAGCCTTGTGGAGCCACTGCGGGGTGAGACACACTGCAGAAAAAGGCTGGAGATTGCTGGGGAAAGGGACTTTCTCCTGTCTTGCAGCAGTCAACCTTAATGTGAATCCTGCAAAGGGAGTTGCTTCACATCTCAGGAGAAAATGTACTGGGAGCTACTGGCCGTGAAGAAGCTCATCCTCCTTTTAGTCTAAAGGCTAGGGACCGTCTGATTTAAACCAGAGATCCCATTTCTAGCTTAGTGATGCCCTAAAGGTGGAACTTTTGAGAAATCCCTTTTTTGGGGAGAGTGAAATCACGGGAATGTTGTTAAGGGCAAAGCCCCACAGTGGCTGGAGCGACTCCAGGGAATGTCTTCCTGCTTGTATCCATGGAGCACTGGCTTGAAAAAGCAAAGCTGTCTTGCCACTTTGCAAGAACCGAGCCCAGGAAGCTAGCGGCCGAGGCCCACGGGGACCGTGCCTGCCATCTGCAAAATCTGTGCTTTTCTTTTTCTTCTACATCGGTTATTTTTCAGGCAGAAAACACATTCCTCGGGTGTAGCTGAAAGTCTTCGAGGGCTTGTTCTGTCCGAATGAATGGAAAAACCAAGTAAAGCCAGTCCACTTTGGTAATCCTCGCACTCTGCGGCAAAAGTAGCCTCCATTCGTTGTTAAAGGGCGCATTTTTCCTGCCTAGTCATGAAATTCAGGCCATTACCAGGACAAGGACCGAGTTACATTGCTGGGGAGAATTAGGTGTCTCCTCGATAGTGACCCTGGAGGGTAAATTCCGTGACGAGAGTGGGGCTGGGAATCTGCCTTTACGAACCCAAGAATTAATCACGCTACTTATTAGACTTGTAAGATGTGTGCTGTCAAATCTCACTTAAAATTCCATACGACCCAATGAAGTAGGACCTACTATTTATCTCCACTTGACAGATGAAGGAAGTGAGACATGCAGGGGTTTGGATCATTTGTCCCAAGGCACACAGGACAAGCAGTGGAATTCCCATCCCCGTCACACCACGAGGTTGCTGAGGGCCCCCAGGAAAATTCGAGCCCTGTGTAGCCAGCCAGGTTTGTTCCAAACTGCACGTGGCCTCCAACCCTAGGGGCCAAGGCCTCCGGCCCTTGCTTCGTGACCTTGGTCGCATGGCCACCCTCTGACGTGCGTGGGGTCTCCTGAAGGCTTCCTGAGAAAGTGACATTGAAAGTGAGATGGGAGGGAGTTCCCTGGTGGTCTAGTAGTTGGGATTCTGGGCTTTCAGTGCCGTGGCCCGGGTTCAGTCCCCGGTCAGGGAACTGAGATCCCACAAGCCACGCAGCTTGGCCAAAAGAAAAGGAAAAAAAAGGTGAGATGGGAGATGGACCTAGAGATTATCATATTAAGTGAAGTAAGTCAGACAGGGAAAGACAAATATCATATGATATCACTTATATGTGGAATCTAAAAAATAATACAAATGAATCTATATACAAAACAGAAACAGACAAACTTATGGTTACCAAAGGGGAAGCTGGCGGCGGGGGGAGGATAAATTAGGAATATGGGATTAACAGATACACACCACTATAATAAAATAGATAAGCAACAAGGATTTACTGCAGACCTCAGGGAACTATATTCAGTATATAGTATAACCTATAGTGGGAAAGAATCTGAAAAAGAATATATATCTATATATAGAGAGAGAGATTGATATATAACTGAATCACGTTGCTGTACACTTGAAATTAACACAACATTGTGAATCAATTTAAGAAAAGAGAGAGAGAGAAAGAAAGTGAGAGGGGAAGGGATGAGAAGGAGAACAAGATGGAAAGAGCATTCCGGGCAAAGGGAACAGGATGGTCCAAGACCTCAGCAGGAGGGAATGTTGCAAACCCAGGGGTCTGAAGGAGGGTCAGTGGCTGTGGAGCCAGGGCGCAGGGGCGCATGCGGGTGAGGCAGCTGCAGAGGTGGGCTGGGCAGAGCACGCAGGACCAAGGATGCCGTGGGACAGAGTCTTGCCCTCCCCTTATGGGACCGGGGAAGCCACTTGTGGGGTTAAACAGCCTGTGATGTGATGGAGTTTGCGTCTGGGGGCCCCTGTGGGTATATCAGGGAGGCGCTGGGAGTGGAGCTAAGTGCACGCCTGTGGATCAGTCGGGCGCTGTGATGTGGTCCAGGGAGAGGGCGATGGCCTGGGAGGGTGGGATGGGAGGAGGTGGGAGGAGCTAGTTTGGAGGCCAAACGCATGGGACTTGATGGTGGGCTGGACAGGATTGGTGGGGCAAAGAAGGACGATTGACCCTGGGACGATGCGGGTTTGAACTGCCCGGGTCCACTTCTCGGTGGATGATTTTCAAGAGTAAACGCTACAGCACAACGCAGTCCACGGTTGGTTGAATGGCGGGTACAGAGGATCCTTGGATACCAAGAACAGCATCCCTTGTTGTTCAAGGGTCAACCGTAACCCAGATTTCTGCGGGGAGGAGAAGGCAACTCCTCGAGACAGGGAAGGAGAGTCAGCCGGGCTGCCTCTGACTTCTGCAAACAGATGGGATGCACACACACGGGTGCAGGGTTACCTGGCCAGCCTGTGGCCGCTCCTCAGGACAGCCGGGACTTAACAGACTAACCCCTTCCTACCCTGAGTGACCTCCTGGGCGTTTTAAAGCAAACCCATGCACCGGAAAGGCCCAGGCCACTGCTGATGTCGCCACTGACGATGTCGCCACTGACCGCTTCCATCCGAGGCTCGCAGTCAACCTCCACGACCTCTACGATCTCCTTGCCCCCGCCCGTACCCCCCCCACCACCACCACCGCGTGCCCAACAGGAAATAATGCCTGCAAAATACAGGCAGACACGGGGAGCAGAAAAGCTGACATGTTTGGAGAATTCTGGGCTCATCAAATTCTGTTGCAATCTATCTAAAATCCCATCACCCCTGGTTGTCTCAGCCTTGAAAGGAAAGACCAAGAATATGCAGAACCCGTGCTGGGAGATTGGCTCCCCCTGTAGCGATGGGAAACTCATAGGCCCATGTAACAAATACTTCCATGTTCTGACCTCTTTTAATCCCCATCCCTGTTCAGTTATTTATCCTCATTATTATCCAGTCATTTACAGATGAGGAGACTAAGGTCCAAATGATCCCCCGACACGGCCTCCTGGAGATGTCTTGGCTCTCCTCTCCAACCCCTCACCAGCGAGGCCTCTGCATCCTTCCGGCAACTGCCCTGATGCCCGCTGCCTGCTGGTACTGCGGATGGAGGGTCCCCCTGTCTTCCTGGCCTTTCTCTGATCAGCTAGAGCTGCCTCACTCTGTGCCCCTCCCTCTTACCCTCCGGAAGGAGATCTGGTTTCAGGAACCTTCCCAGACTGGATTGGCCCTTGGCCGTGAATTTCTCTACTTCCCTCACTATGCCAGGGCCAGAGGGATGGGGCCAGCAGTGAGGCGGGAGTGAGCTGTCTCACGGGGCACCTCTGTGGCACAGAGCAGTCCCTACTGACCCTCCTTCCCGGGGGTCTGGCTCCTGGTGTCCTGGGTGCCGACCCCCAGCCCCTCCAAGGCCTGGGCTCTCTGCTCTCCCAGCTGGGGGAGAGTGAGACCCGCAGCCCCTCGCTCGGAGCGCAATGCATGTGTGCCGGAGAGACCCCGAGCCTGCAGCCCTTGGTTGGCGGTCAGCACCCTGCTCGCTACAGAAAGTCTTGGCAAGGGGGTGGGTGTCCGAAACACTGCACAGGAGGCAGGCCCAGTGTGACACCGGCTCCCTGGGCCAGGCCTTCTGCTGCCCTCGGGGAGGGTGGAGAGAAAGATTTTCAGAGGGAAGAGCACGTTGATAAGAGGTAGATCCATAATCACGGAAGGTTCCAGGCTGGAGGTATCCTTAAGATTATTTAGTCCAATCTTCATATTTCATAGACGAGGAAACCAAGACCAACAGAGAGAAAAAAATTCATTGAATCTGGGGGGAGGAAGCTGCTGTTGGATGGTCACGTTCTCACAAACCCAATGTTCTAAAGCCATACCTCCGACGCTTGCACACGTGTGCCTCTGCAGGGACCGCCCAGAAGGCCACGTGTTTGGTCTCTCCGTCTAGACTGGACCCGAGAGAAGCCATCAATCCCCGCCCTCCCAAACCGCCCATCCATTCAGTCTTTCTGGAGAAGTCCCATCTTACCCCCAGACCAGGAGATTCTTACGAGATACGCTCAAGTTCAAGACCATCCTACAGACTTTGGACTATTTGGGTGGGGTCTCCAAACTTGGCTCAGACTAACCTCAACACGTACCTGCAGTTCCACGAAGAACGTAAGGACAGCTGCTCAGGGCCAGCCTCCGGCCCCTCCGACCCCCGGGTTCAGGTCCCCGGGCGGCCTACTCGTTCTCAGCTCTGCAGACCAACCCTGCTGGCTCTGCCTGACTGGCCACTCTCTTCCCTCCTTCCCCAGCTTTTTGCTGCTCTTCATTTTTTGTAGTGTCATCTGAGATGTCACTCCCTTCCTCTGGAGTCACCCCCCAGAACTAGGCGGGTGCATTCCTGCGAGCCCCCATAACTATGCGCACCTCGAAGATGGCTCCAGTGCCTCGGCTACTGCCTGTGAACTTGCGTGTGCTGTGGCTCCCAGACCGTCCCCCCAGAGCCATCATCCTTTGCTCCAGCAGCTCCCGGTGGGCAGCAGCAGGCACGCCGGTGAAGGAACGCGCGAGTGAGCGCATGAATGCATGAAGTAGCGTAGGCTAAGGCACAGGGAGGGGGACTTGGAATAAGAGGCGCTTCTCTGGGGTCCGTCCAGGCAGGGGAAGAGGCGGGTCCCCCTCACTGGCTGGAATTTCACGCTGCGGCCTTTCCCTGGTGGCCAAACCGAGGAGAAGAGCCTCGTCTCCTAGTGATTAATCACAAGCAACAGCTCCCAAAACGCTGGCAAAGAACCGAAACTAACACCCGGAGAACTAAAAACCTGCCAAGTCCCCTTAGCATACCACAGTGGAAATAGATATTGATCCTTCCTCCATAGCTGGGCAATTTTCAAGGAGAAAAGAGAGCCCAGACATCGGTCTTAGGAGCATGTATTCATCCCCAGGAGGGCTTTGGGGGACAACAAAGACACAAGGTTCTCCATGAGTGGACCCAGAACGGGTGAGAGGGCTCAGGTCTGGGGGCTCCTGGCCCTGCCGCCTCCGGAGGGTTTTGGGATTCCTGGGATTCCAACGGCCTAAACACAGAAGGATGGTCAGTCGCGGAACGGGGACCGTGGGGCTCTGGGAGTGAGCCTTGCTGTGCCCAAATGTGTTGATGTTATGGGCTGGAATAGATCAGAAACTCACAACTGTGCGGCGGGTGCCGTGCATTAAATAAGATTCAAGTAAACCGCGTGAAATCTCTGAAGATGCTCACAGTACACAAACCCATCGTCATGCAGCATTTTCCTCTGCCGCTAGGTGGCAGGTGTCCTCGGTTTGCTGCGACTGCCTGGGAGACCGCCGGTTACCAGGGAGGGAGGATGCTGGTTCAGAGGGTAGCTCCGGCCTCAGGCTGCCTGGGCTATGAGTCTAGAAGCTCCCTCAGCTGGGGAAGCCTCTGTGGCTACCCCTGAGCCGCCCCTGCTGCACCAGGATCTTTGTCTCCAGCAGATGCGATATTTACACTCCTTTCCTGGTTCTCCTGTCTTGACCTTCACTCGAAGCTGGGCTTTCAGTCTGACATGTGTCCCCAAGTGCCCCAGACCCCAGGGGAAAGAATTAGTCTCTTCCTCTGAAGCAGACAGTGTTCTGCTGTCTCTTTTAGGTCACTTGTCCCAAATCCTACAGCAATCTCCCATCTGACCCTCTTTCCTCCTTTCCCTGTCCCTTGCCCCTTACGTGGCTGCCTGATCCTGTCTATTCTTGGCATGAACTGTCCTCTCCTGGGGTCCAGAGTCAGCCCTTCCTTTCTCAACAGATCCTGTTGTCAGCATCAGACGTTTCCCCAAAGGTCCCGCAGAAAGCTCTGTGTTCAGGCGGGTTTGGGAAACTCCCCTGGCTGCATCCCCACCTTGGGGATATACAATGCGTGTTAGCACAGGAAAGGTCTGGAGAGTCCTGCAGAAAAGGCTATCGCTGGCCTGGGAGGACTCAGCCTTCCCTAGACTTTCTGACCCTGGAAGGCCTTTCTCCATGTAACACTCGTGAATATCCCACAATTGGCGGAGGCCGCCCTCCGACACCCGTGCACAGAGATGGTGGCTGGCGGGCACAGGGGCTGCTGTTTCTTTCCAGCTCTCCCAGCCCAGTCCCCAGCTCTCCTTCACAAGCCCCTGGCCTTGATGTTGCCCTTGGTTATTTCTTCATATTTCTGGCCCTGATAACTAATACCGTGTAAGCATCTGGGGCTTTCTGGAGGGCCCAGAGTTCAAGCCTGAGCGTGCAGTTCCGAATGAGAAGTTGAAGGTTGATTTAAGCAGTGCCCAATAATTATGAGACCCACTTAAAATGGGTGTGGATTGAGCGAATGAATGAATGACGGAAGAACAAATGAATTCCCTGAATGAATGATGAGCTGGAATCTGGGACGTCCTTCTGATTTATTTCTGTGTATATGTGGAGACCATGACGTTCTTCCTTCAGATCCGTGTGTGTGTGTGTGTGTGTGTGTACAAAAGTCTCTCCTGGTCCAAGGGAGGAACTGTTCCAGGCATCTCTGTGCTGGACCCGCACACCATGGTGGCATATTTTAGCAGGTGCCCTGTTTCCTCCAAAGCCCTTGGTCTCTTTGTGCTTTTTCATTTGCCTGCTTACATCCAGGAGAAGGCCTCCCTGGGACCCTTGGCCACTGAACGTGCCGTTTGCATGTCCTAGGTCTTCCCCACAATAGGGAGGCTGTGCTCAGGACAGCAGGTGCTGGAGTGTCGTGGACAGCAAGTCTCGTATCCTACATGCAGGACACAGGGCCGCTGAATTGCCCGGGGGTGAGCTGCCTTGCGGAATCAGGATGCAAACCTCTGGCTCCTCCACGGCAGAGCTTCATCTGGTTCTAAGCCCAGCTTCCTGGCAGAACTACAGGGACGCTGTTAAAACCACTGAGGCCCAGGCCCTGGCGAGAGAGGAGATGAGAAAGGGCCACCCTGGGGCCCCCAGACACCCTTGCCTGGATCCTCACGGCCCACACGGGCAAAGGCGAGAGGCGAAGCACTTCTCAGTCCTGGCAGGACGGCTCGGGAGCGTCCAGAACACAAGGGGTGGAAGCCTGGGGGCAGCTGCTGTCCCCTGTCACAGTCATGCGGCCCTTTTGTCCCCCTTTGTCCTTTCTGGTGTGGGGCGTGCAGCTCACAGGGAGCTGGTACCATGGCTCGCTCTTCTTTTTGCTGTCGCCGTAGGAGATACGCCGTCGGACCAGCAGAGGCTCGTCCTATGAGCCAGGTCTTGACCTTGTCTCACGTATGTGCTGGACGGCAGTCTGACTCTATGGTAGAGGTGAAGCCCAGATGTTTCATTTTCAATTGCAGTTTGTATTATTTTGAAACAGCTATCGATTTACAGAAAGTTGCAGAACAGTGTCCTGCACCCAGTCCTGTGGCCCAGTTTCCCCAATGAGAAGACCACGTACAACTGCAGGACAACATCAAAGCCAAGACATTGGTACAACCCTCCAAACTTCAGGTTTCACCAGTTTGACACGCGCTTGTGTGTGCGTGTGTGTAGTTCTGTGCAATTTTATCTCATGTGTAGATTTGCGTGATCACCACCACGATCAAGATACAGGACCGTCCCGTGACCACGCGGCCCCTCCATGCTGCCCCTTGACAGCCTCACCACCCCCATTCCCACCCCTGGCACCCCCCATCTATCCTCCACCTCTATACTTGGCATAGCTCAAGGATGGTG